>NW_028277034.1:54948187-55260801 GCF_059951505.1 Python bivittatus | reverse complement strand
ACCTCAAAAGGCACTTTAAGGGGGTTTACACTACATCATTAAATAAATAAAAATAAATAAATGAAATAGACTGAGCAAAGGTTTCTCTGAAAGACTTAGATTCCAGTTAATAATTGAGAATGCAGAGGGATCATTTTTCTTGTATATATTTAACACACTTGCGTACATTTATAGTATTTTAAAGAAGAGGTGTGTAATGGTAACCATTAGGTTTTACCTCTGTGTGTGTGTGTGTGAATCTGTAAATAACCAAATTCGATTTTTAATTCCTTACTAAAGAAGAATTACATCAATACATAAAACTCAAAAGTTGATGGACTGTAGTATTTCTTTTAGGATATAATAATAGGACTAAGTGTAATATATACCTGGCCATTAATATGCATGTTCTTTTGCAAAAAGGTTCCTGCCCCAAAATCTGACAATCTATACATTTCAACAAGGAGGAGATAGAGAGGAACACTGAGAAGGCATTAAACGTGTCCTTTGTTTCAGTTATGGGTTAAGCCAAATTATTCCCAGAAATGGTGCCCTGCTTGCTGTGATAGTTGGCAAGGATTAGAAAGCAACCTGTATCAGATATACACTTTTAGCCCAACTCTCTGAATGCAGAGCATTTGTGCGATGGCCGTCTCTGACTGTGTTCCAGAAACTGGGCTGATTCCAGGGCATGTGAAAGAGGAGTGCCGCAAAGTAATTCTCGGGAGCCTTGCAAAGCTTCTTAAGCTGCTTCAGAAATGTTGATAAAAACCAAAGCAGGAAGCCTCCCTCCAGCCCTGGGAAGCCCCTGCCTCCACTGCCCCACCCGTCTGGAGCTAAAACTGAGAATCTCCTGTCCTGCTGCAGCTTGTCCTTGGACAAGGTTTTTTCCCCCAACTAAGCAGGATTTGTTCTGATCTTCGTTTGTTACATAACTGCAGAATCTCGTGCTTCCTTCTCCAGTGAATTAATTACGGTTTCTCTTGTGCCCAGTCACATAGCTTCATCACAGAACTTCTCGACTACATTAAGGTAAGTTCCTCTTCCTTATCTGACGCTTTTCCTGCTTAACGAATTTTTTAACCTGCATATAATTGCTCAGATCTGCCCAGTTCTTCCTTAACACGCCATGCCCTTTGCCGTCATTCAAAGCAATGGATCACTCAGGAGCAGATACCTTCACCACCTCTGTGGTATCTCGTAACATAAATCTGATTGCTTCAGTGGCTTCAATGGAGGCATTGCCCCTCATATCGGCTTCCACTCTTATACAGCTGCAGAACTGGGTCAGTTTTTGAAGATGCCAAAGTCTGATCCAAGCTTGCAGAAGTAGAGCTACTTCTGTTACTGTACATCATACCTTTGTGGCATAAGTTGCATTAGCAGGTGCAGCGGGCGGGTGTGTTCAGGGTGCTGGGAGGAGGAAAGAAGGCAGAGAATGGAGGCTGTATGATCTCAAGACACCTGCAGGGATTCAGCTGAGAAGAATCTAGAGAGGATCCACACACACAGAGCTGGCCTGATAGGAAACCCTCTGTGGAACTGATCTCACCCCCATTCAGCCACAGCCCGGGGGAAGCCAGTTCCTGTTTGTGCCAGCAGCTAGTTCCTTGGCCTCTGTGGCAACCCCTAAACCTTCCCCTCCCGAGTAGATGAGAAAAAGCAGAAACTGGCACTGGATTTTAGATGAATTAGTTGGACCACATGAAAAGGAAAGGCCAAGTAGGCAGGGAGTGGTGGGAGGAAGTGATTGGGGCCAATGAAAAGGATTCAGAGATGGCCCATGCCAAAGACCTGAGCAAGGTCACCTCTGAGTCTTCCTAATCATCTCTTGCTCTAGACTCCAGCCTTTCCTAACCTGGGGTATTTCAGATGTGTTTAACTCTAGCTCCCATAATGCCCCCGCTGGTGTGTCCGGCGGATCACATCTAGGACATCTTACATGCAAAGCCTATGTTTCCCATAGAGGAGCAGTTCTCCAAAAGGCTCGTCCTGTGCTAGCTTGTACAGCTTGGAGAGAAGCTGGATAAATGCCATGGGTCTCCTTCCATTGGTGCCTTGCTATGCTCTCAAGTGCCCTCTCAGATTTCCACAGTCAAGATGCCCAAAACCAGACCTTGCCATCTGGAAGTCACCATGGCATCTCCCTTGAACGGGACTTGAACCTGCCTCCTTCTCACCCTGCTTTCTGCTTCTGTGTGGCCTTGTCCATGTTCCCTTGCTAATTACTGGCTGTCGCCTTGTTGTTGGTGTGTGTGGGAGAACCTTTGATCCTGCCTGCTTTCTACAAGAAGACCATAGGTTCTGGCACGAGACTCTTTTCGCATAACAGACATTGAGTTTGTGGACTGATAGATACTTAACGTTTAAACTTTAAGGGGGTTCCCACACTTGTCCAAGAAAACCCTTGGTATCAGGGATCTTCTCCAACTGTGGTAAGAGAGAGACATTTGACTTCTGCATCCCCAACGTGGCCGATCTCCCCATGCATGGATTTCAACCCCCAGAATTTTCCACAGTGACTCGGCTGCCTGGGGGAGTCATGGATAGAGTAGGGTGACTCCATTCCAGCTTGTCATCTCCTGATGGGTACCTTCGCTTTACCGATGGTGGCTGGAGGCCTGGTTGGAGTGCAACATTGTGATGGATGTAGGGCCTGGCTTCTGCAGCTGTGGTTTTCTGGGCGCACACTGGATTCAGTCTGCATTAGGCTGGCATTACTCTTGGCAAAGCAACCACCCAGTGTGGTGGAGCCATCAGATTGACCATTCCTGGAAAGAAGATGAGACTCTGGCAGTCCCAGGCTCTGAGAACTGGTTTTGATGGACTAGTTTCCTTTCAGTTTTTTCAGTCCATAATATCCAGTTCTCTAGCTTGGCTGCATCTGACTTCATAACTAAGGGACTTGCAGGTTGGGTTCAACTGCTGAGATAGTGATGAATCTATTTTCCTAGACTTTCTTCCAACGTCTTTTTTCCTTTCTGTTTTAAAAAGGAAGAGGCTGGATTTCACTCTTACATATACAAGCCAGCACAGCACATCATTTTAACCTTAGGCTCAGAATAGGTGAAATTGTTTTAATCTCCCTTCCCCCCAGTATAGAAAATTGAATTAAATTAATATAATTGGTTTCTGGAAATAAATTTGAGAAGAAATGTTTTAGGGACTGTCTTGGACAGTTTTTCTCAACCTTGGCAACTTGAAGACGTGTGGACTTCAGCTCCTAGAATTCCCCAGCCAGCCATGCTGGCTGGGGAATTCTGGGAGTTGAAGTCCACACGTCTTCAAGTTGCCAGGGTTGAGAAACACTGGTCTTGGATGACTTCAAAGTTAATAGTGTTAATGAACGTCAATTATCAGTTTATCAGCTATATTTGCTGGGTGCTTGATTTTCTGTATATCAAAAGCATTAGCTAGATCTTACCCGATTTTCTTAAGTCCCACCCCCACCCCCTGCCCTGATACCAGGATGTTTAGTTAGGTGAACTGGGGTGAACTGAGTTCAGTAAAACTCTAGAAAAATCTCCGGGCAGTGAACTTTACCCAAAATACTTTTCTCCAAACGGTTGCCCTGAGCTTCCTCATTTCTTGTTCAGCTCCTTTGACTGCCTCTTCCCATCAGGGATGTCTCCAGTTTTAGCCTCAGATGCTTCAGCCGTGGTTCCTTAAACTTGCCAAGCATAGAGGGCTTGGTCTGAGCTGCGGCACCAAGCGTTGGCACACCTAGAGGAAGGGCAAACTCATTTCTCCCCACAGGCTCTGAATGAAAAAACTAGGAGGATCCAATAAGGGGAAACATCTACCCATGTCACTTTGTCTGCTTGATCAGGTAACCCACACCTTTGCTGGGAGTCTTTGCACAAACAGAATAGGCCCGTCTTTGTTAGAGTAAGGATTTCCTTTAGCGGTCTGGTTTTCAGTCCCAGTGTGTCCCCAGTCAAAGCTGCCTGTGAGATAGGAAATACTTCATGCTTTCTCTCCAAACAGTTTTGGCCTAAGATGAACTATGTCCAAGAAAGTCCTGGAAGCTTGCAGGAGAAGGGGGCCCTCTCGAGCTCTGCCAGTTTCATGGTTCCCTTTTCTGGCCCAGCCGTTTTAGAAAGCTTTCCCCCGTTTTTCGTGGCTTTGCTGTTCAGAATCCACCAAGAAACACGGTGGGGCCATTTTGGCTAGGCTGGCTGCACAATTCACCTTGAATCGCCTGTAGAACCAGGATTTGGTCCACACCAAATGGACAGTCATCAGGGGAGAGCATTTCCTTCCCCTTCGCTTGCCAAGCTGCCCCACATCCCTGAGCTGGGGGGGAAGAGGCCCTTGCAGTTCATGAGCAAATGTGCTCAGTACTTAGAAGGCGCTTGTTCAGCATGGTAGATATCTCAGAGCCCTGCTGTTTCCTCTGCTGCACTCAGGCTAAGAGCGGGTGGAAGGGCTGGCCCGAAACCACCTGCCGTCCTTGTGGGCGAGTTGGGAATTTCCCAAGCCGTGCCCTTCAGCACGAGCCCTGGGCTGCGTCGGCTCCCGGGTGCCCAGGCATGTGATGCTCCTCCTCGGAAGTGGTCTTTTTTGTGGCTAGCGAATTCTTTTCTGAGATGTGCATCTTAAGGCGTTGAAGTGATCATTCAGGGATGTTTTGAATCAATGGTACGAATAATGCTAACTTTCAACAGGCAGATTCTTGGTAACTGTGTTGAGAGCTGTTGGGGATTGCAGGCATAATGTCAAGGGGATGGATGGATGGATGGATGGATGGATGGATGGATGGATGGATGGATGGATGGATGGATGGATGGATGGATGGTTGGTTGGTTGGCTGGCCTGTGTCCAGAATTTCCCAGGCTGAGCTCTACCACCTCCCGTTAGAAAGATGATATGAAAACACTTTTTCTGTCCAACCTCTGGGGAGCCACATTGTGTATGCCCATTATTCTAGGTGGGGCTCAAAAGTAGCCATGGGTTGGGTTGGGTTTCCTCCAATGGACCATTTTTCTTCTCCGCCCCCAAGGCTTGTATTCTGTTTTTGGTTTTAGCAGGTGACAGCATTTGCTTTTTCAGAGTTGAGGCGAGCAGCTGTTACACTTTGGCTCTGAGTAGTAGGACACCAGCGACGCCAGCCATTTGCTAAAGCCTTCGATCCGTCTTGCAACCGAGTGCAGACTCGAGCAGGATCACCGAGACTGATCGGTTGGGCTTTCTTGCTTCTCCCCAGCTTGCTTGGTAGTGCAACTCATCTGATGGAGAGTTCTGCAGAACCCCAAACCATGCAAACTCGTTTGTGCTGTTGGGGTTGGCCCTGATAACAATTGTGCGTTCACACGGGTGGTGGATTCTTTTCCATGCACAAGCATCACTGTGATTTTTTTTACAAAAAAACCAGCAGTAGCTCCTGCAGGTTGAGACTCCCAACCCTGTGCAGCCTGATCGGTGCTATTTATTCACCTTTTATCCTTCCAAAGTGATTTTAACATTGCATGCTTGTTACATTAGTAAAACAAACCCACAGATTGGTGTAATTACTGCCAGAGCTGCAGAGTGTGCCCTCTTTACCAGCTAATTTCCAAACTTGTCCCTTCCACCTAGAACGCGAAAGTGGTTCTTTTGGAAGACCTGGCTTCTCACCTGGGCCTCAGGACGCAGGTACGTCTTTGCATGCCAGACGTTGTGGGTCATCCGTGAGAGAGTCCCCAGGTGCTGTGACGTTAGTGATGTTCAAGTCCCTGCCAGTGATGTCTGATGACAAAATGCACTCTGCAGTGCCTCCAGATCCTGGGCTGAGGGTTGGGAAATGTCAGCAGGCTTTCTCACCCTCTTACCTGTTTTTATAGGTCACCTTCAATTTATTCCAGTGACTAAAAGAAATGCCAGTTTCTTTTTGAAAGTGTTCTTAAAAACATCTGCCAGCTGATTACTCTCACTACCTTCCCTTTCAAGTTAAGGGAGATGATGATGATGATGATGATGATGATGATGATGATGATGATGATGATACTCCAGCCTGGGTGTGTGACACAGTCTGTTTCCAGGCTGCCTTGAGGGCCTTTTTATTATTCTCTGGCTGCTGTGTGTTTTATTTCTTGTTTATTTTGTATTTGTATGTATTTGTATTTGTTTTAATGCTGTGAGCCACCCAGAGTCATGTATTGAGATGGGTGGCTATATAAGTCGAATATATAATAATATAATTATAATAAGTACATACCTCCATACACCCCAGGGAGGGAAAACCTGCAGAGCCTGGCTTCTGGAATTCTCTCCAACCCCTTTACCAGCAGGGGCCAAAGGTGGCCCCTGCATTTTCTTCTATTAATGAGGTAATACGGGGTGCCTCTGCATGTGTTTCTGCTTTTCCCCCCTGTTGTGTCCCTGGATGTATCTGTCTGCATTGGGAAGCACAGTGTGGCTCTGGGTCACAAGACCAGGAGGAAGGGGGCTTACAGTGATGGATCAGCAGTGTTCTGACCCAACCACTTCCCCCAGAGGGATGCATTAGGGGGGTTGGGGGGCGTCTTTTCTCCTCGGCCCCTGGCTGGATGCAGCCCCTTTCTGACTTGGACCTTTCTTTCGCTGACTTCTCCCCACCCACCACCCCCATCAAATGAGGCCCCCTTCTGTTGAGTTTTCAGAAGGCTGTCGTGCTGATGGAAATCGTCCCCCTTTATCTAACTTCCTTCCAACATTTTGCGGAGGTGTGATGAATAAAAATGGGTCTAGTTTTGGGAAACTAGGTGGTGGTGGGCGGTCTGGCAAATAGGGACCCCAGAAGGGGGAGACAGTTTTTGGAAACACAAGCAGAGACTGCACATGGGCTCCTCTTTCTTCCTTGCTCAGACCTTAAAATCAATAGACAGACGTCCAATTTGGCTCCTGTAATATGCCCTCTTGTTGTCATGGCACAGTGTCAAGAAGAAAGAAGTTGCTGGCTGCCAGGCATCTCCATGCCATATGGCAGCTGTCTTTTTGGTCCTGGTTGGGTACCCAGCTGCCCACTTTCAACTCTTTGGTTTTTCCTGGTGGAGATCCACAGTGTGAAAAGGTTGGCCCAACTGAGGGAGGCCGGGGATGGCTGGCAAATTAAAATTTGTCAGTGCTGGGAGAGAGAAGACAGAGGATGGTGCCTTTGTTGGAGAGCCACTGTTGCTCCCTGTTGACCACTTGGCCCAAATCTGGTGGCCTTCAGATGTGTTGGGTTTCTGGAAGGTGCCAGCCTTGAGAAGGTGAACGTGGACAAAATGGAGCGTGGGAGACAAGAAGTGGCTTGGCGTAACGCAGTTCTCTGTGCTCCTCTCTTAGCTGGGCTTTGTGCTTCCTGAATATCCCCAAAAGAGATCCTTGGTAGGCCTGCCTTGAAACCCAGATGGGTCGTTGGCTGCTGGGAAACAGGTGAGCCTCCCTAGAACTGTGGAGTTCCCTGCTTACCTGCTCCGTTTTCCCTTCACAGGATGCAATTAACAGAGTCCAAGACCTGATGGCAGATGGCACGCTCACAGGTAAGAGTCAAAATATTACGAGATTTCCTTGCCTTGTTTAGATCAAAGCAGATGTCTCCAGCACAACACCTGAGCCTCTGCTGTTGATATTTTTGATCACTTCTGTTTGGCTGCAGTGGCTGTTTACAGCATCATCATGGCTCAAAGTATGTTAGCTCTTCGGGTATGGATGGCTCAAAATAATACAGCAAAATGTCAAAAGTCACTGCTTGGAATTTCCCTTTGGCTGATGGCTGCTTGACAAAAATAAGCTGGTTTCCTTTCCCAAGATGAGTCCAGTTGAGACCTTTGATTTGTTTGGGGAGGGAAAAGAAGTACATCCTCCTCCTGCAAGGTTGCTTCCTTTCCTTTGCTTTTCCTATTGACTGTCTTGCACCTGGTGCAGTGTAGTGGTTAGAACTGCTTCCTCTAACCATTGAAGGCCAAACTCCACATTCTCAGCCATCAAGTTTATGGGGGGATCCTGGGTAAGGTAGTTCTTTTGTAACCCTAAGCAGGCAGGCAGGCAGGCAGAAGGCGAGAGGAAGAGGAGGGAGGGAGGGAGGGAGGGAGGGAGGGAGGGAGGAAGGAAGGAAGGAAGGAAGGAAGGAAGGAAGGAAGGAAGGAAGGAAGGAAGGAAGGAAGGAAGGAAGGAAGGAAGGACCCTCTTTGCCATCTGCTGGAATTCCACTTGCACAGTAGGAGAGCAACTGCCTTCATCTGGGCTCTGGGCTCTTGAAGTTTCTTTCTGGTGCAGCTTAAAACAGGCTTCTGAACTAAGTAAACAGTCTGATTCAGCAGCATGCTGGTGATTAGCATCTGTCTTCATTTTTCTTTTTGCGTCCCACATAGGTGTGTGCTTGGGTGGGTTTACTTTCAGCTATCTTCTCTGGCTGATTTATCATGTGCGTTTTAATTAGTCGACTGTATTTGGGGTCAGTTACCTTTTCTCTCTTTCTGTGAGCATCCTGCTCTGGCTGCCCCCCCCCCCCGGGATGTAGGTATATCTGTGAAACGAGTGCAAACAAACGTTCCCATTTAAGCAGTGAGACGCTTTAAATCATCCTCGAGTGGCATGGCTTTGAAACATTTTGAAATACTGAAAAAAATTAGGCCCAGCATTCAGCCCTTTTAATTCAGCCCAAATAGATAGTTTTGTGGATTTTAATTTCTGGTCTGGCCTTTTCTCCAGGGGTGATCGATGACCGAGGCAAATTCATCTACATCACACCAGAAGAGATGATGGCCGTGGCTGAGTTTATTCGCTGGAAGGGACGTGTCTCCATTACAGAACTGGCCCGAGAAAGCAATTCTCTGATCAATCTGCAACCGGAGGCCAGTTTTCTTAGCAAAGGAATGGCCTGAGAAGCTATTCTATTATTGGGGGAGAAATAAAATGGATAAAGTCATTTCTTGGATCAGTTGGGCTTTTGGATCACTGAGCCATATTTGTGCATTTGGAATATATTTATATAAACAACTCAATTGATATGCACTAAGAATACAGTGGGAAGAATGCTTTTAAAAGGCTTTTTCTGATGAATTATTTGCTCTCAGTGGAAGGCTGCAACATATGTTGAAAGCTGGGGACTGGAAATTTGCAGGCCTTCCACACGTATTGTCTAGCAACAGTCTTTCTGTATTATAACTCCCCTTTTCCCAGTCAGCACAGCCAGGTAGACAAGTTGTCATCCAACATACCTGACAGGTTCTGATTAAAAGAATTTTTTTTTTTAACCTCCTTATGTATCAAACTCCCAGAGATTCAAAATCAAACAACTGAAATAACTTTTTAACTACTGCAACTTTCTTCCTATTGTGCTCATTTTCAATTTATAGGGACCTTCTTTCTATACAGATTGTCTTTTTTCTGGATTTATGATTTTCAAGATTTACTGCAAATTCAGAAATTATTATTTTTCTAAAATGTAGATGATCAAAATACACTTAAAAGCAGACGAGAACCTACTGTCAGTTCTAAACAATTATGGAAGATAAATGCAACCCCAAACAGAGTTCGGTAAAAGCATTTCTGCATTATAAATGCTTTGCCAGATCTCTGCTCAGTACTTCAAAATTGTCTAGAGATGGGTGGTTTTGAGACTCAGTCTGAAAAGTAATCTTTCTCCTGTTCCATATGCCACAACCAACTTGAGCTCTTGTCATTTTAAATTGGGGGGAAGCTCCCTATTGTGAATAAGTGAAAGTCGACCTACACGTTGCAGAGACGACCGCATTTTAGCTTCGCATTTGCTGTTTGCTTGGTCTGTACTTTGGTGTGTTATGGGGGAATCCAGGAAATTGGGTAGACTATTCAGGTAACCAGGAGTAAACCCATCGCACTGATTTAGCCAGCATATCAAGCTAGAGCACGCAAGGGAAATCCTAGCCCTCTACAGCAGCAGCTTTTCAAATTTTAAAGCCAGCAGGTGCAGGATCACTGCGTTTCGTAGGGAAACTGTTCTGCACCAAGAGGTTCTTCCCGGATATTTCTATGGTATGCAAGGAGCTGTCCTATCTAATTGTGCTTATTTTAAATATCTTTAATTTGAAAGTCTTGGAAAGTACTGTAATATTGGTAGGGCGTGTTCCTCCTTTATCTGTTTTCCCCAGCGATGCGTCCCCTGTGCCCACGTCTCTCAATAGCTGATGGTGGAGCCAAAGATCTGGGCTCTGTTGGAGGTTGAAAGCTGAACCTTTACTGTGTGAATAAACATTGCCTAAGGTGCAATCCATCCAAGGACACTAACCACAAGCAAGCAGAACACCCAGAATCTTTGCCGTGCTCAGAAGAATATTATTTTACCCAAACTCTACTTAATAAGAGTAGAAATATTTACTTGCATCCAATGGGACCCATCCAAAATCAGTAGCTGCTAAAACGTGATTTCGGTGGAAGAATGAAGCGTGGGTATAGTGCAAGGAATTTCAGCCTCACTGTTTGCACTGAAATTACTTTCCTGCTATATATAATTGGAATTTGGTCAGCCTCAGAACGCCCCGCATTTGGGGCTATCCCAAAATGTCTGTCCGTTACATACAGCCTAGTTCTGTGTATGTAGTAGCAGAATATGCACTTTTTCAGTAGCTACTGTATGAAACTGAACAGTCAAATGTGCCAACTACAACTCAGTTTGGTAGAATGGTTTGGGAAATGCCATTCGAAGGTTATTCACCCAGAAGTTTTGGGATATCAACCGTGTGCCATGCACTGCTTTCCCTACCTTGGACATTTTTTATGAATTTGTACACGATTCCTTTCTTTTTGAAAGGATGCCTGTTGCGATAAATGTCACTAATTTGGGCTGGATTTTAAAAGCAAAGTGTCAGAACTAGTTAGTACCCGGATAGGAGACCACCAGGAAATGCCAGATTGGTAATTTGAAAAACCTGCAGGGTAAATTACTTTCATCTTGCTCCCAAAGACTGTCCTCCAAGTCCTGCCAGTCACTAAGAGTCAGACTCGGCCCGCCAAGTTGATAGGTCTGAGTCAACCTTGGCTGACCTTGGAAAAAGGTTAACCGGGGCTGTGCCTGAATGGGGCACCACCAGGAAATCTCACGGGCGGAGGGCAGACTGGGAATTTGAAAACAAGCGAGGCCAAACCGACTTCTCCATTGTTGAATGCATCCATGGTCGTCGTCGCCAGGTGTCCAACTGGCCTCAAGAGACGTCACCTTTCCAGACCGGTAGGGCAGTTGCTGTTAGCGCTGAATGCCACCAGAGTTCTCTGCCCGCAGCTGTCGGTTCCGTAGAAGTCCCCCCCCCACGCACTGGGGCAAGCAGCCAGGGATCGCAGGGCGGGGGCCAAACAGCCTGGGCCAGCCGCCACCAGACGCAAGTGAGAGCCGGGATGGGGCCGGCTGGAGCAGAAGAGGCCGGGCACACCAGCTGCCTCTCACCGAGTTGGCAGGGCAGGGGGTAAACCTGGCCTTGGGCCTCCACGTGCGGAGGGGGCTTAAAGAGGGGAGGAGACCCCGCTGAAGTCTGGGCGGAGCTAACGGCCCTGGTACCACCTGGTGCCCCCCAGGTATTTCGGACTACAGCTCCCACAATCCCTTGCTAGAGGCCAGCACTGAAAATCCAGGCAGGCAGCGGGTTGTCTAATTCTGGCAGCAGGGAAGGGGGGGGAGGCAAGATGGCAGCTGTGATCATGCAATTGGATGCACGTAAAAAGAGGCGTGGCTTTGCACGGTCACAGCCGCCACCTTGGCTGTTTTGACCCCCCTGGCCTTGGGTTAGTATCAGGATTATTAGGCCCAAAAGGAGAGCTAAGATCGGCTCCTGCTGACTCAGTAGGTTTCTTTGGCTGTGTTATGGAAGTGGTTTGCCCCATTTTTTTCAACTTCCCACTCTAGTGTATGGGTTTGGGATTGCCTGGTGGTCTCCCATCTGAACCCCAGCTAGGTCTGACCCTGCTTAGCAATTTCAAGTCAGCCAAGGTCAGCCAGGTGCTGCAGCCTAGCAGAGAGCAAAGTGAGGCTATACGTGATCATCATCCTGTCCCACAGTACATGAGAAATGCCTTCCCAATGTCTCAACCTCCTAGCAGCCACCAAGCTGGGCTATTGTGGTTTGTAGTCCGAAAGCGTCTGGAGGACACCAGGTCGGAGAAGGATGAATTACGGGAACAGATTAGTCCGGACCAAACAGCGTTAAAGTTGTGGTGGGGAAGACTCAGGGCAGAGGGGAGGGACGGAAACGAGAATAAACTGCAGTTCAAAGGAGCACGAGCAGAAGGCTGTGGGCCAGGAAGCCAAGCCCTTAGCCCCACTCGGCTAGACTACTGCCACGTGCCCTGCGGGGGGGAGGGGGCAGCTCTTGGAGACAGTTCAGAAATCGCCATTGTTCCAGGCGGCAGCGACGCGGTCGTTGATGGGAGCAAGCTGCCTCAGCCCCGCCACACGGGCACGGTGGTCACTGCGCTGGCTGCCGAGAGGTTTCGAGGTCCGAGGCAAAATGCCAGGGCTTCCTTAGAAAGCCCACCATGGCTGAGCTCCTGCTTGCTTAGGAAGAGGGAGGGAGGAGAAGGAAAGAGAGAGAGGAAGAGGAAGGAAAGAAGGAGGGAGGGAGGGAAGGGAGAGGAAGAGAAAGACGAAGAAGAGGAAGGAAGAGAAATAGGGAGGGAGGGAGGGAGGGAAGGAAGGAAGGAAGGAAGGAAGGAAGGAAGGAAGGAAGGAAGGAAGGAAGGAAGGAAGGAAGGAAGGAAGGAAGGAAGGAAGGAAGGAAGGAGTGCTGAGGTCCCACTCTGTAGCCACAGGCTCACGTCTCTGGGTGGCTTCCCTCGGCTGTGGGTCTGCATCTGCTGCTGGACAGCCAAGGGGCTCCCGGGGTCCTGAGGCTGTGATGGTTTCCATTGTGGCAGATGCAGACCCTGAATGACCCCGACCAAGACCCTCCAGCCGGGCCGCATCCCCTGCGCAAACTGCGCTTTGCCAGCCGCAGCTCGGTGCAGCTGGTGCCCTGGGAAGACCTCTCGCTGGCCACCACCTACGGCCTGCTGGCTGCCCTGATGGAGTGCGCGAGCGTGGGGACCCTCTGCGTGGCTGCCTCCATGCACAGCTGGATTTGGGTGGAGCCCCACGAAACCCACCTGGGACCTCAACCGTTCGTGATCTACGCGTTTGGGGTGCCCTACAAGATGAATTCCTCGGGGAATGTCGCAGACACACGTAAGGGGCATGCTCTTGCACACCTGTTGGCACGATGGAGAGTCACTAATTAGGAGGACACCTGGGATAACGGTCAAGCCATCTCAGATATTTGGGGGTGATTTCTGAAATGGCAAAGTGGGACGCATTGCAACCTCTGGGCTGGCCTCGGAACGGCTGGGGAGGTTCACAGTGCATGAAAACATAATGGGAGGGGCTGGATTTATTCATTGTTCTTTTCCTGTCCCAAGCCTTCCTGGAAGTGGGATGGGGTGGCGATGATTGCAATATAAATAACTAGACCCCAATCATAACAAAATATAAGTCCCGCAGACCTGCTGAACCAGTCACTTGACTGGGCAACCATTTCCAGGCAGGGCTTCCTGGATGATTTGCTAACCTTGTAGAAAAGCCATAAACTTATCTCGGATCAAGAAAGATTTTGTAGCCAAGTCTCCCCACCTGGGTGCCCCAACCTAGGAAAATCCAGTTATTGTCTTCTAATTGGGGCAGGAAATCATGAGACCATCACCTTGAAAACACCTCCATCGCTTTGAAAGTGGTCCGTTGTTATTACCTAACCCTAACCCTAATCCTAATCCTAACTCTTCTTCAGGTCATTTGTTGGATCTTTTCCTAACCAGGGGTGTCCGCAAAATGTGGTCAGAAAAGACCACGTTTGTTGCAACACCCATAAAAACCAGGCAAGGCTTGATGGTGCTGTTGAGGCTACTACCATCTTGATGTTTTTGACCTCACTTGCAGACATCCTGCCCTCTAACCAAGGCACAACCTGAAATCCTGGAGCCCCACTCCTGGTCAACCAGGTCTAGCTGGGGCCATATGGACCTCCTAAGAAGACCTCATCTCTTAATAATCTTACACCAGAGCAGTCCCCCAAATCGGGAAGATTTGGAATTCAAGGTTAATATCAATGGGGCTCCATTTCCAAGTCACCTATATAATAACAACAACAACAACAACAATAATAACAACAATAATAATTTATTAAAATTGTATGCCGTCCAACTCTCAATGGCTCTGGGCAACTCACAACAATCAAAGAAATTACAATAAAATCAATTAAAAAAAACTTTGAAAGATTTTTCTCCTGCCTTTCACCAAGGTGCATTTAGTCACCTGCACCTCGGTCTTCTTTCGCTTCTTGCAGAGTATCTGTACTTCTTCGGTAAGGGCCGAGATGTGATCAAGCCAACCATGATAACTGTTTGTTTCCTGAGCCTGTGCTGCGGGGTCATGGCCGTCCTCCTGGATTATATGCAAGTCCAGATGCTGGACAAGTGTCAAATGACTCTGGTTGCTTCCCTCCACCTTCTCTCAGGTAACGGTCTTGCTTGCACCCTGGTTGGCAAGAGATCTGCTTGCTCTGATTTAGTTATTGATTTGGGGAGAGGCTTACCTTAGGCTGAGGAGGAGCCGGTTTTAACCTGCAACTGAGCAAGGAAAATTGCTAATGTCTAGGCAGAGCTGATTTACAGAACGTGGTGCCCTTTGTTGGCATCACAATCATTTCTTCTTCTTCTTCTTCTTCTTCTTCTTCTTCTTCTTCTTCTTCTTCTTCTTCTTCTTCTTCTTCTTCTTCTTCTTCTTCTTCTTCTTCTTCTTCTCCTCCTCCTCCTCCTCCTCCTCCTCCTCCTCCTCCTCCTCCTCCTCCTGATTATCACCATACTATTCCAATGCACTAATAGCGATTTAAGTCTTAGTACTCTCCCTTGTATACAGCTAATAGACAACTCTTCAAAAGGTGCAAGGAGATGTTCACTGGCCACAGAACATTATACGATGTCAACCGTGACTTAGCAACTGAAGCTCCATCACCTTTTTATGTGCAGAAAAGGGGCAGACTTTGATTGCGCACTCGTGACAGCCATCGTGACTTTATTATTAATATTTTTATATATCATCTGTATCTCCTTTGCACCCCATCCCTGTGTCTCTAGGTGAGGTGGGATGGGACAGAAATGAAGAAGAGGTTGGGATTTCGAAATAGCAAGTCTAGGGCTGTCACATCTGGCCTTCAAACACCTGGGGGACCCCTGGATGGGAGCCGAGAGCAAGGGTCGTCTATTCTCCCTCCTGTCCTTTAGAGCCCATCTCGGCTTTGGCAGCTCAGATCTACTAGCCCTAAGGAAGTCCCACAAGCAAAGCTAACCCCTGTGAGTGACTTAAAGCATCTTCATAGCATCTTCCAGCCCTCACTGAAGTGAGCTAAAGCCTGTCTTCATTACTGTTACTCTGGGGAGAAAGTTGGATAACTCCGGTGGGCTGCTGGTTTGAAAACGAGGAAGGCCCCTCTCCAGACTTTCTCTGTTTTGCTTTTTTTCTCTTCTTTCAGCTTCTGCCTTCCAATACCTTCTTTTCTGTTCACATTGCGTGGCCACCATTTTCCTGAATCCGTCCTTAATTAATCCAATCTGGGGAAGGGACTTCAGTGTGTCTATGCCTTGTGCAGCCAGAACAGTGACTGATTTATGCATTTCCCCCCCCAAGATTGCAACTGTCTAATGAGCTGGAGGAAGCTGCTTAAAAGTGCAGAAGCAGAACTATTTTGTAACCATGGTGTAGTCATGGTGCCTTTTCAAAGCACAGAAAATCTCAAAATATTTCCCCATACCTCTCGTATCAGCACCGCATCCATCTTGTCTGTTCCTATCAGAAGAAGAACTGGAAACAGACTATAACACCTTTAAAAAAAAAAAACTTTTACTTTTTTTTCTTCTTCATTCAGAGATTCAGGATGTGAAGAAGTAAAATGCAGCCATGCAGTTGTGGAAATAACTTGCATCGATTGCAGGTCTACATTGCAGCAACCTCGATTTCTTTTTTCTTTCCTGTTATATATTTTTGAAAGAATATAGAAAATTAGCTAATACTAATGCAAGTACAAATTTAACAGAATAGAGAGAATAGATAATACAAATAAAGAGTCCAATATACACAATGAAATATGGGCAGCTGGCCAACAGTTCTGAAATATCGTGTAACTAATATTCTAATAGGTCATTAGAAGCTTATAATATTGTGAGATGTTTCCAATCTATTTTCTGATCAAAACACCTCCCTATTAAACTCTGAACGAAAGGTAGTTGGTTAACACACATTAAAAAAGAGAGAAACTATACATAACAGTACATTAAGACAATTTTAGGCCATGCCAAAAATTCAGGGTTTAGAGCTTATATTTTAACTTGATGTAAATTATACATTAAAGTTAAAATATAAGCTGTAAAGCCTGAATTTGGGGCATGGTATAAAGCAGTTATCTAAAACTGGTTTCCAAATAGTGTTGAATACTACATCAGATTTACTTTTTAAATATGAAGTCGGGGAGGATGGGACTACAACTTTTCAGAATTTGTTCCCTTTTAGAATGATTCATTTTCCAATATTGTTGAGTTTTATGGCATTGCCACCACATATAGAAAAGGATCCAACCTTTTAAGATTTGCAGCATTTTTTCAGAAAATGTGTGATTCATTTTAGCAATCAAAATAGGAGTGATGTACCGCCATGAAAGCATCTTATACCAATCCTTTTTGGGTATAATACTCGTGGTAAATTTGATGTTTTCTTTTTTTCCAGTTGAAATTCCCACTGTTGCATCTCCGTAATGATAGATTTCATTTCAATATAAGGAAAAACATCCTGACAGTAAAATCAGTACAACAGTATCTGTGGAGGCTGTGGCTTTTCCATCTTTGGAGGTTTTTGAAAGGTTTTTAAAAGCTGCCTCTTCAGCATGGCTGAATCAGTTTCCTTGCACATGGCAGAGGGTTGGACTGGATGATCTTCGTGGCCCCGAGTACAATGCTCTGAGTCTGTGAGTCTTTCTTGCTGGAAAAATGACGGTGGATAATTCCCAGTTTAATCAGCACCAGCCCACTTCCGGTCCTTTTCTAGTCCCAGATCAGAGCACACACACTCAGTTCACTAGCAAAAATATGGTGTGATGCTCATTTATTTGTTTAACGCCAGCAAACATCAAAAACAGTAAAGTGGCAAAACAGGAGAAAAACAGGGAGGGGGATGGAAAGACATAAACAACAGATAGATGTAGATAAGGTAAACTGTTGCTGTTGCCTCTCTCTTATCCTGTCTGTCTGTCTGTCTGTCTGTCTGTCTGTCTGTCTGTCTGTCTATCTATCTATCTATCTATCTATCTATCTATCTATCTATCTATCTATCTATCTACCATCTATCTATCATCTGTTTATTTCTATCTTCTATCCCTATCATCTATCTCTATCTATCTATCTATCTATCTATCTATCCATCCATCCATCCATCCATCCATCCATCCATCCATCCATCCATCCATCCATCTATCATCTCCAAAGATACAATACATTCCAGAGCCACTAACAACAATCCTGTGGGTAATTAGAGTGGACAGTCCCAATAGATATGGAAAGTAGGGCACCAAGTGATCCCTCCTCTATTCTACACCATGAAAGAAACAATTTGGTAGATGGAGATGATGTCTCCAACATTTCTGAACTAAACACTCTATTCATGTGCCCATTCATGTGTACTTTTCTAACTCAAAATCTAGTCGACTAGGTTAGGGTTGGGTTCTAGAGCAGTGTTTCTCAACCTTAGCAACTCCCAGAATTCTGGGAGTCGAAGTCCACCCTTCTTAAAGTTGCCAAGGTTGAGAAACACTGTTCTGCAGGAATCAACCACAGTTCACAACCGTTTTCCTAATTCCAGCAAGGCTTGGGCAGTGCCAGCTTGTGGTCTCCTCATATCTCCTGGTACTTCTCCACTCAACAGCTTCATTCAGTTCACATGGAAACCAATCCACGGGTTGAGAACCACCTATGCTTGTGTCTTCATAGAAACCTTCATTCTGGGGTTTTCTCCCATGCTGCTTAAGCTGAAGCCCCTCTGCCTTTCTGGTCTGCCTGAACGGGTCTCATACACTCCACTTTTCATGCACGCCCATTCACACCTTTCTCCAGATACAAGGCACCGGGTATTTACAGATCTACATGGGAACTTAAGAGCCACGAAGCAATATGTGTAAGGGTAACTCCCTCGTAATCCTGCAGCACATGGTGAATGGTGACATTCCTGTCCCCAGATGCAAGTTCAGTCCCCAGCCTCCCCTGATTCCCAGTCCTCCTTTCTTAGCCTGCAATGAGACAAAAGTTGTTTGGTGTTGCAGAAGACCTCTTCCTGTCCATGGTTGCGAGCTTTAGGAACCCCCCAGATAACCCCAAACACTTGACCAAATAGGCCCCTTGTGATCTAATAGAGATGGACCGTGACCGTTTTGTACAAACACCCTTTCTGGCACCAAAGCAAGATTTTGCCTGTGCTCCCCCTTTCGCTGGATTTGGGTTGAGTCTGCTTAGAACCTGGATGGGACACCACCAGAAAATCCCTGGCGGGCAGACTAGATTGGGAAATTGGGTTAAAAAAACCCCCGAGCGATAGGTGAATGGATGGCGAGCAGAAGAACTCAACCCTTTTTTTATCTCCTCTCCTCGCTCAGGTACGTTTCATTTGCATTTCAGTAGCATCACCGGCTCCTCTTTTTTAGACAGATTTGCACAGCTATCATCCTTTCCAGTTGTTCCTGCTCTCACATTTCACCTTCTCTCTCTCACACACACCCCGACATCCACACACCTCTATTGTCTCCTCTCAAGCCAGAATGCCGTGGAGAAGTCTTTCTGCAAAGGCAACGCTTTACATACCAGCTTTTTTCCTCCCACGGTATGGAAGTTCCTCGCCGAGCATCGTAACAGGACACGTGGCTCCCCTGCGAGGGGTGCCAGAAAAGACAACGGCTGAGTCTTGCTTTCGGTGCGGGGTCCTATCCCGGGAAAGCAGAGCCCGGCGGGAGGATCAGAACGAGAAGAGAGGCAGGGGGTTATCCCAGAGAGGAAGCCGTTGGCTGGATCTACAGAGTCTGCAAATCGTTTGGAGGGGGCCCTTAGCATCCTCGGTCTATTTCTCAGGCTGGAAATAGACCGCGCTCCCGCTCGTCTATCAAAACTGCTTGCACTGACACTGAAACTCTACGAAAGACGTGGCTTTTTGCAGAGGCAGTTGTTGCCAGGGGCCTCCTTCACCTGTTGGTGCTCAGGTGCTGTGGAGGATGGTCCTGGGCCTCAATGCTTTCTTCACAAGTCTATTTCAGACTCAGTCTTACGATGCTCAGAGCCATAAATGCTGTTGTCTACTTTAAATCTTTCCAATAATGTAAATAAGAGGACCATTGACGACGATCTCCCTCTGCCACCAGATCTTCTCTTGACTTTATTTGACGTCCCACTCGGCCTCAACACTTTCTCCATCCCTGTCCACTCCAGCCTCCCTGTCTCAGTCTGGATCTTGAGAACCAGGATCTGCGCGTGCTGGGCCCCGTCTCCTCTGCCCGTAAGAGGGATCCTGCTCCAAAAGGGGTCTTTCATTGGTTTTTTTTTTTTTTTGTGCTCCCCCCCCCCCTTCTCCTGCAGGGATATTCACCATGGTCCTTATAGCGATATGTGGCTGGTGCTTTAAGAAGATTAATCAACTGTTCAAGGAGCCGGAATGGAAGTTGTACCAGATGTATGCTTATTTTGGAGAGAGTTTCTTCATCGGCTTGTTGGCCTTCGCTTGTGTGATCTGGGCTATCGTCCTCAGTCTGTGCGCCATTAAACTCAGCAAAGAAGAGGAGGAGATCAGCGAAAACCCCGATGCCAAGCAGTAGAGGACACCAACGGGCCAGTTCAGCTTTCGGGTTCGGGCTTTATCACCCACAAAGGAAACCTCAGGCCCAAATCTTGCCTGCCTTTTTTTGATAGGGAAAAATCCGCCTCTCTTTAAACCAGAATCCCCTCTCCCACCCCAAAGGGGGATGCTAGAATGGCCTTGCTCAGCAAGCCAGGCTGGTGTTTGCAAACCAGGATAAGAAGAGATCTCTGTTGGAGACGCTGCGTGACATTCTGGCTTAAGCCCCGTCTTAAGGAAAGAGGCCAGGCCAAAGAGGAGAGGAGAAAATTGCTTGGGGGGACGCAGCTTTAGAGGTCAGCGTTCGCAGAGTGGAGGATATTATCTTTGGACCAATACGGACCCTCCTCTGCGTGTGCTAAAAATAAGAAATCTTCAAAATAAAGTTCTGCCTATTTTCCCTAGCAGCAGGCCGGTTTCATTTCCAAAATACCATTTTTCAGAGGGTTATTGACAAACAGGCTGGTTTTGATAAGCCGCCCAACCCCTTTGCGAGCAAATAACAAGGTCGACAACCGGTCTGCCAGCGATGCCAAGGAGGGCATTAAAAATGCATTTACCTGATTTAAAACTGTAGGGGTAACTGCAGTGGTTTAGCTTGGAGCAAAGGCAGCCCCACCCGCCTCGGAACAGGACTTTTGGTCAGTTTTTAAGACCTCGGGGAGCAGGTAGGAGCCGGCCTTGTGCCACTTTGCTTCTAAGCTTGCATTGTCAATGCCTGACACCAAACCCAGGTTTGCAGAAAGGAAAGTCAACTTGCTCTGCTTCGGGCAATCATACCATGTTGAGAAAATCTGAACCACCACCACCACCACCAGGGGGCAGTAAGGAGGCGGCCCTCTAGTGGCTGTCCGGAGATGTGCAGTCCAGAAATAGTGACCCTACCAGGGTGCTTTTAAAATCGTAACAGCTGTAGGAGCTAAGGATTGGGAGTGAATAGAGCAGTGTTTCTCAACCTCAGCAGCTTTAAGATGGGTGGACTTCAACTCCCAGAATTCCCCAGCCAGCCATGCTGGCTGGGGAATTCTGGGAGGTGAAGTCCACCCATCTTAAAGCTGCTGAGGTTGAGAAACACTGACCTAGAGCATTTCATTCCCTTTTCAATGTGGCTTGATTTCTATCTCACGTTTCCTCCTGAAAATAGTCATCTTCCATGCGAAGCTGAATATTCTATTTTATTTTATTATTATTTTATTATTTATTTATTTATTTATTTATATTTTCATTTAAAGGGCTGCCCTTCTTCCATACACAACCCTGGGTGGTTCACAACAATCCACAATATAATGAAACCGTTATCAACACAGCACCAAAACAGAATTAAAATAATTACAATACAACGACCGAGGCACCGTATAGGGAGCCCACAATACAAACCATACCAATAATAGCTTCATCTAACATCCCGGCCCAGCACCTGTGGGAAAAGACTCGTGTGTGTGCATGTGTGTGTGTGTGATGTTTATTAAATAAATTTTTCCACAGAGTGAAAGCAATACACATTTTGAGTTAAAGAGAAATGGAGAAAAGTAATAGAAAAGTGAAAAAGAAATATAGAAAAAGAAGTAGAAAAGAAGGAAAAAAGAAAGAATAAAGAAGAAGTAGCTTCCGGTCTTCTTAACAGCAGTTATAAGTACATTTATATTTTGCCCTCCCTCTCACTAAGGTTACATCAAAGTTTCCTTCCTTCCATGATCCGACTCGTATCCAGACAAGGCGGCCATCAACAGGCACACAGAGATAAGCAACATCTACTCATTATTCAAAAGAGACAATAGAAAGGAAGACAAAAGACCAGAACATCTCCCCACCAGCAATCATCACCCAGATAAGCAGAGATTAACACCAAGATTATCACCAGACATCAAGCAGTAAACAATCCCTAATCAAGGAACAAAAAAGAAAAGAAAAAACACCCCCACCAACACTGGCAGGGAAACCGCTGTATATAAACAGAGAGCAAACCCCACTCCCTTCGAGCACTGAAGATGTTACCTAGACGGGTAACGAAATGTCTGCAAGAAAACAACCAAGCTCAGAGAACCTCAGGGACTCCACACTCCTTCCTTCCTTCCTCCCTCCCTCCTTCCCTCCCTCCCTCCCTTCCATCTTCCCTCCCTCCCTCCCTCCTTCCCTCCCTCCTTCCTTCCTTCCTCCCTCCCTCCCTCCCTCCCTTCCGTCTTCCCTCCCTCCTTCCCTCCCTCCTTCCCTCCCTCCCTCCCTCCCTCCCTCCTTCCTTCCTTCCTTCCTTCTTCCCTCCCTCCTTCCTTCCTTCCTTCCTTCCTCCCTCCCTCCCTCCCTTCCTTCCGTCTTCCCTCCCTCCCTCCCTCCTTCCCTCCCTCCTTCCTTCCTTCCTTCTTCCCTCCCTCCTTCCTTCCTTCCTTCCTTCCTTCCTTCCTTCCTTCCTTCCTTCCCTCCCTCCCTCCCTCCCTCCCTCCTTCCCTCCTTCCCTCCCTCCTTCCTCCCTCCCTCCCTTCCTTCCGTCTTCCCTCCCTCCCTCCCTCCTTCCCTCCCTCCTTCCTTCTTTCCTTCCTTCTTCCCTCCCTCCCTCCTTCCATCTTCCCTCCCTCCTTCCTCCCTCCCTCCCTCCTCCCTTCCTTCCTCCTCCCTTCCTCCCTCCCTCTCTCCCTCCCTCCCTCCTCCCTTCCTCCCTTCCTTCCGTCTTCCTTCCCTCCCTTCCTCCCTCCTCCCTCCCTCCCCCTCCCTCCTTCCTCCTTTCCTCCCTCCCTCCCTCCTCCTTCTCCTTCTCCTCCTCCCATTATCACTTCTTTTCAACTGATTTTTCAGTTTCCCAGAAACCTTTTTCAGGGATCTGGGGAAGCGAGCACGCAGGAAATCACAAACTCTTTGGGGGCATTGTAGGGGGAGAGGGTAACCCTGGTTGCCAGCGATTCAGACAGGAAGGAGAAATTTTAAAAGAACAGAAAAGTCCTGTGGGTCAAATCAGCCCCCCTCCCCGAAACCCTGGCCACCTCACAGCCTTCTCTGGTGCAAGGCCAGTGTGCAAGTCGCAGCAGGAAAAGGTTACTATGGCAATCTTTCTTCCCTGTTGTCTTTGCCAGAATAAGAATGTTACGCAGCGAAGGTGCAACTCAGAAGCGCTGTGAAGCCAGAGGAATTTCACCCAGTCCCTTGGCTTCATTTTAAGACGGGTGTCCTTTGGAGACTCAGGCCCCATGGAGAAGAGTTGCTCCACGTCTGGCTGCAGAAACAAAGAGGAGTGGGAGAGCAAAGGGCCTGGATTGGTCCCTGGGAATTGCAAGACCCCAGGGACTTGTGCCGGAGCAAAGGAAACTCCTTTTCAACGTGCAAGGCCATCACACCAATGGGTTCAGGATAAACAAAAAAACCACAGTTCGACTTCATTCGGCTGAATGCCTACTGCAGTGTTTCTCAACCTTGGGCACTTTAAGATGGGTGGACTTCAACTCCCAGAATTCCCCAGCCAGCCATGCTGGCTAGGGAATTCTGGGAGTTGAAATCCACCCATCTGAAAATTGCCAAGTTTGAAAAACACTGGCCTACTGTGTATTCGAATCCACTTGTCTATTCCTGACTTTAAAACTGATGGTCCCGTCAAAGTCCATCTCGTCTAGAC
This sequence comes from Python bivittatus, assembly GCF_059951505.1. Lineage (NCBI taxonomy): Eukaryota > Metazoa > Chordata > Lepidosauria > Squamata > Pythonidae > Python > Python bivittatus. The sequence goes on along the minus strand of NW_028277034.1, from coordinate 55,237,366 downwards.
TCTGCAGGAACCCCGACATGGCCCTTGACAGAGTAACATCGACCATCAGACACGTCTGAGATCTAAATCGATCCATCCAGTCGTTGAGTTGGAAGCGACGCCAGAGCCCTGCTCAGTGCAAGAATCTAAACTCAACCCCCCACCAAAGGTTCCCGCAATACGAATTCCCTCCTTCTACCTCCTGGAATGGAAAAGGACAGGTTGCCCCTTCCATCCTTTCATGGTGCTATTATATCCCCCCCTTAATCTTTCTGAAGCTTTCTTAGAATTTAGCACCCAGAACTGCGTCTGGTACTTGAGATAAAACTGGACCAATTTTCCTGCGGTTTGGAAACTGGATTTCAGTTGATGCAGGCACCTCCTGGCGCTGAATCCCCATTCATCTCGGGGCCAGCGACATTTCCAAGTCCCTCGAGCGCACCTTATCCCCAAGGGAAATCTCTCCCATCCTAGACACCCAAGTCCCTTTTTCTGATGAAGAAGGACGTGGGCCGTATTTCTCTCACCTACCTGCAAATAGAAGAAAACTCCAGCAGAGGAAAAATAATGGCTTGGGCACGTATCTTGGAGATTGCACCCATACCTCTATGGAGCCTCCATATTCAGAGACAGTATATCACCGAATCCCAGATGCTGGAGGTGTTACACATCCGGCTCCCAGGTTCGGCTTATGGTCACACACTCACAGCCTGTTGAGGCACGCGGATCTTGCCAGCCCCCCTTGCTCTCTACCTGGGTTTTCCAGAGAGGTGCGGCTGGAGCAGACAGACACACTGCCCTGGTCAACAGCCGGTAAATAATTAGGGACACACGCAAATCACTTCCAACCGAACACTGAGGCACAAGAGGTTCTTTGTAATACACGGAGACCCAGTGAATTTAAAGTACCAGCAAAACTTTACTGGTTGCAGGGTACATTTGTTCTTTCTCAAACACACACACACACACACACACACACACGCTCATCCACACTTGCCCATGTCCTTCCCAACTAGGCTGCCAGGCACTAGAAGCCGCCAAGTCTGGATCCAAAGGTGACTCAGAGGACTCAGAGTGGGCGGGCTTTGGGACCCCTTTTATCCCCAGAAGTCCTTGCTGGGTTGATTTACAAGTGGATGGGATTGGGGTGAGGGTTTCCATGTGCTCAGGCCCAACTTCTTTTTTTTTCTGGTTCAGGTCCTTTGTTTTTTCCTTAACGACCTGCTTCCTTCTTATCTACCTCCCTGAAGGGATCTCATAGATAAGTTTCCTGGCTTTTCTCCTCTCTGCTTACGTGCCTGCTCCATCTTTAGGTTGTGGCAGCTTCAGCCTCGTCTCACAGAGGCAACACATCAGCTATGGTCCTGAGGCCAGGTGTATGAACTTCCCTTCCCAGGGATGTCTGCATGGGAGAGGCTGACTTAGACCGGCTCTAGCAGAACAACTGTTTGAGTAAAAGCAGAAGGAGGCTGCTGCTAAGAAAATGGACGCAGTGACACCTGAGTCTTCGTTTGCATTGCAGATCCTTTGAAATTATGTTCCTCAAGGAAATCTCTGCACTTGGAGGCTAATTGATGTGCAGATTTTGCAGAGAAAGCCGCCTTGTGGTTTGTATGGGCCGTTGGGGAGACACGCCGGAGGGAGAGCTGGTGGCTGGATGCCAAAAGCCAGCCCAGATCCTACCTTCACTGGATGGTCCGTTGCAAGGGGCTCCGGGGGGCTGCCCAACTCTGCAATGACTCCAACAGAGGCCTTGGCACGCTAAGCTAAAAACCTAGAAAACACTAATCAAATTACACTGCAAATGCCTACGTGTGTTATTCTGCCACAAATTCCTCCGGCAGATTATTCTGCCACAAATTCCTCCGGCAGATTTGCCATTCAGAAGCAGTCACCCACGAGGGGCACTTCTCAGCCGTGTTTATCCTTTGTGGCTTCTGCTGCTGTGCAAAATGAAAGAGTTGCCAGGACTTTGGACCGCCTAAACTTTTCCTCAGACAGAAGGATCCCCAGTCGGTTTGTGCACGGACGGGGGAAACGGTTCTCATGGCATCCACATCTGACAAGGGACAAGTCTTAATGCTGGCTTGGCACAACCATGGTTCGGCCCAAAAGATAATGCATGAGATGTGGCCCTTGTGGTGAAAAAGTGCCATTTCTCAGCCTGGTGAGGACAATACTTTCATACCTAATGGACCACAGAATTGGAAATTTATTATAATTCCAGTTGTGAACTATTTTGCATGTTAATGACTCAGCTGGTGCCCTGGTTTCTCCAATGCAAAGAGTTCAAAGTTCAAGGAATGTAGAGCTTGTAACCCATCTGAAGTTATGGTTAGCCAATTATATTGGTTAACAATAAAATCAGGATTGAGGAAATCAAGGACATCATTACTCAACCTGTAGTTATCTTATGGAACTCCCTACCATAGGCTGCTGTGATACCTGCAGTCTAGGTAGCTGTAAGAAAGGACTAGAGAACATTTTAATTCAGGGTTAACCAACATAAAGGCTTCCAGAAATTGTAGGATTAGAGCTCTCATCATCAAACAAATGGATCATGGAACAAATCAACCGAGAGTTCTCACCCAATACACAAATGACCAGGCTCAAATTATCCTACTTCGGACATATTATGCAAAGATCCAGCTCTCTGGAGAAGGCTCTGATGCTGGGAAAGATAAAAAGAGAAGAAAACAATGACCCAGCAGCAAGGGGGATGGACTCAATTACAATCGAGATGACTATATTGTTGGAAGACCTGAAAGACCAGGTTAGGGAGAGATCCCTCCTGGAGAAAGTCTATCTATGTGGTCATTAGGAGTCAAAAACGACTTGGTGGCACTTAATAAATTAATCAATCAATCCAAAAGTCTCTTTCAGAGGAGTCAATCTTCTCATACCTTTCTCTCCTTGATTATTAAAGGATTTCAAGCTCTACATGGAATGATGAAAGGATGTGAGTACATTTAGCCTATGGAAGAGATGGCTAAGGGGAAATATACAGTAGTAGCAATCTTCAAATATCTTCCTGTCACACAGAAGAGGGAGGGCATTTTTTTCTCTGTTGTCCCAGAGGGCAGGACCAAAACCAAGAGGTTAAATCTGCAAGGAAGTAGATTCTGGCTAGATATCAGGAGCAACAAGCAGTCAGCCTCAACAACTCTCAGATGTGTGGATTTCAACTCCCAGAATTCCCCTGCCAGCATGGGTATAGACACAAAACTGCCTACCATAGAACATAAGAATCAAATTGTTTTTCTCTCTTACCTTTTTGAGGTAATGTATTTTTACTGTTCTTCTGTCACCCTTGAGAATCAAAGACATTTGTTCCATATTTACATCATGGTTCTGTCTTCCATGGCATTTCTGATGTATGGCAGTGTTATCCTTTTCATAGCTTGTGTTGGTTGTGTTGTCGTAGGCTGAGTGGCCAGGCCACTTTGATAAAGTTGCATGGATATCCATTTTGTTGGAAGATGTTGTGTTGGTGGTCTGTTTCCACTGCCATACATCAGAAACGTCTCAGAAACCACCAACAGACTATTACAACCACATGGCATCTCCATAGCACACAAACCAACTAAAGCCCTCCAAAACATCCTAAGCAAACCCAAAGACCCAGTGGCCCAAGAAGAAAAAACAGGAGTCATCTACAACATACAGTGTAAGGAGTGTAACAAACACTATGTAGGACAGACAGGCAGAAGGCTAGCAGAGCGCATCCATGAACACCAACTAGCAGTCAGAAGACACAATGAAAACTCCTTAATCTCCCAACAGATGGACAGACTCAATCATAGTTTCAACTGGGAAACTGTCAGCATTTTAGACCAAGCTAAATCCAAATATGCAAGAGAATTCTTGGAAGCTTGGTGTTCAGACAAGGCAGCAATTAACAGACACATAGAGATAAACAGCATCTACATACTATTCAAAAGAGACAAAAGACCAGAAGATCGCCTCACCAGCAATCGTCACCCAGATAGGCAAAGGTTACCACCAGGCACACAATCAAGCAGTAAACAATACCCTAATCAAGGAACTACCAGAGGAACAAAACCAACCCCCCACCCCCACCAACACTGGCAGGGCATACCACAGTATATAAACAGAGAGCAAACCCCACTCCATTTTAGCACTGAAGATGTTACCTAGACGGGTAACGAAACGTTTGCAAGAAAACAGCCAAGCTCAGAGAACCCCAGGGACTCCACAGTTCAACCCTGAGCTACACATATTCGCTTCTCGTCAGGAAAGTGTTTTGTGGATAAATGCTAAACGACAGTACTGTAGTTATAATGAAATTACAGTGAGAATTGAGTGTTACAACTCTGTTTTCTGGATCATTGACATGATTCTCCTGGCTGGGGCTAAATTCTCATGGGAAGCAGATAAACCATGAAATGGGAAAAATGTTCTGAAAAAGATCTGAAAAAGAAACATCCTCTTGGTCTTTTAAACCGCTACCGGAAGGGGTTCTGCTTCTTTTCTTCTCTTGCGGGTTGTTTCGCATCATGTCTCTGTTGTTTTCCCAGTTCTGATCCTGGGAACCGGCAGATAATCTAGTCTGGGGCCAGACCCTTTTCTGTTCTGGAAGCCTTGTCATGCCTTATATTCATCAAACGCGTCTCCTATGAACGGATCAACGATCCACTGATTAGATCAGTTGCGGATGCCTCGTTAAGGCCAGCTCTTTCAATGAGCCCTTTTCAAAGCCGCTTTGTAGTTGTTACAGGCTAATGGTTTGGGATCTGCAAGAATTGCCACTGACTTTGTCTCCGAAAATTCCCCCTGGGGTTGGTGTCTAGACCCTCCAGATATTTCCTATGCACACAGATGTTGGATGAATGCATCCCAGGATATTTCATTTCTGTTACTATAGCTGTTACAGTAAAAGTAATTCCGACTTATAGGGCTTCTTAGTCTATTCTTCCTTGTAGGGCTGACAAGGACACAGCCTGGCAGCAAGGCACCTGAGTCTTCTCCACCTCTTTCCTGCAACTCTGTCATTGTGTGGATTTTTGCATCCAGATCTGTTGGCCAGGAACACAATTATCTGGTAAATTTATTGACTATCCTCCCTCCTCCTTCCCCCATAAATAAAAAACTTCGTTCACTTAGAATTCTGCACTTTTGAAAGGTGCAGGGTTTTGTTGGCCCAGTTGCAGCCGCCATCTTGCCTCTTTTGACCCCCCCGTCCCACCCGCCATGGATGCAAGGTTTAAATCTTAAACTTTTTCCTCCTGCCCTTTTGTAACCGACTATTTGGAGTCCTTTGCTTAAGTTGGACATTACCTCTGGATGGCGGGGTGGAGACAAAACATGCATTACAACATGATCACTCAAAGAGTGCAAATTTCATACTCATGCAGTTGTTGGGAGGCCAGTTCCCAAGGGCAGCAGTGGCGTGATGACATCATGGCACACCTCTCGTTGTGTCACCGACATTGTGGTTTGCTGCTTTTGCCCCTGATTTCCAGGATCCTGTAATGGACAGAAGGAATAACCTTGAGGAACAGGAGGAAGAGCCACTAGCAAGACAACGGCCAGTTAAAAGAATCTGAGTCTGGGGAAGAAATGTAATTTGAGAAAACTTCTCAGACTTAACCCTCCCTCATTTTCATGAAGATAAGGGGGGGGGGTTGGAAGCACATTCAGGTCTGCAAGTCCTGTTGCCTTATAATAAAAGTACTATTAGCATTCATAACTTTGGTTTCCTAGTCTGATCTACCTTGAAGGACTGACAGATCCTCATTTTGCATCATGCCAACTCCACCCTCACAATCCAGGGACTGTGGGGATGACCTTGGGAGACAGGAGGAAGAGCCGCAGAGTAGGCAACTGTCATGCAAAAGAGATCTCAGCCCACAGAAGGAAGAGGGTTGTGGGAAGCGTCTCAGAAGGGACCCTCTCTAGTTTTCTAGAAAGTAAAAGTAAAGGAAGGGAGAAATACTTTCAGACCTGGAAGATTCTGTTACTGTAGCTCAGTGTTGTCCAAACCTGGCCACTTTAAGACGAGTGGACTTCAACTCCCAGAATTCCCCAGCCAGCCATGCTGGCTGGGGAATTCTGGGAGTTGAAGTCCACTCGTCTTAAAGTGGCCAAGTTTGGACAACACTGCTATAACCTCACACTAAAGGTAGTGTTAGTACTCATAGTTTGTGCTCTTTGTCTGGACTACTTTGAAGCGCTAACATCAATCTTGCAAGATTTCTCCCCTCCTCTCCTTTTACTCTCTGGAAAACTAGGGAGGGTCGAATGCATCTGTTCTGTGAAATCCCTCATTATCTTACCTCTTTGGATTAAACCCACTTTTCCCCCTTCAGCCTCACTCACTTTTTCCTTCCAAATCTATCCTGCATGTTTAAAATGGGGATGTTCTATGTATACCTCCAAGTATAAAGATATTTTTTTTAACCACTTGCATATTTCAGATCATTCCATTTTGCATTTCAAGCAAGACAGTTGCATCTCATTTCTTCCCACCAATTCTTGTTTTTAACTGCAGAATAGATATCAGATAAAAATACAAAAAATAGCCTGCAGAAAAGTGTTATCACTGAGGGTTTTGAGCATGACCTAGAGGACATTCTGAGGTCCTTATAGACCTGGCTGTTCTGCCAGGCCTGGGGCTAGGGTGAGTGTTGAGCTCTGTGGGTTACTTTTCTTATATTGTATATGGTTTTCCAGATGTGCATCTTTCCTTTCCTTTCCTTTCCTTTCCTTTCCTTTCCTTTCCTTTCCTTTCCTTTCCTTTCCTTTCCTTTCCTTTCCTTTCCTTTCCTTTCCTTCCCTTCCCTTCCCTTCCCTTCCCTTCCCTTCCCTTCCCTTCCCTTCCCTTCTTCCCTTCCCTTCCCTTCCCTTCCCTTCCCTTCCCTTCTTCCCTTCCCCTCCCTTCCCTTCCCTTCTTCCCTTCCCCTCCCTTCCCCTATCCATCCTTTCCTTCCCCTCCCTTCCCCTATCCATCCTTTCCTTTCCTTTCCTTTCCTTTCCTTTCCTTTCCTTTCCTTTCCTTTCCTTTCCTTTCCTTTCCTTTCCTTTCCTTTCCTTTCCTTTCCTTTCCTTTCCTTTCCTTTCCTTTCCTTCCCTTCCCTTCCCTTCCCTTCCCTTCCCTTCCCTTCCCTTCCCTTCCCTTCCCTTCTTCCCTTCCCTTCCCTTCTTCCCTTCCCCTCCCTTCCCCTATCCATCCTTTCCTTCCCCTCCCTTCCCCTATCCATCCTTTCCTTTCCTTTCCTTTCCTTTCCTTTCCTTTCCTTTCCTTTCCTTTCCTTTCCTTTCCTTTCCTTCCCTTTCCTTTCCCTTCCCTTCCCTTCCCTTCCCTTCCTTTCCCTTGGTTTTATGGTCCCCCCCCTGTTTTTTATTGTAAGCCATTCAGAGTCGTTTGCAGTCAGGCAGCTTCAACATTTAATTAATCAATCAACTAATTAATTAGCAGTTCAGGATAAAGTCACCCAGTTTGGATATTTCCCACCCCCACCCCCAAAACAATATTTTTCAGAGTTTCTGAGAAGTTTTGGGACAACCACTCATCAGTTGGACTTCTAAGATTTTCCTCTTCCTTTTCCTGGGCTTGTGACGGAAAGGGAAATATCAGCTCCCCCTGAGCAGGTGCTATGATTCACTTCTTCTGAAATAAGAATTGCAAATAGGAAATTACAACAAATAGGAAAACGGGCACACACATTTGCGCACCGGGTGAGTCATCCTTCAGGACTTTGATGGGGACAGATGAACCAATCCCTGAAAAAGTGCTTAGATTGTGCTTTCTGCTCCCTCCCACAAAAAAAAAAAAAGTTCCACAATTCAGCCCTTCAGCTCTGATTTCATTCATCACAGCGATGCCGGACCCATCCTCACTTCTCAGAGTAAAACCATGCACGCATGCCTTAAGGCAGGGTTCCTCAACCTCAGCAACTTTAAGATGGGTGGACTTCAACTCCCAGAATTCCCCAGCCACCCATGCTGGCTGGGGAATTCTGGGAGTTGAAGTCCACACGTCTTCAAGTTGCCAAGGTTGAGAAACACTGCAGTAGACCAAACTGGCTCCTCTCATAATTGGAGCAAAACAAATTTTGCTCCATAACAAATTTGTCCCATAACCAGAGCAGCGGCATTAGAGTTTCTTCTCCCCCTGCCCCCCAAGTTGGCTTTTCATTCACATGTGCCTTCTGTCCCATCCCTGCATTAATCTGCAGTGCTTTCCTAGAATTGTAGAGTTGGAAGGGACTGTTAAGCTTCTGAGACCAACCTTTTTTTCAATGCAGGAATCCAGATTAAAGCCTCCTAGACAAATGACTTCTCACTCTTGGCTTGGACATATTCGACAAGGAAGCCCCCACCTCTTTAAGCTGTTGGTTCCCCTGTCAAACTGCTCTTTGCCTACCCTTTGTTTCCTAACCTTCCGCTGGAATCTGCCATTCTGTTACTTAAAACGTGTGACTCCGTGTCTGGTCTTTCTTCTTGATGGAAAATAGACCTTGATCACCTTCTCTGGATGTCCTTTCAGATGTTTGAAAAGGTCCTCAGGTAAGGACTTTCTGAGGCTGGACCATGATGGGTAGAAATCACATTGTCTTTCTGAGGTTGAGGAACCCTGCCTTAAGGCATGCGTGCATGGTTCTACTCTGAGAAGTGAGGATGGGTCCAGACTTCCCTTCCCAAGGCTAAACATGTTTAGTGCCTTCAATTTCTTTTCATAAGACCTATATTCTAGTCTCCTGTTCATCCTTTCCAAATCAAAGTGATTCCTTCCCCTGAGTCAGCAGCTTCTCATCAGGACATTCCTACTGTTGCTGCAGATACACTGGGGTATTTTATCCTCTTTGGAATAATTCCCCATCCCCAAGTCTTCATTGCCTCAGAAGTGAGACATTTCTGGGCTTCCAATGATGGATGGGACACTACAACAGCTCCATCTTTCACTGTTGGCTGGTGTTGCTGGGAATTAGAGTTCAGTAACATCTGGGAGGCCACAGGTGCCCATTCTGAGTAGAAAGACAATGTGATTTCTACCCATCATGGTCCAGCCTCAGAAAGCCCTTAGATAAGGGGAGAACCATGAAGAGACATCCTAGGTAAAAACCTCCACCTCTGTTTACTTTCTGGCCTAATCCTGGATCCTCTTCCTACCTATTTGTGAGGACTCCATCACCTGTAGATCAAAAGTCAGAAAATAAGGTGATGAAGAAGTGCTTGGTGATGCCAAAAATCAGAGCTACCTGGAAGTAATATGCTGAGGGAAACCATACCAGGCTAGAGGTACAGTGCACAGATGGGGTCAACAATTATAATATTTTGGAACCAACATAGGTATGACAAAGGCTGATCCAGGGCAGTCTTCCTTGACTCTCTGTTCAGCTCAATCCTTGCTACAAACTAATCCTTGGGCATTTGACTTGGTTCAACTTGATTGTCTGGAACCACCATCTCAGTTTATTGACTCTTATGGACATTGTCCTTCCGGTGAACTTGGTTTTGTGTTCTGAACTTGGATGGGATTGGATTGATTTATTATGGCAATAGCACAGATAGTGTCAGCTCTTCAAGGTAGTCCAGACAGGAAACCAAAACCATGAGTACTAACACTATTCTTATTGTAAGTTTACGGTAACAGAACCTTGCAAGTCTGAAAGAACTTCCCCACTCCCTTGCTTTTACTTTCTGGAGAACTAGGGAGGATCCCTTCTAAGATGCTTTCTCCACCTCCATTCCTTCTGTGGGGTGAGATATCTCTTATCTGGCCATGGTCTAGGCTGCAGCTCTTCCTCCTGTCTCTCAAAGTTATTCACACAGTCCATTACAGATAGCGAGCTGCCCTTTGTGAGGCCACAATACTACCCTAAGGTGATTTAGTCCAAAAACGAAGCACATCTCCCATCATCTCTGTTCCAAAGAATGCTTAATTGTAACCTGAAACTCTAAATGCGTTTACTTTGCAAACTAAGCACCAAAATGCAAACTAGAATTTATTTCTAGTGCCAAGCCAAAAATTGTTCCTTCATTTTTCCCCCCTCCTGCATCGTCATTCTGTTTGATGAAAGAGGAATTGCTTTTGGAATTCCTTTCAATGGGAAGAATGTTTTGGAAAAATTTTCATGAGAGGAACATGGTATTCTTGGATATACTCAGGAACAAGTGGGCCAAGGGATTTGCACATGTGATGACTGGGGATCAGAGCTGTCAATCAAACCATGGTGTAATGGCCAGTAGGAATAAACTTGAGGGAGAGGAGGAAGAGCTGTAACCAAGACAATGGTCAAATAAAGGAAACCTGAGTCTGGGTCAGAATTGTAACCTGAGAAAGTGTCGCGGACAAGACCCTCCCTAGTTCTCTTGAAGATAAAGGGTGGGAAGGGGGAGGTGCAGTGAGACTTGCAAGGTTCTGTTACTGTAACCTTAAAATAAAAGTAGTATTAGCATTCATAATTTTGGTTTCCTAATCTGGTCCACCTTGAAAGGCTGACCATGGTAAGGCAGAACATTCTTCCCCAATTTATATATCCTGGAAGGAGGGAGGAACTGAAGATAAAGGGATTTGGGGAGGGGGGCAGTGGAGGTGAAAGAATGGGTCTCAGAGAAGCTTGAGAAATACTCTGTTAGAGAGACATCTAAGTATATATTCTAAATATATGTTTTAAGAAGTTAACTTTTGCAATCTTAAGGGAACCTGTTCACACTTTTTATTATGCACTCTAAAAGGTGTGAACCTAATTTGATACTGTCTTCAAACATTTTTTTAAAAATAGGGTCTGTTGTTCAACATCCTCCCCATATTCCACAAGGCACATTTCATTATGAAGACACAAGCAGTTCTCAACACACAGATTGGTTCCCATGTGAACAGGATGAGGTTGTGTTGAATGGAGAAGTACCAAAAGGTGTGAGAAGACCACAAGCTGACACTGCCCAAGCCTTGCTGGAATTAGGATAATAGTTGTGAATGGTGGTTGATTCCTGTAGAACAGTGTTTCTCAACCTTGGCAACTTTAAGAAGGGTGGACTTCAACTCCCAGAATTCCCCAGCCAGCCATGCTAGCTGGGGAATTCTGGGAGTTGAACTCCACCCCTCTTAAAGTTGTCAAGGTTGAGAAACACTCTGTTAAAGAGACAGGTTTATGAATATATATTTAGTGTGAGGGAAGGCAAGGGTTAGTAGTCTTTAAATACTTTACACTATGTAAGTTACTAATACTCTTCTTGCTGTGTGAGCTAGGAGTATATTCTAAGAAGTTAACTTTTGCAATCTTAAGGGAACCTGTTCACATGTTTTATTATGCAGCTCTGAAAGGTGTGAACCTAATTTGATACTGTCTTCAAACATTTTAAAAAATAGGGTCTGTTGTTCAACATCTCCTCCATATTCCTCAAGGCACATTTCATTGTGTGTGTGTGTAAATATAGGAGAGAAGAACCAAAGAATTTCCAAATCGGGGAAAACTTCAGTGATGGGAGCAAAGCCTATAGATCTTTCTAGATGATTATGAATATGCTTTAATTCTAAAGGACAAAATATCTTGTTTTTCACTGTACAATCATATTACCAGTGGCCTATAACTTCCTTAACTTCTCATTTATCTACTAGCCTGCAGCCTCCCTGGCTTCTTGTCACTACACTTTTAACTTTTAGCAACCACAAAAATTGACCTTCTCCAGGATGATCTGCCCCCAACGTGCTGCTTCAGTTACATCTCAACCGAAGGCAGAAAGAGCATTTCACCAGCCTTTTGCAGATTGCAAACGTGTAAGCGTTAAACCCCAGAAAGATGTATTCCAGCAAACAGCACCAACAGGTATCACTGCTCCTCACTCCCAGCTATAAAGTCAGCTCAAAAACACCACGAGAGAAAGATGAAAGCAAATCTCCTGCCTCTTAAAATAAGGTGGAAAAAAGAGAAGTCTCTTTTTAGGGTAAGAAAACATTTCAGAAATTGCAAAGCATATTTTAGCACAGCGGTACAAGAACATTTGATGTCAGCTCTCTGTAAGTGGCAGCCTCAGCTTCTGAGGGAGATGATACTGTTAGCTCCATCTCCATCTATTTATAGAGCCTGGAATTACTTATTTTGAAATCGTCATGCATAGGATCGCACAGGCGGCCCTACGGTCAGGCTAAGTAAGGTGACCGTGACAGATGGCAGATGCTGGCAGTTGAGAACAATGATGAAATGTTGGAGAAGGTCAGAAGGGGGTTCCCATGACCTATGTGGGTCTCAGTTTCATCTGCCACCAGTCTGGCCAAATACGGTGTATAGAGGAGAAGGGTGTGTACACAGCATTCTCATCAGTCGTGTCAAATTCTCTCCAGCAGTTGCTGAGAAGAACGGGTCCAACCAAGGCAGATGTTTCGTGAGGGTCATGGCTCTGAGTCCTTAGTTTCGCCTGGTCTCCATCTTGCTCCTTAATGTTGGGAGTTAGCTGGGGCATTCGCAACAGGGCTCTCAGGGTGGGCAGGATCGGTCACAAAATACCCATTTACCAGAAGGAAAAACTGCTTTCCTTGCTTCTTAACATCTTCTCTAGCCCAGGAATTTCCTACCACACCACCAAACCTTGCTCTTTTTCATTTGAATCTGCAGGCGAGTACTCTCCTATGAAGCCCGCCAGCTTCCCTTAAAATGAAAAGACTCTTAAAGAAACTGAAAATTCAGACAAGGCCAGAAACCTTGTGGGCCTGAAGACATATTGGTCGTTTGAAGGATGCATCTTCCTTTGTTCATCCACCCCCTGTAGCTCACAAACGTCCTTGAACGACCTCCATTCCTGTGCAGATCTGTGCATCTGTTCAGTTCCTGATCTGTGCTATTATTTGCTCCAAGGTCATCGAAGGAGTTTCATGGCTATTTGGAGAACGAAATGTAGGTCACTTGATATATATTCTTAGTCTTCTGTCCCCAGAACGGTTACCATTCCCTCAAAGAGTTCATGGCAAGCAGCTTCTTCCCAGATGAGCATAAACTTCTGCCTCCTTGAGAAGTCTTTTTCTCCTTTGGTGCGATTTCCCCTGGGGTTGGGAATCTCCTTATATCACGTGGTGAAATGAATATCTGGTGAGAATCAGATCAAATGGATACAGGTACTAAACAAACCAGGGTTGAAATATCTGCTAATGCTTGCAAGTGGCTGGTTTGAACTTGCACCGCTTCCTGTGGCTTGCAGATTGCTGAATGCATGAAAGCTGGAAGGTTACCACAGACCATACATTCAATAACTTGCAAGCCCACAGCCCGTCCCATGACTTCAGTCAAGAGCCACCAACTGGAAGAGAAAAATCAGCTATTTTTGTTTAATCTTTCAAGCCAATTTCCAGAAAAGTTAAAATGGACATTTCCCCCACCAGCTAGACGTCTCAGGCAACTAGGTACATATGTTGTTTGGTGGGAGAATTTCACTGCGTATCTTCAGCCCCAAAGGTGTTCCAGAATAACACCTTTGGGGCAAAGGGTTTGTTTATCATAACTGATTTTTAAGGGATTAATTAATTTTAATTATTTATGGGGTATTTTTAATTGTTGTCGGGGTTTTGATTTTAACTGTGAGCCGCCCAGAGTCACCCGTTGGGGGAGATGGGCGGCATACAAATTTAATAATAAATAAATAAATAAATAAATAAATCAGACAAAATGTGTGAAAACTTCAGATCAGACTAGTCTTTGATGTGCCACATGATCCATCCTTCCTTCCTTCCTTCCTTCCTTCCTTCCTTCCTTCCTTCCTTCCTTCCTTCCTTCCTTCCTTCCTTCCTTCCTTCCTTCCTTCCTTCCTTCCTCCCTCCCTCCCTCCCTCCCTCCCTTCCTTCCTTCCTTCCTGAATGTCTATGACCCTTTTAAAATTAAGCTAGTTGAGAAACACAAAGTGGACACAAATTCCCTTCCAACATTTTCCTTCAAATTTGTAGACAGTGTGAGGGATGATTTTTTTCCAGATTTCTCCAGCAGAAGAAGAAATCCTCCAACAGTTTCTCAAAGGCAGCGCTGACAGTCTCAGTGTTGACTATAACTTTGCTCCTAAAAGCTTCAAAGGAGAAGGTCACTCCTGGGGTCATCCCTTGATGTAGCAGGGTAGTTTGGAGAGCCAAGATCATCCAGTGGTGAAGGTGTGGGATTAGGAGTAATGGGAGCAAACAATACCGTATACTAGGGTTGCTCAACCTTGGCGACTTGAAGATGTGTGGACTTCAACTCCCAGAATTCCCCAGCCAGCATGGCTGGCTGGGGAATTCTGGGAGTTGAAGTCCACACATCTTCAAGCCGCCAAGGTTGAGCAACCCTGCCATATACGCTGCTTTGAGCTCGTGATGGAAAGATATGATATAAACCTAACAAATATGAGAAACCAACATGCTGCGGGCTGAAAGAGAAAGAACAGATGGGACATTCATGTATACCCTTGAGCACCTTAAGCGCAAGAACAGTATGCACCACCAATGAGAATTTATCTGCAATTCTCTTCTCCTTTTAAAGAATTTCCAAAGCAAATTCTCTTTTTAGCAGATTGAATGAGAACTGGCAGGAGCGCTTCTCTGCTTGGAATTAAGATGAATGTTTTTCTTCCTTACCGGTCTTAGGTTAGAAGTGTGTTGGTCAGGTACATGAATGTGTATGTATTTGGTAGGTCAACCATAATGGGTTGTTGGCTGAGAACCCCGTTGATTTGCAGCAAATGCTGGATAAATTATACGATGCAACGAGGATGATCTGAACATTTATTACTGAAGCATAAGATAGTTGTGTTTGACAGGGGAAATGAACGTTTATAAATTATACATGAATGGTGAACAACCAGTGTAAGCAGAAGGATTGTGTATCTTTATACAATGTTTTTCTGGAATGTTTCTTTGCCTTCCCTACCCAGCCTACAGCTCATACTTTGCTGATAGTCCCCCCTCCCAAGACCTAGCCAAGCTTGGTCCTTCTTAGCTTCTGAGATCAGCCAAGGTCAGTTCAAGGAAAGCTGTTGGAACCTCAAAATGATTAATATCTTCATCCTCATAGTTTAGGATGAGTTTTAGCCATCCCTGCCTAAACCCCGCTGCTAGGGACCTTCTGAAAAAAGGTCACAGCATTTCAAAAGCTGAGATTGAGCAAAGGGCCTGAGCTTTCCAAAGCGGTGGCATTTGGAGAAAGACATCTGGAGGGTGTCGGAATGGAGTAAAAAAGGTGCTTGTGTGAATACAACTTGGGAGAAGGTTCAGACTCCATCTGAGAGATGGTGGAAGTTTTCACATTTCCTTGTCTCCATGTTAGCTTCTTCAGGCCCCCATCATAATAATGGAACGGACCTATCCCCCCCCCCCCCCACACACACACCTCTTTTATAAGAAAAAGAAAAGGGAAACAACAGAAATGGAGTTACAAAAGATCCTTCTTGTAATAATAACTGAAAGATTGCAGGGAATGGAAAGAACATCCCAGAATTAATAACTGTCAGCGATTATAACTTAGTTCAAAGTGGGCGCTATTTAAAGATAATATGTTAAAAGCGCCTTTGGTAGAAATGGCTTGTTTGCGCAACCGAGAGGCCCTGGGGAGTCTGCTTTCTCTTACTGTTTGCACACCTTGCTTTGGTGCAGTGCGACGTTTTTGACAGGGAATGGTTTGCTCCCGTTATCAACAGGTTTGGGTTGTTCTTTATCCTTTACTCCTTGCACCCGTTTCCCCCAGCAGGAGCACCTTCTTTTTCTGAGTTAAAAAGTGGATAAATGCCATTCTGGCTTCACGAACAGATGGATGATTGGAGAGAAAAGTGTGAATCATGTGGAGGGACCTCTCCCTAATGCAGTGTTTCTCAACCTCAGCAACTTTAAGATGGGTGGACTTCAACTCCCAGGATTCCCCAGCCAGCCATGCTGGCTGGGGAATCCTGGGAGTTGAAGTCTACCCATCTTAAAGTTGCTGAGGTTGAGAAACACTGCCCTAATGTTTCTTCCAAAGAATCCACAGTCCCCTAGGATTACTAACCACAAGGCAGTAAAGGAGGAAGAACAGCACATCCAAAAATGTGAGTGAGCCACCATCTGATTTCTCTGGTCAAACCTTCGCACTCATGGGATTTTCATTATTCTTAATTGAATCAAAGGGTTACTTTATCTTCCAGGTATGAACAGGCAAGCACCAGGAACATTGACTGGAAACCATGGATATTGATCTCCAATCCAGCAGTGGGAGAATCAATTTGGGACATTTTTACCACTGGACCTTGGAAATCTATCTGCAGTAGAGTAGGAAGACTGGTTCTGAACTCCCCACGTTTATAACTGCAGCCTGGAGTTGATTCCTCTTTATTCTTGTTCACTTAATACCAGCTCAGTTTAAAATTACGTTTTGCCTGGAATCCGGCCTTCCAGATGTCTTGTATGGAGCACCTCTGGATGTCCTGGGACTTTAACTCTTTTTAGGGAAGAGAGATGAACTCCTTGCTTTGTCTGCAAGAAGAATTTGAGGAACAATTCCACGGTGGGCCTGGAGGATGCCTTTAGAAATCTTGCCAAAATGTTACCTGTCAGGGTAGAAAACGGGAGGCGTTTGTGTGTGTGAGAGACAAATAATTATATTTGTTCTAACTCAACTTCCTATGCTCTAAGTCAGGGTTCCTCAACCTTGGCCACTTGAAGATGTGTGGACTGCAACTCCCAGAATTCCCCAGCCAGCCCTGAATTCATAGTGGAAATGTGTGTGTGTGTGTGTGCGTGCATCTGTTTACTACAGAGTTTCCAAAGAGAGGGACAAATCTCACTTTCCTTCACAGTGCAAAACGGAGTGACTCATCACCCAATTAAATTTAAAACTTATGTAATTTTTTTTCCTTTTTCTTTTTTACAGAAAACGTTAGCCCCTGAAATGAATCGTGCAAGCCGTGGTATTCCCTGAGACGCTCTATGGAAGAGAAGGTTGGACTCGGAAGAAGCAGGAGAGGAAGAGTATTGACGCTTTTGAACTTCGGTGTTGGAGAAGACTCCTGAGAATGCCGTGGACTGCCAAGAAAACAAACCAAATGGTCATTGAGCGAATCAACCCAGAGTTCTCACTCGATGACCAGGCTCAAGTTATCCTCCTTCAGACACCTTATGTGAAGGCCCAGCTCTCTGGAGAAGGCTCTGATGCTGGGAAAGGTGGAAGAAAAGAGAAGGAGAGGATGACCAGCAACAAGGGGGATGGACTCAGTTGCAGTAGCAATGGGGGCACCTTTGGAAGAACTGCAGGATGGGTTGGGGACAGACTGTCCTGGAGGAAATCTATCTATGTGGTTGCTAAAAGTCAGCAATGACTTGCGGTTACATAATCAATCAAGAAAGCAAGCAGGAAGGGAGCCACTTGGGGTTTGGATGGGAGACCACCAGAAAACCTTAGAGGTATAGACCAGAGAGGGAAATCAAAAAGACATCCAAGTTCTATCACTTGGCCATGGAACCATCCATTACACAAAGGAGACTTTATATTTATTCAAATTGCACTTTACCGTTTTTAGGACAGGTCTTCTCCAGTATGAAAAGTGATAACAGGGGACAATATCTACATTTATTGGTGACTGGAAACCCCTTATGGACTTTTTGCATAACAGTGAAAAAAAAATGAACTTGTGATTTATGCTTTTGATGATTAGACAGGATAGATTATAGAAAGAAGAGAGTCATGATGTAACTTTAGAAAGAGAGGTTAAAATATAATTGTACTTATAACTGCTGTGAAGAATATCAGAAGCTACTTCTTTATATCTTTATATCTTTCTTTATATCTTTCTCTCTTTTTTCTATTTTTTTCTACTTTCTTCTACTTTCTTTTCTTATTGCACTTTTAGATTTTTCTGTTATTTCTCTTTCTTTTTTGTTTTCACTGTTCCAATTTAGATTGTGTTAGTTCTTATTATTGCTCTTAAAACTTTTAATAAAAAATTATATATATAAAAAAATAGGATGAGAGGGAGGGAGCGTCTTCTCTTGTTGACCACCCCCAGGGATGAAAACCCTTCCTAGAGACACATACCTGTTGCTGATATTATATCTGAACAAATATGATTTGTTTGCTCAGCAGTTTTAAGCTGACTTTAGCCCAAGTGCTGTGAACTGTTCCGTGGCTGCACGGTTGGTTATTGAGAACGCTTTTTCTTCTGCTGGCTAGGATTGTTAATTCGCTTTAACCATCTTGTTGCCATCGGGGAAGGGCAGCCTAAAAATATTTCTTCTCAAACAACCAGTGAGAGGAAGAGGGGAGTTAGAAAGGATGGAAGGAGGAAGACATTTCCTTTGGCTGTGCTCCGCGGGGCTGCCTTTGAGTGTGGACGTGGCTCAGGGGGGGGTGCGAATGTCCGACCAGCCTCCCTGGCTTCCACCTCTCCAATGGCCCGGAGCCTCCCTGGCTTCTTGCAAATCCACAACAGAAATGGCAGGAGGGAATTTCTGCTGGGGGGCCTTATTCAGTACTGGAGCTTTTGTCAGTTCTAAAGCAGAGCCCTTGAGAAATTATTGGAGATGCTTTATTTATTTATTTTTATTTATTTTTATTTATTTTTATTTATTTAATTTTTTTATTTAATTGTTTAATTAATATTTTTAATTTATTTATTTATTTATTTATTTGTTTAGCCAATTTATATAGCTGCCTACCTCACCACAGGCAACTCTGGGCAGCATACAACAAAGCTTAAAAACAGTCAATCGATGCATTAAAAATATAAAAAGCAAAATAAAACAGAGAATCAAAGGATGTTTAAAATGAGGGAGCTACCTCACTAATCCCCCTGTGCCCTGGGGTCCCCAGGCCTGCTGGCATGGCCAAGTCTTCAGGGGCCTCCGGAAGCTCAAGGATGGCGAGGCCAACCTCGCCTCGGGGGGGGGGGAGAAGATTCCACAGCACAGGTGCCACAGCAGAAAAGGCCGCCGCCCGGGGCCCGCCAGATGTAGCTCCCTGGGCGACGGAACCCGTACTGTGCCCTCTCTGCTGGATCTGGCAGGACGGGCAGAGGAAATCGGGGAGAGGCGGTCCCTCAGATGGCCCAGCCCATGCCGTGAAGGGCGTTACAGGTCAACAGCAGCGCCTTGAATTGGAGAATTGAAGAAGAAATTCAAAGAGAAAAATCGCCCAGGCCCTCCGCCCACAGATATGCCAGAGGAATCACCCCTCTCTGTGAGATCTTGGCAAAAGTAATCACTCCTCAGCTAAACGAAAAAGAAGATGAGGAGAAATGGCATTTTCTCATTTAAAATGGAGTGAGGCGTAGGAAGGAAGACAATAAGCCAGCGTGGCCCAGGTGTGCACTGTGGCTGCTTGGTTACTCCGGCGTTTGGGTGTTGAAGTCCAGAACATCTGGCAGGACCCATGTTAGGGCATTTGCAGGAGGGAAGAAGGAAGGGAAGAAGGGAGGGAGGGAGGGGTGAAGCACCCTCGCCACACCCATAAATTCTCCATTGCTCATCCCAGTCTGAAATTTTCCTCCGGTTTGACTTACTTTGTGATCGTGGATTCCAGCTAAAGGAAAAGATCCACAAAATAGCTACAGAGACAGTTTGCAGAAACAAACTGAAGGAGAGTGAGAAAACACTCTGAATCATCCCATGGTTAATACTTGGATGGGAGACCACCAGTAAATCCCAAGGTTGAGGGTAGAACACCTGCCATAAATCAGTGGGGTTGTGCGCACTTTCATCTACCTACAATAGGGCCCGGGTGAGCCTTCCTCCGTGGCTTTAATGCACCGTGCAAGATTGGGGTGGGGGGCTGGGGTAGAAAATGGATGGCAAATAAGATGGCGCTACATATGCAGCACGTTATTCAACCCTCTACCATGGCTCAGTGCACTGCGTGAACACAGGTCTGCAGTTCTGCGTGCGGGACCTGTCGGCAGCCTTCTCGTCAACTTGCGCTTCAGCAAGGTTGCCCATCAAAGGCTGTGTGCCAGAGCCTCCTTAACGCCTACAAATGTTCTTGTGCTGGATGATAACAGATCAGATTCCAAAGGCACGGTTGGCAAAATTGCACCAACAAGCAGATTCTCTGTCAAGGGAATGTTCCAAACGGGGAGGTTTGCAAGGATGCCCTCCCCTGGGGTCATATGTCAAATCTGGAGCCTCTTCACTCCAATCTGATGGATGGAGCAGGATAACCTCACCTAGGAGTCCCACACATCTGTCGTTCCAGATTCAGGGGGGTGACGAGATGACGGATTTTTGTGGCTAGGCCGTGTAGGGGGAGAGTTACATTAGTCTATAGTAGCAGAAAATCAGGAGGAGTCTGGTAGAGCCAGCCAATTTCATTCCAGGTAGTCCTTCTTTAGCGACTACCTTGTTTAGCAACCGTTCACAGTTATGACAGTGATGAAAAAGTCACGTTGCAACCGGTCCTTGCACTGACGACCTTTGCAGGTCTGCAGAGCAAAGGAAAGATGAAGTCAGATCAGAAGCACGGCTGTGGTTTCACTTAGCGACCGCTTCACCTAACGACCAAGTTGCTGGTCCCAGTTGTGGTCGCTCAGCGAGGACAACCTATAAAAAGCATCAGCTTTCGTGGGCTGTGAAATGGGTAAAGGGGCATTTTCCAGAGGCGATTTCCACCTCATCTGAGGCTCAATCTTTCTGATTGTTCATTGCTAGCCCATAAGTGTGGGATAAGCAGTGGGGAACAGCAGGGATGGAAAGCCGGATTGAGAGGATGTTAAAAGAGCCGGGTCGCTAAGAGAATGGCTGCATCCAAGTCCAGCGGAGGAATCCATCCAGAATGGGAGCTGATGGAAGGACGATGCTGAGTGAGATCTTGCACCCAGGCAGGCAAATTGGCTGAGGCTGTGGATGATGGTTTGGAGTGGGATTGGAGGGGGAGAGGAGGTTTTGCTTATTGATCTGCTCTCAGTGTTTCTCGAACTTGGCCACTTTAAGCCATGTGGACTTCAACTCCCAGAATTCCCCAGCCAGCCATGCTGGCTGGGGAATTCTGGGAGTTGAAGTCCACATGGCTTAAAGTGGCCAAGTTCGAGAAACACTGTGCTAGATTTTGGAGTTGCTTCCCAATGAATCCCTCTCGAGTGCCGTGCAATAATAAAAGTAAAACCTTCTGCAAGGCAATAATAAAACTACAATTGGTCTATAAAACCTTGGGATGAAAAGGGATGGTGGGGGGACAAAACCTTCTCTTTGTTGCGCAGGTACAGAACAGGGTAATGAAGTAAGTCTCAGTGATGTGACTTGGAATCGAGGAAGAAAAGTAGGGAAGGAAGAGGGAAGGAGAAGAGTAAGTTGCAGTAAATCACTGCCACGGATTAACTACTTGTCCAACAAGCCATAATGGCTTGGTTCACACATATTCCGAAGCCGTAAAACATGGTTTCCAAGCCACTCTAGTATTTATTATATGACATAGATTAGATATATTGATATGTCTTCTAATTAAGTTTTAGTTGTATATCTATTACGCATTTATGTATCCCATCTTTCCTCCGGGAGCTCAAGGCTGCATACATTACAATCTGTCCTCCATTTTTTCCCCAAACAACAACCCTGTGAGGTAGGTCACGCCAAGAGAGAAGGACAGGACCGAAGTCACGCCGGGAGCTTCTGTGGCTATGAACCTGAGACTCCTTTCATCATTACAATTGACAGTAAATTCGGTCTTGCAGAAGTGTTATTTTTTAAAAAATTATACCCTGCCCAGCAGATTTTCAAGAATAAACTCAGTTCCTTCCACGATATATTTGTTAGAATGACTTACAAAATGTAAACATTGTGGAAAGGAAAACTTCCTTTCTTTCTGCCTTCTTCAGCCGCTCTGATCTAAATAAAATTCACCCAGAGATATTTATTAGCGTTTCAATCCCCCACCTTTTAGGACACATCCTAATGTAACCGAGCAAGGGGGAAATCAAATATTTAGCCGTAACAAATTCTTTTTACTATAAAGGCTTGGTGAGAAGACTGGAGTTTTGAATTGCAAGAATGTGCAGATTGTGGTTATTTAACATTAAGGAGTGTTCTTGGCTATGTTGCATTTGCACCATAAATGTTTATTTGTTTATTTATTTATTAAATTTATCCCCGCCTATCTCCCCCTAATGGGGGACTCTGGGCGGCTTACAACTCATTAAAACAATACATAAAAATAACAATAAATAACAATAAATAAAAAAATTTCATGGCATCATGCAAGAAATGCTTGAGTAGATACGATGGGTAATAGTAGTGGTAGTAATAACAACAACAATCTCCAAGTCCTTCCAGTTTGCTAGATTTCAGTAATAAATGCAACTCTGTGGTTGCACTGGGTGGCTATATTAAATCTCAGTGTTTTCTGAGTCTCAGGACTGGGGAGACAATTCTTCTGTGGTTTCATCGGTGCCCAGCATGTTGCAAACGGCCATGCCAAATATCCTGCGAAGAGCAAGGTGAATATTTCATTTGCTTATTTGACTGATCCATGGATGCAGCCGCCCATCTCACATAAGTGCAGTGACCCTATTTTCTTGGAAAAAATAAAAGGACCAAAGGGGCCAATCTGAAAGAGCTTCATCAGGATTAAAAAAAAAAAAAAGAAGTAATTACTTAGGTTTAGAACTTTGCTTGACCAAGGAAAATTCAAGAGCAAAACCAAGAAAATGAATAATTAAATGAAATAAATCTAAAGGACCACTTTCTGAAATAAAGGACAGTTGTTTATCATAAAGGGCGTATGGTCACCATACACATAAGGGACTCCGGGCGGTTTACCATAAAATAGGTAAAAGCAATATAATACATTGTATAAAATAATAATAATAATAATAATAATAATAATAATAATAATAATAATAATAATAGAAACATAGCAGCCAAGCTTCATAAATAACCATCAGCAAAGCCAAGAGACAGGCTCTTTCACACTCCTGGGGCCTGGGGCCTAAACCTGGTTTTTAGGGCCTTACAAAAAGCCAGTTGGGTTTGGTGGAGTCTCAGGTGGAATGATGTAAAGGAGGGCCAGGAGAAACATTTGAAGCAGACGCGTTTGCAGGATCTAGTCAAAAAAGGAGTTAGTGGAAAATCAGTGGAATTTTGACTGTATGAACTTGGTTATCATTTTTTTTTTTTGACTATAGGCTACTGATACCCTGGCATTGAAAAAGGGTTTCCAACAGGTTCAGGACCGTCAAGACTGGATCTCATTCCCCACTAGATGCTCGCTTTAAACCTGAGCTTCACCAGGACATGTGGGATGAACAGGCTGATCCTGGTAAACTAAGATCACTGTGCATTTGGTTTTATTGTCGTGAATGTGGATGTGGTACGTTGTGGCATTTCATAACTTGTATTTTAAATGTTTCGTCTTGGTGCAGCAGTATCCGAGCGAAAGATGCAATAGAGTTCGCTGATTTATTTATTATTTGCTAGATTCACCACCTCCCTCAAGGTAGCATACAGTGTTCCCGTCTCTCATTTCTCCCATAACAACAACCATGTGAGGTAGGCTGGCTGCGGAGAGAATGACTGGCCCAAAGTCACCCTCGGGAGCTTCCATGGCTGATGACAGACTACAATTTGGGTCCCCTGCTCCTTGGCCCACACCTACATCGCTGTGCCACACTGGTTCTTTAGATAATTTCTAGATGGGAGAATTTTCAACCAGTTAATTGAGATAGTTTTAAATGAGGGACTGGGCAAAATGTACACTGGATTTGGAGAATCAATGACTGCTGCTTTTTTCAACTATTTAATGCCTCCTTTGAATCACGATTAGTTTGTTGTTGTTGTTCAGTCGTTAAGTCGTGTCCGACTCTTCGTGACCCCATGAACCATATTGCGCCAGGCCTTCCTCTCCTTCACTGCCTCCCTGAGTTTGCTCAGTTTCATGCTCATTGCTTCAGTGATGCTATCTAACCATCTCATCCTCTGCCGTCCTCTTCTCCTTTTGCCTTCAATCTTTCCCAGCATCAGGGTCTTCTCTAAAGAGTCCTCTCTTCGCATTAGGTGACCAAAATATCTGAGCTTGAGCTTCATTATCGATCCTTCCAATGAGCAATCAGGGTTGATTTCCTTTAAGATTGACTGGTTTGACCTCCTAGCAGTCCAGGGGACTCTCAAGAGTCTTCTCCAGCACCACAGTTCAAAGGCATCCATTCTTCAGCGCTCAGCCTTCTTTATGGTCCAGCTCTCACAGCCATACATTACTACTGGAAAAACCATAGCTTTGACTATGCGGATCTTTGTCGGCAAGGTGACGTCTCTGCTTTTTAATATGCTGTCTAGGTTTGCCATAGCTTTCCTCCCAAGGAGCAAGCGTCTTTTAATTTCATGGCTGCAATCTCCGTCTGCGGTGATCTTGGAGCCCAAATAAATGAAGTCTGTTACTGCTTCCATTTCTACCCCTTCTATTTGCCAGGACATGGTTAGTTTACTTTGATGCCAATTTCTGGGAAGCACCCTTTGTTTCAAAGTTTTGCAAAATAAGGTTACAAAGGAGGAGGAGGAGGAGGAGGAGAAGTAGTTTCCATCCAGTTTCTCATTTATTCTTTTCTGTTTTTGTTGTTTCCAGGTTTTTAAATGTTTTTAACAATTTGTAAACCACCCAGAGTTGCTGGGAGGCATATAAATTTAATTCCTCCTCCTCCTCTTTGCCCACAAATTCCACATGGCAGCCCCTTCTCTGCAGTAGAGAGATAATAATGTTGATCTACCATACAGGACTGCTGTAGGCCAGAATATTTGCGCCCACTCATTGTTCCTCCAATTTGGCCTCACCGAACAGGGACATTCATGTAGGAATTGTACCCAGAACCAACACTCAGAACCTGTTGATTTGATTTTGGATAAACAAATAAACATCTTAAATGTGCAGAAAAATATTTGATTGGCCCAACGTGTTTCGAAATGCACCTCTTCCTCCGAAGAAAGGCACACTCCTGCATTCTGGAATCTGGGAAAAGTGGTAACAGGAGAAACACCGCTGAGCATAGACAGAGTGCATCTTTCGAGGGGTCCATTTTCTTCCTTTCTGTTCCCCTCTGGATTTATTTTCTTTATCATGGTTGTTCTTTTATCTGGTGTTGCTTTTGTGCTTTTTGTATTGCTCTTTGCTTTTAGACGTTTTAACAATTGTAAACCACCCAGAGTCACTGGGAGTTGATACATTTAATAAATTATCACTATTATTATGGTTGGTTGCACAGCCAGACAGATGTTTAGACTGGATCTGGCATTTTTCTCCACCTCTCGAATCCTTCCCAAGGACCTGGGATAGGCAGATGTTGTTTGATGGTGTTAAAGGTATTTGTCGCAGGATGGAAGCTGTTCCAAGTCAAGCTGCCTTTTGCAGTTGACTGATGTTGTCAATGCTGAAGATCAAGTGGTGTTCCAGATGTTTTGGGACTGCATCTAAGGTGCTGCTGCTGCTGCTGCTTCTTCCTCCTCCTCCTTCTCATAACGTGATCGCAGCTGCCATTTCCTTAGCTGGTGTCGGCCTTCATTTGCATCGAGTTCTTCCCCAAAACTTAGGATGTCGCAATGCATCAGTGTGGTATATATGGGGATCCAAGCAGGGTGGCCTTTCGTAATTGACAGATGGAAATTTGGTCAATGCGATGATGATGATGATGATTTCCAATCCTGTATCTTCAGGAACGTGACTCCACGTACCTCTTACCTTACTAAATGAGAATTGTTGCAACTGTCCCCACCCCAGTGAGAAAAGACTGATGTACTGTTAGAATGCAGTTGTATAATTACGTTCACTAGGCGTGCTTAACAAGTTGGAGTTTATTTAAGCCCTGTCTCTATAGCAGCATAATATTCGTGGGAGATGGAAAAAGCTGGTGAAGGCGTGGCAACCAAGGGGGTGCAAGGATGAGAATGGGGGCCTCGCCCCACGCATCGTCCCGCAAGCTTGTGACATTCGGAACCCTGTCGGCAGGAAGGGGACCCCCAGCTCCCCCCCGGACCTGACGGGAGACGGGGCAAGAATCATGACCTGGTGCCTGGAGGCTGGCAGGGCTGGGACGGGGCACAACAGGCCCAAACGCAACCCAGGCAAGACGGAGGGGCTGCGGATTCCCAGGCCAGCCGATTCCAGGATGGCACCATCTTTGGCCATTGATGGCGTTAGCCAAGGTTGGCTCGGAGCCGCCCAGCAGGCGGAAGACGGCAGCCCGGAGGACTTTTGCACAGCTTTGGACCAGCCACGCCTTTGCCTGGGGCAGGAGGCACTGAAGGCTGGTTCCAGCCCTTGTCCGTCTTGATTGCTGCAATTCACTCTACGTGGGGCTGCCCTTGAAGACTAGGTGGAAACTTCGGCTGGTCCGGGCACTGCCCCGCCCACCTCTGCTGCGGGAGCTGCGCCGGTGCAATTCGAGGGCCTGGTTGTAATCTGTAAAGCCCGGCAGGCTTTCAGTTAGAAGGGGGCCAGCCGGACAACAGCCCTGCGAGGTCAAGACCAAACCTTATCCCAGCCAAGCCCTGAAGGAGGCGGCTCCGGCCCGTTCCGCTGCATTTGCACTCGACGAGCCTCTGTGTCTAAGTATAGGTGGGTGAGAGTGTGTGTGTGTGTATGCAAACACACAGGCACACGTGCAGCTATCCCTACTTGCACACGTGCAGGGCCGGCTGCGCTTGCCCGCCCCGCTCAGCCAAGCCGAGGCACATGCAAGCGGGAACGGAGGCGCCTTCACACGACCCGCCGCCTCTCGGTCCAGGCACGGCGAGATCGCCCGACTGCCGGGGTTCGCACAGCGCACTGCGCCACCCACCAGCCAACCACGTTATAGCTGCTCCTCCGCATTCCCGCGCTACGCCCCCTCCCGGCCCCCCGCGCCCCGTGCACGTGGGAACGGGCCGGCCCCGCTCGCTCGCTCGCTCGCTCGCTCGCCCGCCCGCCGCCCCGGGGCAGAGCTCTGCGGGGAGAGAAGAGTTACAAGGCCGGCGATCCACCCTCCTCCTGCATCCCGCCCGCCGATAGGCTGGGGTTGCGGCCGTGGCCGGGGGGCGTGGCCGCCGTTTGCCGCAAGAAAAGGGAGCAAGATGCGTGTCGGCGAGCGCGCGCGTGTGGACGGCTGACTCGGGCTGCGATGCGAGCTCGCCCGCCGCGCGGCTCGCCCTCCTACTGCCGAAGCCCGGCGCGGCGCTGCCCGCCCGCAGCGCTCCGATTCCCGGGCCGGGGGCGCCGTCGCCTGCCCTGCCCTGCCCTGCCCCGCCTGGCGCTGGCGCTGGCGCTGGCTCGGGGCGACCCCTGCGCAGCCCGCGCCTGCCGCCCCTCCCCGGGAGCGCGGCCGGACCCGGGCAGCCGCCCGCGGAGGGTAAGGGCAGCGCGCGGGGCGGGGGCTCCTCGGGCCGCGGGGGGGGCGTGTGGCGGCGGCGGCCCGGATTCCTGCGCCAGGGGTCCGCGGCTGGGCTGTGAGTGCGCGTGTGTGGACGTGCGTGTAAAGCACACCCACCGGGGAGAATATGCCGCACGGCGGAGGATGCTCGTCGGGGCGGGGGGCGAAGCGAATGCCCGGCGTGCCATCTTCGCCTCGCGGTTCCCTTTGCCCGGTCGGGTCGGAGGGGCGAGTTGCGGGGCGCTTTTCGGACTGAATCGCACACGGTGCCTGACCTGCTCCACACGCACGCATCCTTGTGCAGCGTTACATCTGGTGTGTGTGTGTGTGTGTGTACGCGTCTACACGAACCCAGCTCCCACTGATAAGGCGTTGGGTATGTGTGTCGGGTGTTGTGGGTGCATGGGGTGGGGGGGAAGAGGTTCGGTAGTTTGGACTTCTTTAAAAAAAATTGGTAATGATGTCATAAGGAGGGTGCCATCCAGGGCCCCAGGGGAGATTTTGGAGGGGGCGGGGGGGGCGCCTGCCGATTATGTCATCGGCTTCCGTGGGGAGCTGGCTGATCACGCCACCCGCTCTCCTTTTGGGGCTGAGTAATGATGCAGAAGGGGGGCGCAGGGAGAGCAGGAGAATTTTCATCATAATTCCTGCAAATCTGTATTAGGACGAAAAGCGTATTAGGACGGAAAGTGAAGCGAGGCGCGCGGTCGGTCGTTGTGGCAAAGAGGGACTCGAGTTTATTTTTCAAGAGGCTATTTAAAAAGTATCCCTTTTTTGCAAGTCTTTGACTTCCCTGCCTGCCCCGGATCCTGTCCCCCTGCAAACACCTGATACATACCCCGATCTCCTTTTGCTGCAGATTGGTCTCTCCTGCTCATCAGATATCTGGGTTTTAATTTTATTTTTTTTATGGGAGAACGTTTTAAAAGGCAGCTCTTGTTCCCCTCTGGCTTCTCTGGGAAATTGGCCCTGTTTCTTAGACCTGGCGGATGCCGGGGGTGGGTGTGAAAATCTGGTCTGCATAACCCTAACCTTCCCCTTTTGGCTACTGCCCATATTTCTTAAAATTTTGTGTGTGTGTGTGTGTGAGAGAGAGAGAGAGAGAGAGAGATACTATATCTCTTCCAGATCATCCTTCCTGAATTCTTGCTGGAGCAGTTACATTTGCTTGCACTAATGTCAGGAGAGGCATAAATTTTTCTGACTGTCCAGGAGGAGGAGGGGGGAGATAAAGGGATCATCCTGCTGAATCTCCCCCCACCCCCGTCATCTTGTGGGGTGGCCTCAGGGATCCACTTGGGGGCCTGGGACTCCAGACAGGCATATTTCCTGCAGCTTGGCATCTTAATCCAGCTGTTTTGGTGTGTGTCTGCGTGTGCGAGTGCCAGCTTTTTCTAGAAGAGTGAGAGGAACCAATATCTGCAGTGCTGCATCAGGAAAAAGCGAGGGAACGATCTGGGTACTGGGCACTTGGGTTTATTTTCACGGGCACTTGTGTTTATTTTCACGCTGGCTGGGCATGATGTAAACACATGGGCAGGGGCACATACCAAGCACACACTCACACAGAGCTGGGTGAATGCACCCGCGACTAAATTGCACCGGGCCATTCCAGGAACGGCTTCGACTTTTCAGGCATTGCGAGGGAGGGCAAATCTCTCTTACAGCCAAGCTGCTCCCAGAAATTCCCGCGTGGTGCATCTGGAGCGCAGCGGCAGCGGATCCACAGGACAGCTGTGGAGTGAAAGGGCCACGTTGTCCCTGCAAGCAGGACCCGTGTGGTTTGTTTTAGCAAAGACTCTGAGCATGCACGGAATGCTTTCTCGTGCACGGAATAGCGCCGGGTCTATCCGTGTCTGGAGAAGGCCTTGGATTCTGTTTCTTTCTCTCCTGGATACTGATCTCGGGGAGGTGGGGAGGGAGCCAGGACGGGAAGGGGCTGTCTTTATTTAGCTCCTGTCCAAATGACCATGGTCAGTTTGAATAGCGGTCGGTCTGGGTGGTTGGTCGGATGGCTGCTTCCGGAGTGGCCTCTTTTGGGACCTGGAGGCGGCAAAGATGCTTGTGGTCAGTCCCTGGCGTGCGCTGGACGAAAACGTTGGGCCCTCAATTTTTCTGAGTTTATTTTCCCTGCCATTTCTCATGCAATTGAATGGGGGGGGGAAGCGTAATTTTCAACTTCTTTCCAAAGGAGAAGAGAATATTGAAATGGTATTTGTGGGTTTGTAGCACTTAACTGAATGATCAGATGGCCAAGAGGCACAGAGGAACATCTCGTCTTTCATTTATTACGTGCGATGTTCCCAGGGGAAAACGCTCGGATGGATCGCTTCCCATCGGATTCTTTTTCTCAGATTGGGAGGCTTCTAAGGGAACTATCCGAGAAAACAATATCAGCCATTGTCCTTTCTTCCACCTCCAACAATAATGGTAGTTCAAAAACACCACCAAGAGAAATTTGAAAGGAATTCTCAAGCATGCAGAGAATAAGGCGGAAAAACGGAGGCCTCTTTTGTAGGGATGAAAACTTTTGTGAAACGGCGGGGTTGGAGTTTGCACAGCAGGAGAAGACGATAGGATATCTGTTCTCGGCTTGTGAAGGTGGAAGATGTAGCATCCTGATCAGAGATTACAGTATATATCAAATTGTCAGACACAGCTCAGAAATTGTACAAAATTGTACAACATGGGAACCGCCCAGAGTCGCTGGGAGTTGGGTGGTATATAAATGTAATAAGTAAAAATAATGTAATAATAATTAAATAGTTTACTGCAGGGTTTCTCAACCTTGCCCACTTTAAGACATGTGGACTTCAACTCCCAGAATTCCCCAGCCAGCTAAGAATTCTGGGAGTTGAAGTCCACACGTCTTAAAGTAGCCAAGGTTGAGAAACCTTGGTTTACTGTATCTTTTCGTATTTCATGAGACAAATGGATGTGCTTTGGTGAATGCTTTCAAAGGGGATTGACCCTTGGTTGCTAAAACTTTCTCCTCCTGATTGCAGAGCACACCCCTCACTCTTGCAGCCAGGAATGAGTAAAACTTTTCTTTGGGGCAGCGTGTGACAATCGGGGATCAGGGCTGGGAGAGGGTGTGTGTCTGCATTGCTTGCAAAGCCAGGCACTCTGCCACACCCCCTTGTTCAACTGTCCTGAGGGTAAAAGCAATACCTCTACTTATGGGGTTTTCAACAGTGAGTAAACCCCTGCTTGAACACAAAAGAATCCAGACCTAAAGGTTGCATCTCTAGAAAAGGCTGGGGCTCTTTTCCAGAAGTTTCCTTTTAATTCTTGAAAAACTAGATAAGTCTGTGCGTGCAACGTTTGGGATAACATGTGGGTCACTTCCAGGCTGTGGAAAACAAACCAGTTTCCGGTTGAGTTCATTGATGAAAATATCCAACAGAGATAAATCAGCAGAGGTCTATTAAGGCTGAACACAAAACAAAGCAGATATTTTATCTCGTGGGACTGAACGTGGCTCCCT
This sequence comes from Python bivittatus, assembly GCF_059951505.1. Taxonomy (NCBI): domain Eukaryota; kingdom Metazoa; phylum Chordata; class Lepidosauria; order Squamata; family Pythonidae; genus Python; species Python bivittatus. The sequence goes on along the minus strand of NW_028277034.1, from coordinate 55,206,642 downwards.
CAACTTATTAGGAAACTTAATCTTAGATTATATTTGCAGGGGGATTCCTTGGGGCTCCACGGTGGGTCTGGTCTTCCCTCTTCCCCAGCTTTTGGAAGACAGATTTTACTCAGTAGGATAGGGTGGGGGCAGCTTCCAAGGAGAGGAACCGAAACCAGGTGATGTGATTCTGTTGGCACTTAGAATAAGGCTGAGTCCTAGGAAAATTGGGCAGGTGAGTGGATTCAGGTAGGTCTTTACCTGGACATACTTGGACGTATCCTTTGCTTAAGGTGGTGTTTCTCAGCCTTGGCCACTTTAAGATGTGTGGACTTCAGTTCCCAGAATTCCCCATCCATCCATTTGACACTGTAGATCAGTGTTTCTCAACCTTGGCCGCTTGAAGATGTATGGACTGGGGAATGTATGGACATGCTGGCTGGGGAATTCTGGGAGTTGAAGTCCACACATCTTCAAGCGGCCAAGGTTGAGAAACTGGCTCAGAGGAATGGTCTTGCAAGGGGGGACCGTGGATCTCTCACACCTTGCATATAAATGCTCGTGACTTTAGCTGTGCTAAAGTGCCACCCATCAGTCTTTGATCCAACAGAAAAATAATTCAGTGGTGATTGCACTGGGCTCATGGATCTGAGCTAGCCAAGGGTAGTGTCATGACCTGTCTATTGTGGGTCAAATTAAGGAGAAGAATCAGTGGGTACTCCCAGCTTTCCTTCCCCTCTTATCTGCTGGTGATGAACAACCACGGGTTGCGTTCCTCGATGTGGGGTAACCTGGAATGGCTGGGTTAGGGGAGTGATTAGTGGGACGGATAAGCCCTGATCTTTTTCTTGGTATAAGCTCTCCTCTGCCCGTCTGACTTGCCATTTGGGCTATTTCTGAACATGGGGCCACCACTCTTCCAAAAGTGTTAGCGCCACGTTCTAAAATAGGCGAAGTGGTTGCAAGTGCAGAGGAGGGCATGGAGTATGCAATAGGGAGGAGGGTTCCCGATGCTCTTGCTCACGGCAGCCCGCCCTGCACGCCTCTGATCTCTCGCTCGGTCTATTTCTGAACGCAGGTCTACCGCTCCTGTGAAAGGGCGCTAAACCCACGCTCAAAACTAGCCCGGCTGACGGGTCCCTGGCATGGAATGACCTGGGGCCAAGCAGGCGTCAAAAACTCCATCCATTAGTACAGCAGAACCAGTGAAAATGCTCTAATGATGGTGTCAGAGCTCACACCTCCCAGCTGGCAGAACCTGGTTCTCTTTTCTGGTTGGCATTGATCTGACACTGCATTGAGAACTCAAAAGGGTGGGCATCAGATTTGCTCTGCCAGAGATGCAAAAAATTGCGCGTTCGTTGACCCTGTCGTAGGGTCCTATGACTCTTTTTCTCTTTTTTGGAATAGTATTTTAATCTTTATAAGTAGATTTGTGGGGAAATCTTTAAATGTTAAAGACGTTAATGTGATGTGGAATGATATGCCAAAGCTCTGGAATCTGACGATGAGGAATTATGATTGTAGTAGGTGGCGGGGAGGAGGAGGCTAAAAGGATAATGTAGAGAAATTGGAAAAGTTATATTATTCCAAATATTAAGGATTGGCTTTTGGAAATGTGTAAGTTATTCATCCTGGAAAAGGCAGTGTTTTCTACTAATCAAAGTATGAAGCAATATGTTCTTCTTTGGCATAGATTTTATGATACTTTACAATAATATTTGGCATTATTGCAATATCACATTACACAGGCAGTCCTCACTGAATCGCCGTTTGTTCAGCAACCATTTGAAGTTATGACGGCGCCGAATGAATGGTAGTTACGGCTGGTCGTCAAAGTTACATCCATTGCGGTGCCTCTGTGGTCACGTGATCAAAACTTGGGTGCTTGGCAAGGGGCCTGCCTCCCACTGCTGATGAGATGTGCCCGGCCATTGGGCAGGTGGGAGGAGTTGAAGCGGAGGCAAATGTGCCAGAGCAGGAGAAGTGTGAGGTCCTCACCTAATGATCACAACTGGGTCTACTGGAGCTGCTGTCGCTAAGCAGTGCGGTCGTGTGATGTTTTGCCTAATGACCGCTTCGTTTAGCGACAGAAATTCCCAGTTCCAATTGGGGTCGCTAAGTGAGGACTACCTGTATGATCTTTTTTTGTAAAACAGTAGCTATACATTTAAAGATAAGGTAGTTCCCCCCCCCCCCCCCATTTTCTCTTTGTTTCTCTTTCTTTTTCCCAGTTTTTCCTTGTTTTTATTTTTATGGACCAATTAGTTCAATGGTTGTGTATTGTGATACTTTGCTTATATTTAGTACTCTTTTAAAATAAAGAATAAAGTTTGAGAGAAAGAAAGAAATGCACAGAATAAAAAAGTGGGAGAGAGAGGGGTGCTTTTACCAGCATTTTAATATCATCGTTAAGCTTCGAGGCTGATGTTGCATGCTGACTCAGCTCTACTTTCTGTCTGAAGTGGAATTTTGGACCTCCTGTACTCAGATGGGAGACCCCGAGCAAATCCCAGGGTTTCCTGGTGGTCTCCCATCCAAGTATTGACTAGATTAGGAAGTCAGAAAAACATCCCAGATGAAAGTGGTGGCAAAGCACTTCTGCCTGGTTGCCAAAAAACGTTCGCGGGGGCGTTCGTGTAGACACCCGGAGTTGAGTGTGCTTGTGCAAATTTGCACAGCGGGTGGCCTCTTGAATCACGGAAGGAATAGCAGAAGAGCCCAGTGGGAGACCCAGATAATCCAGACAGAGGCCTGAGCATCAGAATGTTTTTCCAGGGGCATTTTATGCACTTGTTGGAAACGGTTTCAAAACTGCCCGCTGTCCGGTTGTGCTCCAGGAGAGTCTTCCTCGCAGGCTGCAGCCAGACAGTGCCGTCCATGACCCCCTGAGAGGCAGCAGCGAAACGAAAGCAGGCGAAAGGGAGGTTTGGACGTGGGGGCAGGATCAGGGGGGCTGCAGCCATGCCTGGTCTGGCAAAGGCATTTTAAAGGGGGGGGGTGTGACATGAAGGGCCAGCAGCACTTGGAGCATTTGCAGCAGGAAAGATTCATCCGTCCGCCGAGCGATGGGCTACATCGCTTTGGAGTCCAATTGTTCTGCGCCATAGCCTCGCTCGGGTGGCCTTTCTTATCACTTTTGTTCTTCAAAAATAAAGCATTAAAGCCCATTAAAAATCTATTAAATCTATTAAAGCCCATTAAGAATCTATTGGTCTTACTGTCACCACCGAGCCCTTCCTTGATTTGGATTTGATGATGGGGTTAGGTGGAACGTGGGGGAGATACAGAATAGTAGAACCACTTTGTGGATGTTTAAACAAGGGTTGAATGAACTTTTATTATTTTATTTTGTTTGACTTTCAAAATATATTTTCTTTGTTTCAGTACAGTGATGTTTATATAGTATAATTAAGGATTACAGGTAATCCTTGCTTAATGATGGTAATTGGGACCGGCAACTCTGTCGCTAAGTGATGCGGTCATAAAGGGTGATGTCACGTGGCTGTGCTGACTTACGACGGCACTTCTGGCACTTCTGGCTACTGCTGTTAAGTGAATCACCATGGGTCATTAAGTGCAATGTCATGTGACAGTGACTTGCAACTTCCTGCCAGCTTCTCCATTGACCTTGCTTGTCAGGAGCCAGCTGTAACAGTCGCAAATGGCGATCACATGACCGCAGGATGCTGTGATGTTGTAATTGCGAGCCCGTTGCCAAGCGCCCAAATTGCAGTCATGTGACTGCGGGGATGCTGCATTGGCCACAACATCGAGGACCGGTCATAAGTCCCCCTTGTATAGCGCCATAGTAACTTTGGTCGTTGAATGAATGGTTGTTAAGCTAGGACTACCTGCATTGACATTCTGTTATTTAGCTTACTTAGAATACTTTTTTTTCTCTTCTCTTTTTTTCAATACTCTATCAATATTAATTACAATTTAGGATGTCAGTATTACAAGCATAAAATTATTTATCCAAAGTAGAGTATAACATTGAAAAAAGAATTCTCGTGACTCCAATCCAAGTATTTGTGGTGTGATAAAGGGTTCAATCTTAAGCTGATTACTTAATATTAAAGTCTCCATTGTTTTATTACTCAGTGTATATACAGTATATATTTACATGTCAGTGAAAGAGAAAAACAGATAAACAAAGCAAATTTAACAAGAATTAAAATACCAGAAAGGAGAAAAAAAGGAAAATAAAAAAGAACTGCGGCTTTCTGACTTCCCCTTTGATACATCTACTAATTTGCAGTATTTGTAGACATTTGGGCCCCTTTAGAAGCCAGACTGTAAGTGAGTGTATTTGCCATGCTGTGTGATGTGAGTCGTAGACGTTCTTTAAACGGGATGCAAACAGGTTCCAGTAAACAGTCAATCTATCTTCCTTCCTTCCTTCCTTCCTTCCTTCCTTCCTTCCTTCCTTCCTTCCTTCCTTCCTTCCTTCCTCCCTCCCTCCCTCCCTCCTTCCTTCCTTCCTTCCTTCCTTCCTTCCTTCCTTCCTTCCTTCCTTCCTTCCTCCGCCCATCTCCCCCCAGTGGGGGACTCTGCATGGCTCACAACACATTAAAACAATAAATAAATATACAATTAAAACCTATAACCATACACATTCACAAAAATAAAAGGGGGGGGGGAAAAAGAACAATAACCACATCTGCCTATCCCAGGTTCTTCGGAAGGGCTTGATAGGTGGCTAAAAATGCCAAATCCAGTCTAAACATCTGGCGGACTGTGACCAACCACAATAATAATATTATAATAATACAGTAATAATAACTTATTAAATGTACCTGTCTGCTGACTCCCAGCAACTATTACTTTATTATTTTTATTATTTATTTTATTATTACAATGCATTCATAAAATGCTAATGCCAGTCACTGCCTTTCCTGGCATTAAATATATACTCTTAAACCCATCACTCTGACACACAGATGTTTTTCTAGGGTTCAGATTCTGAGCTGTGCAACCCTTATGTGTCATTTTCACGAACTCATGCAAGCCGTGGTTTTGAGCAAAACCATATGGCGATTTCCCCCCCTGCGTTCTTCCTGAGGAAAAGGTGCCCTTCAGTAATTCACATAGAAAAACAAGGTTAATCTGCTCAGTGCTTTGTTGTGCAAGGCTGGCTTCGTGTTGGATAGAAGACAGGTAGGCTGCAAAAGTCTAGTTGGAGGCAAACCATCTTGTTGTGCAAAACTATAAGTATCTGGTTCAAAATAGCAACTGACCTGGCTTGGATGTGTTGTAAAGAGGACATCGCTCTTAAGTTGTCACTTGGAATATAAAATAAGATTCTGGGGAGACAAATGTCCTTTTATTCACCATTGGAAGATCAGCAGGTTAGCCCAAAGATGATTGAAAGGAAGGACGGACGGATGGTGGGCCTGATGATGTTTCTTTTTCTGTAACCCTGGCGTGTTCTTGCTGTTTCCCACAGCTTTTTCAGCTGAAGGCCATCCAACCAGAGTGGTAGACTGAGAATCTGGTGTCTTTTAATAACATACATAAATAAAATGAAATTCATAAAGTAAAAAATAAAACTGCAAACACCGTATCTGGTTCTGGTCTGCAAATCGTCCAAGTTACTGCTTTGGTCACTATTTAGCATCCTTTCGATTGTGCCTGATGAAAAGCAGTGTGTAAGTTTGAAGTTTACTCCTACCTCGATATAATATCCCACTTTTATCCACCTACTAGGGCTTGTGGCCCTGAGGACACAACAAGAATCAGTTCTGGGTTGTCGTCGTCATCAGCATCATTATTGTAAAAAAAATGGACAGATTTAACAAATTTTCCAAAACCAAATTGGATGGGAGAGGTAGTATATCAGAAGGTAGAGGTAAAATTCAACACAATGTTGATAAGCTGGAGAAACAGGCTGAAAATCACAGAAAGAAAGTCAACAGAAACCAGTGCAGTTAAAAAGCAACAATCAATTTAATTTAACAATCTTTTTTTTTTAAAAAGCAACAATCAAATACCCAGGCATCAGGTGGAATTGGACTGCCTTGGTAACGCTTCCTGCGTAGTAGCTAGTTGCAAATGCGAGCCGGCTGTGTGATGTGGCTGCAGAAAGGGCCAATGCCATCTTAGGCAGCATCAACAGAAGTGTCACTTTGAAAGCACAGGATATAATGCTTTCATTTTATTCTGCTGTAGTTGGCATTGTGTCCAATTCTTGGCATCACATTCCAGGAAGGATCCTGGACAGAGAAACTGGAACAGGTGGAGGGAAGGACAATAAAAATATTTGGGCATGGGAACTAAACTCGGTGCACAGTGAAAGAGCTGGTATATTTAGCCTGGAAAAGAAAAGACCATGGAGGAGGAATATGATAGCATTCTTCAAATACCTCTAAGGGTGTCCCAGAGGCGAAGGGCACAGCCTATTTTGTCTCAATCCCCATTGTCGTGCACCGGATAACAGATTTAAATTGCAGAAAAACAGGTTCTGACTGAACATTAGGAAAAAAACGTCTAAACCCTAAGAGCAGTGGAACCAGTTCTCCAGAAAGGGGACGGGCACCTTCTGTTGAATGTGTTAAAACAGAGGCTGGACAGCACTAAACACTTTATTTAGATCCCTGCACTGGGCGTGGGGTTGGCTGGATGACCTCAAGGGATCCTTTGGGTTCTGCGATTCTGAGAGCCAAAGGAGTCAGGCCAAATAAGGGTCCTGTCCTTTCTGGCCAGGTTCTCTCTCTTTTTTAAAAATAACTTTAATGGATTTTAAGATAAGAACAATAAAAACTAAAAAATATTAAAGGTAAAGAATGAAAAAGGAAAGAAAGGATCAAAAATAATAGAAAGGGCAAGAAGAAAGAAAGGGGAAAAAAAGTATTAAAAAGAATGACTTCAACTTTCCTCACAATAGATCAATTTACACTAAACTCTTACTCTAAGTTTACAACATAACTTTCATTTTTTCTACGGTCCACTATTATTTCTAATCACCAAAGCAAAAAGTCCAAATAAGGCGTCCAATTAGCCTTAAAATGACTCAAAGGCTTTTCTCTAATCAAAGCCCCTTCTGGCCAGGTTCTGCTGTCAGGAGTGATATAACATTTTGGAGAAAAATAAGGATGCTCCTGGGCTGAATTTGGCTTCTGGGCACTGCGTCAGCCAGGCCTTTTCCTTGGCGATGATACAATCATGATTTGCCATCTCTGAGATGGTTTTCAGCCTTCCTCATCTGATTTACAACCCCCAAACCGCCCAGGTCAGCTCGGTGTTGGTTTTACGATTAAAATCAATCAATCAATCAATCAATCAATCAATCAAATCACCATTAGATGAGTTCCATGTTTTACTTTATGGTGAATTTTCTATTGTGGTTTTAACTTTTATGTTGGTTTGGTCTAGGGCAGTGTTGTCCAAACTTGGCCACTTTAAGATGAGTGGACTTCAACTTCCAGAATTCATGGCTGGCTGGGGAATTCTGGGAGTTGAAGTCCACTCATCTTAAAGTGGCCAAGTTTGGACAACACTGGTCTAGGGCATGTATTAGGGCGGGAAGGTGAGCCAACCAATAAATAAAAATTGCTATTCAGGCAAGGAGTGTAAAATGGTCAGGATGACATGAGAAACTGGAGCGTACAGTTGCTCCTGTATAGAAGCCAAAATAGATATGCCCCAAATTCAGTAATGGTTTGTTTTGGGTTGTATGCCACCCAGAATCACATTGTTTAAGTCGGGGTGACCCTATAAATCTAGTTGATGAAGAATAAATAAAACAAATAAATAAAAGAGAGCAAAAGGGAAGACATCTCTGCCCCAGATATTTTGAGCATCTCTGCAACCAGAAGATCTAAGAACATTTCTCCAACTCTTCCTCTTCCTCTTCCTCCTCCTCCTCCTCTTCTTCTTTCTCCTCCTTCAAAAAAAATTCCCAATCTCCACCTGGTTGAACTCTTTTTCTAACAGTTTCATTGTAATTTCTATTTAAATTCTGGTTTTTTTTTAAATTGGTTTTTGTTCCTGAGCAATTTTCTTTTGAACTGTAGCTGCAAAAGGGCCAGAATAAAAGCAATGCTTTAAATGTATTGAATCTTAATTTCCTGGCTCAGATCAGTCTTTGATCTTTTATCATGGGAAGCCAGTCCATAGTTTTGGTTTCTTGGGCAAAAGCTGTTGAAGCGGGAATCTTACTGGATTTTATTTTATTTTATTTTTACTGCTTGATTAAAGTTAGCTGCCAGGAAACACACAGTAGCAGGTCTTAAAGAAGCTTTGGTAGAGGAATTTTAGCAGAAGATTAAAAGATTATTAAGAATCCAGACAGGTTATGGTGCTTCGCACCCAGCCAAGGTTATTCGGAGGATTTTATTTTTATTTTCTAGGTTAGGGTCATCTTTGCCTTGTCGAGGCTGGTCTTAATATTAGCTTGAAAATAAATAACTGGGGGAGACCCAAAGAATTTGTATACTTGCTGTTTCTTTAGTGGGTTTGTTAGAATTTCTGATGCCAGCTTTACCGGGCAGTTGAAAGAAAGGCTGGGAGAGCGAGTAAGATTGATGTCTTTTTCCCTAATGCCTCACCAGGCAGAAATTCAGCAGGTGAAGCTTCATTGTGATAGAAACATTGAAGGGTGAAGGGACCACTATGGAATTTGGGCTCGTTTAAAAGCACAGAGGGAGGGAGGAAACACACCATCTTTCCTGGGTTTGGACTTGAAAGAGCCGTTAAAGATGCTTTGGTTGGGTGGGAATTCTGGAATTGTCCACCATCTGAAGACTCGCAAGGTGGAGAAAGTTCAGATCAGCCACTGAGAACTCCTAAAGACTTGTAAATTGGCTACAGCCCTCATCCTGGTCCTCTGATTGTGATTCCCTTTGGGAAGGAACAGGATGCTGTGATTCTGGAATGTTGGTTTCCCATCCAAGTGCTAACCAGGGCTGAGCCTACTTAGCTTCCAAGATCAGCTAAGGTTAGCTCTTACCTGCTGAGGCTTCTAGTGGAAACTTGGCATTTTTTCCCCATCCTTTCCTTCCTCTGCCATCAGTTTTCAGCCATCCTGGCCAGAAGGAGCTCCAAAGATCTCAAAAAGGAGAACCAGATGCAAGCCTCTGACCATGGGTAGTCTTCTCCAATTTAGCTCAAAAACATTAGATGAATGTGGAAGAATCCTTTGAAGGTGGGGGCCTCCTTGAACCCTATCCTGAAGCAGGACAGAGATCAGGATCACCCATCCACACCCATTTCCTTTCTCAGAACCCCTGGGGAGGGGGACAACTCTTTAATTTCACCCCACTGGTCCCGCCATAAGAAAGATCTCTCTCTTCCCCACCCCATCGTGCCTGATGAACAATATTTCCTCACTGTTAAGGGGTCTAGTGGACAAAGGTAAAGATAGTTTTATTGAAAGATGAGTTCCCTGGTAATTAAACAACATTTAATTGCCTTGCTGTTGTGCAAAATCTTAGTCCAATGTTTCTCAACCTTGGCAACTTTAAGATGGGTGGACTTCAATTCCCAGAATTCCCCAGCCAGCATGCTGGCTGGGGAATTCTGGGAATTGAAGTCCACCCATCTTAAAGTTGCCAAGGTTGAGAAACACTGTCTTAGTCGATCCCCATTGTTTCTGCAGACAGGGAACTTCCATTTTAGGGCAGGTATTGTCTCCAAAGCTGGCAGGTCTCTCCCCGCAAAATCTAAGCTGCCCAGGATTTTGCCAACAGCTGGCCTCTTGTTGATGAACTCCAGTCAATTTCACCCCACTTGCTTTGCCTGGATTCTCCGTGCGCAAGAAGAGTTGCAAGGAACAAAGTCGGGGGCAGTTCCAGAGCACCAGGCTCTCTAAGGCTCTGTGGTGGGGGAACTAGGGGGAACTAGGGTTCAGAGCACAGCTGTCACCCGCATGCAGTCCATGGTTGGCTCTCGGGTGATCGGCGTGCACTTCATGGTTGGCCTGTGGGTGATTTTCACGCCCTTCGTGGTTGGCTCATGGGAATTGATTGGCAACGGATTCAGCCCTTTTCATCTTCTCTTCCTTGTTACTTTGAAGTAGGAGTTAGAGTAGAAGAGCAAAGGAGAAGGAGTGGATGAAGAACAGGGAGGAGCATCCATCCAGAAGTGAAGTCATGAACAAGCCAAGGACATAAGTGCCACCTTGACAGATGAGATCCTCATAGCTTAGCATTTTTCCCCAGTGGCCTGTGCACGCTCCCAAGTGCTAAGCAACCATGAACATTATCTGCTCTTCTTTGTCCTCGTCCCACCTTGTGATAGGCAGGAGCATTTTGTAATAGACACAGAGGCTGAAATCCACAGTACGTCGAACCCTAAACCTGGCTTGGCGAGGTGTTCTTGTGCCTCCATAAGATCCCACTGCCAAGGAAAGAAAGCCTATTATGGCTTCCTATGGTGGCATGGTTTGCACAATATGCTACGCTAAATTAAAATGGGGTCGGGTGGTTGGTGGGAACACAGACAGAGAGATTCCATCTGGAGAAATCTGCCAGCTGGGTAAGACCTGTCTCCCTGTCGCCTTCCAGTTTGATGGTATTAAACCCGTCTCTGCCTGTTGGCTAGGATGATGAGAATTGTAGTACCTCCATCAGGGTCTTGTGGGACTAGTGCAGTAAGCCCTGTCATTTCAACAATGACACAAACTTTCTGATGTGAAAACACTTACACCCCCCCATGCTCTCTCTGGGCTGAGAACTTGCAAAGTCACTTGATGGTGGGACATCCAGAGCATGGAAAAGTTCTACCCCGCATTTATCTCCACTGTGTTGAAAGCGATCCTAGCAGGCCAACAAAATCCTGGAATGAAATTTGGTTCTCTTTCTGCTGTAAGGAATTGAATGTGGCAGAGCTAAGGGTTGGTGCACTGTGCTTAACCATGTTTTTTTTTTGGCCTAGCCAACAATTGGTTGCGTCCACCCATCCCACTGAGCCAATGTAAGTCAATAGATTGCTTAATGTCATGACTCATTGTTAGATTGCTTAGTGCGGTGATATGGCATCATATGGCTTAGTATCGATGCATAGGCCCAGGGGTCTAAAAGTGAAGACACTTCTGGATGCACATACTACATGGCTGAGTGCCTAAGTTATTGTGAGTCCATTCTTTGACATTTTGTATAGCTTACATGCCTTCCTCTCCATTTCATCTCAATGGGCTAATCCAGTGAATTGGGACTGCAAATCCTGAAATTATTGGCCTGAAATCTTCAACCTGAAATCTTCCTTAAGGGCTAGGACTGTTTCAGATGTGTTCTAGTCACAACGCAGGCACTAGGTTGGGGGAAGCTGGACTAGCAACACAGGCTTACTCAGATGCTACTGGCCTTCTAAACTGTCCAGTCTTACAAGTTGCTCTGTGAAAAAAAAAATCTGAAGTCTATAGTTGGGAAACTGGATGAACCAAATTGACGCAGAAGAACTTATCAGCCTTTGAGTTCCTTCAAAACTTCCCATCAGAAAGCTGATATGAAAAATAAGGGGAAGGAAGAGATGCAAAAATTAGGCCTGATGTTTCAACCATGAAGATCTCACAAATGTGTCACTTTGGTTTATTTTTTATTTTCATGTTTCTCTGCATAGAGAATGGTAAGATGTAACAGTGAGTTTGTGGTTGAGGAGACATTTGGACTTAGGTATTCTCCGTGCCTTATCTGCTAAGTTACCTTGGCTCTGTATTCTGAGTTTTATAAACACGCTGCCTTGTCTGTCAAAGCAGAATAACTCCAGCGGACTTGGACTTTTGCTCATTAGCTGGTTGTAGCTATTTGGAACAAATTATCCTAGGAGGAATGCTCCAAGTAAACCTCTTGTGGCCTTGACTCAAGTGAAGGGGTGGAGGAGAGTGGAAAATCCATTTGTGAAGACATTTAGAGAACATTTCTCAAGGGTACGTACATACTTAACCACCACACTGCTCTCTTTAACTAATGTTCTTCAAGGAGCAGAAAGGGATTAAGAGTGAGCCTAGAAATTAAAGGCATGAAATAAGATAAGAAAAGAAAGGAAATATAATTGCCTCTAGTTTATTCCTCTCCGTACCTGTCCATCTTGCAAACCATCCTTGTTTCCACCATATCCATCCACCAATCCATAGATTGCCCTTTGTTCTTTCAGCTTCTCACCTCTCCCTTGTTAAGGGTCTTATGAACTCCATCCAACCACATTTTTTCTCAGTCTTCCCCTTTCTTTCAAGCCATTCACTCTTCCTCCATATACAGTATTTGTTCTATGGTTTGATCCTCATTCAAACCATTTCTTTCATACCGATCACTCAGTTTTTCATTCAGTCCGCCTTCATTCAGCACCCATTCATTCTTCACCCCGTTTCTTGTTCAACCTTACACGCACATGCCCTTTATCATAACCCACCTCTAGTGCGTTCAACTTATTTTTATCTCCCGCTGACAAACCTTACAAGCAGTGGGCAGATACAGGATCTTATAGACATCCATTTTAGCTTCTTTTGACAAATTTTGTTTGTCACAGGAGACCACATACTATTCCCTTTTTACCAGCATTTGCATATCTTAAAGTTTCTCCATCCATTTTTCTGTCTTGAGGAAACATTCTACCAAGGTAGATAAATTTATCTACTTATTCTAATATTTCATCATTTATATATATAACTTCAGGTGTTTGCTTTGTTTTCCATGTCACATAATCAATTAAAATCAATCATATCAATACATAGGATTGACCCCAAATATTCCAAAAATTAAAACGTAATGAATTTATTGTGTGTGTATGTGTGTGTGCGATTTTATGCGTCAACTTTGTTCACTGGGAGAATGAAAAGAGATTCAGCAGCATTTACAACCCCCACATACCCACACAGGCAAATGCACTAATAAAAATCTAGCAAAATCAGCAGGAAGTAGACAAAATAAGGCAAGCATTTCAGACTTATTTTAAAATTACTTCTTATACTTTCTGACTGATCTCTAAAATGAGTTCTTTAGGGAAGTGAAGTCATACAATGTTAAACAAGGTGAGCTCCCTAGAGAAGGTATTCTATGCACTGAAGATGTTACCTAGCCGGGTAATGAAATGTCTGCAAGAAAACAACCAAGCTCAGAGAGCACCAAGGACTCTACAGTTCAACCCTGAGCTACAGATATTCTCTTCTGTTAGAAGATATTCTGCAGAATAGGTACCACCAGTGAGAAGACACTCTCTTATGAAACCACCAGCCTTGGTCTCTTTTGGATGGTGATCTTGAGAAGAACATAAGAATGATCCTGCTGGATCCTAGCATGAGATGGAGACCTAACTCTTTTTCCTCTCTTGTTGACCCCTTCTTGGGAAGCATATTTTCCCTAATCCAGAACTAGCCATGAGGCTTCATCCTCATAACTTTTTTTAAAGCCATCCTTGTTAATGGCCATCACCAGTCTTCTTGGCCTGAGAAACTGCTTGCAAATGAGAATTAGGAAGAGTTTTCTTACTGCGGGAGATATTCACCCTGAATTTAATGCTTTCTAAGATTTGGGGATTAGGGCTCCCATTCTTCCTGATCATTGTTGTGTTGGCTGGAGGCAGATTGAGGGCACCCGGCAGATCGATGGCTGGGAGTCGAAGAGGACCCAGTGGATTGAGGCGTTTAATAGATTTGCTTTCCCATTCATTGCACCAAGATGAAACCATTCCCATCCCCACCAATGCATCAGGATGAAACCAGGTGTTTTTTTTTTTAAATGGAACTTAGGAGAAAAGGACAGCTGATTGCAATTCTTGAAAAATACATGGAAAGGGAAAAAGTAAAAAAAACCAAAAAAACCCCAAGGGTTTCCAGCTCTTTCCAAAGTGGCTCTGTAAATTTGTTTAATAAATAAAAATAAAGTTCCTAAAATTCCTAGCCTACCTCAAAGGGCTGACACCTTGGTGTTGATGCCACTGCTGGCTTCAGTCCAATTTATTATATGGTTTATGTTTTTATGGTGATTCCAATGTTGACATTATCACTATAATTTTCTGTTTTACAACCATCTCATTGGAAACCACAGGGAGCTGTTCAGATTTCTATTTGCCTTTCAACAAGGAGTTTGATGCAACATACTGTAAAGAAATTTAAAGCTGACTTTATTCTACCCTATAACAGCAATAGCATTTCTGGAATTCCTACCTTGTCTCTTTCTTGACCTAGCCTGCCCTGAAGGGCTGACACCAGGTTTCTACACATTACCACATCGTGGAACGTGTGCAATCTAGCAGTTCAGCATTGAATGCCCTAATTTCCTTCTCACACTTCTAATCCCTACATTTGCAGGAAAAAGTGGCTTTCTATTTTAAGGACAGTCTAAAGCAGAGTTTCTCAACCTTGGCAACTTTAAGACGCGTAGGCTTCAACTCCCAGAATTCCCCAGCCAGGGGAATTCTGGGAGTTGAAGTCCATTCGTCTTAAAGTTGCCCAGATTGAGAAACCTGGTCTAAAGTCAGGTCCCTGGAAGTGCCTTTGACTTTAAAACAACAACTTGGGCATTTCTAACAAAAGGTGATCAAGGTGACGACAGAATAGCACCATCTTCACTGAGCATTATAACAAGCATAATTGATAATCTGTTTAGAATTACTGTTAAGCTTGCTTTTTTTTAAAACCATTTTAAAGTTTTTAGGAACTGCTTTTTAAAAACTGAAACATATAGGTGCTTTTTAGAACAGATTTTTACACTGAATTCTCTGATGGACCTTTTGGGTGTATAATGTACAGGCGTGTCTGCCATGACTGAAGGGTTGTCCCGAGGAAATGCAGATGGGTAATTCCAATATTAACCCGTTGGGGATAATAGTAGCAGGAGGGTCGGGATAAACCTCAAGAATAAATTAAAGAAACGACCCCAAAAGAATTCTGAATTGCAAACCGACTTAAGAGACTCCAGGCAGCCTAAAACCCTAACCACAGTTCGGTTGCCCTTGCTTGCATTTCTGTTGAGAAATGCAAGGGAATGTCTCACTTCTCAATTTCTGTCTGGTTGCATCAGCACAGTCAAGCTCCTAAGTTCTTCCTTACCTACTAGGCTTCTGTCGAACATATGGTGGCAATCCCAGAATCTCATCAGACCTCGTCAGAACTCAAGGAGAAAATAACCAAGATACAGACAACTCTCTCTCTCTGTGTTTGCTTGATGAGTTTTTAATATGTAGAACTTGGCTGGGGAACTCTGGGCGTTGAAGTCCACACATCTTAAAGTGGCCGAGAAACACCGAATTAGAGGACTTCCAGGAGGCGTCCCATACTGGACTCGACTTCATGAGCTGCTTGTGTTGACTGTTCCCTAGACTTAAAAATGCAAAAAGAAACTCATCGCGGTGCTTACAAGATCAGCTGTGTTTGTGATAGATTCCCCCCCCCCACTAGACTAGGGAGTTATTGGGGTTAATTTGAAAGGCACCAAGTTGGGGGGTCTCAGCCAGACTCCCTGCTTGTCCATGACGGTGTCAAAAAACAGAGCAAAACTCTTCTTGAGAAGATGCTGTTAAAAGCCTTGTTGGACTAAGACTGCATATTGCATTAGGTCTCGTGTGTATATTCAGCGCCCATTTTTGCTCACTGGCACGCTGTTGTTTATTGCATACCTCCCTTCTTTTTGATAGGTTTTTTAAATGTGTTAGATCGGTGTGAACAGAGGCTGGTTTGCTTAGATCTGTACGTGAGCCCTTTTTAAAAATTACTATAAGTCACAGTGGGTAATCCATAGTCCACCCGTAGCGCCTTTATCCTGTTTGTATGGCCTTTGGAGACTCCCCAGATGGTGCCCCAAAATGTGTCTCATTTAAAAAAAAAATTGTGGGTTTGCATATTTTGCGATGTAACCGCTGCGACATTTTAGGAGAAAAACAGTTATCTTTTAAGGGTTTCTGTTGCTCCTGGACCCATCTTGTCTTCTCTTCTGAACTTCCTTTCCGTGGTCTTTGAAATGAGGTGAAGCGTGAATTCGCCGAGCAAAAGGTTTTATTGCACAATTTTCTTGTTCATGGAAGAATCCAAACAGCATCCTCTTTCATTTATAAATGGGCGCTTTTTAGCTGCTATACCCACCTTGGCAGCTGTTGTCTGAACATACAACTCCTCGCTCCCATGGCAATTTTGAGAGAACACCCACCATCTCCTTCAACAGTTCAAATGCTTCCACTCACACACACACGCACACACACACACCACCCCCAGTAGCATGAAGCAAAGATGCGGCGTTAGAAATGAACACTCTTTCTGTTTGGCCCTTTTGTAAAATTCTGGGCATGGAACAGGTGATTGTGTCACATAACATGCCACCATAACTGGACTTCCTGAAGCCCTCACCTAAGGTATGCTTCCTTGATCCTTGCTCTTCAGAAGAGCAAAAGCAAGAAGGAGTTTCGAAAAGAGCTTATTTTCGGTGTCTCCACAAGAGCTTTTATGGTTTGCAATGTAAAATTAGTCACCGACTTGTGACCTGCATTATGAAAGCACAGGTTTATATTTGTGTCTTCCGTACCCTGCAAAAGACATATGTGGCTTGCAGAAAGGCCAGTGGATATGGTTATGACACGATGGAAGGGGAGGAGAAACACAGACATGGAAAGCATTTGTCTTGTGATAAAACACCATTTTGCAGCAAAAGCCAGACAGTGGGGAATGAGAAGAGCTTTTGATATCACCCCCTCTACAAAACTCTGATTCACAAGTCCTGTTCCGTTTCCCTGAATAGCCATGCTTGGAGATCCAAGTACTCAGTGACTGTCTCATGATTATTACAGTGGGTATGTGCGCTGACCACATGTCTGCTAGAAATCCAAACGTTGACTTTCATCCAAGTTGAATTGCTCATCTTGTATCCTCAGGGTTATTCCACATTTGCAACATAACTCTTCCAGAAGTGAGATCCTTTGCTGCTTGTTCTATATCAAGAACAATGCTTGAAATTCTGGACTGGATATGATGAGCAAATATGGGACATATCTCCAGGTTCACAGTAACTAGGAACTCACTCTGGTTTGTAAGGAAGAACTTTAGTTCAGGGACCGCATATGCGATTTACAGGGCCTAATTCTGTCCGTTAAATCTTCTGATGGAAGATCAAGAAAGACATTTTTCTATCCCGAAATCCTGCTAATTAGGATAGAACATTGTGGTCTAATGGTTAAGATGTTGGACTAAGATTGGAGAGACGTGGGTTCAGTGATACAGCACATGATTCCATCTTATTTTTGCCTGCTCCCATACATGGAATCAAAGCATGTTGGAAGAGATTTTGGAGATCATCATATGCAACCCCTGTCCAGTGCAGGACCTCTACATAGTCATCCAACCTCAGTTAAATGGCTCCTGAGGCAGTTTGTTGAATTGTTTAATAGCTTGTACTCTTCAAAAGTTCTTCCTGATGTCCAGCTGAAATCTATTTCTTGGTCATTTAAAACCCTTGTTTGTTGTTCTGTCTTTGGAACAACTCTGAGCCATTTTGTCCCATCTTCTGTGTGACAGCCCTTCAGATACTTGGAGTCTCTTATCATGTCTCCCCAAAAGTCTCCTCTTCTCCAGCCTAAACATACTCAACTTCTCCAATCCTCAGAGTTTTTCTTTTTCTTTCTCATCCTGGTTGCTCTCCATCCAACTTGTCAATGTCCTTCCTAAAATGTGGTGCCCAGAACTGAATGCAATATTCTAGGTGGTCTCACCAATCCAGACTTAGAGAGGAATTATGAGTTCCTTTGACTTGACACTATAACAGTATACTTATCTTGTAATCAAGGATGGTATCACTTTTTTTCAGCTACATCACATTGTTGAAGTACATTCAGGTTGTGATCCACCAAAGTACCAAGTTCCTCTTTGTACTCCTGCCCAGTATAGCCTCTCCAATCCTATGTTCATGCCTTTGATGTTTCCTACACAAAGGAAAAGCTTTGCGTTCCTCCCTATGGAGAGTCATCTTGTTGATTTCTGCCTAATGTCCCATCTTGGCAAGGTCCTCTTGAATCTTTATACTGTCCTCTAATGTGTTTGCTGCTCTCCACGACCACCACCCCGCACCTTTCTGTGTGCTACCTGAGGATTTTGTAATCAGATTTTCCAATATCTCATCTAAGTCATTGGTGAATATGGCGAACAACAAGGGGCTTAAAATGGGGACCTGTAGTTTGCCATTTGACATGGAACTATTGACGTACACTTGTTGGGTACAGTTCTTCAAGCAACTTCAAAGCTATTTAACAGTAGCATAGTCCAGCCCACATGTTGCCATCTTCTGTACTAGAACTGCATGAGAGAATTTGTCAAATTCTTTGCTGAAGTCAGGTTACTATTTGTCTGCCACATTCCCATGGTCAGCTAAACTGGTTACTCAAAAAGGAAATCAGGTTGGTTTGGCATGGTTTATTCTTGATAAATCGTGCTAGTTCCTACCAGGTAATACATTCTTTTTAAATGGTCACGAACTGTCTGATCTATTACACAGATAGATTTCCTCCAGATAGAGGGTCTGTCCCAGCCTGGTCCTTCAGGTCTTCCAGTGGGGCACCCATCACCACTGTAACTGAGTCCATCCACCTTGCTGTTGGTGGCCCTCTTCTTCTCTTTCTTCCATCTTTCCCAGCATCAGAGCCTTCTCCATAGAGTTAATGATGCCATTAGATGAGTCTTAACCCAGAGTTACATGTGGTGTGCATGAGTTCAGCACAGAGAGCTGGGGGGTGCAAAAATGCAAAATGTTCCCACTGTTTTGGTAGGACTGCGGAGGGAAGAGGATTTTTCTCTGGGCTGATGTTGCTTTTGCAGTGACTTCTCATAAGCAGGGCCACCAGCAGACTGCCAAGAAGTTGCTATGACAGATGTGCCCCACATGTATCCTGAGAAATCCTTTAATGCATCTCCACTTTCATCCTCCTTCCCTGTCGGCCGACACTCACGGCTTTTAAGCGTGGAGTTGAGCACATTGATTAATTTAATGGCAGAATGAATCAGTTGAGCTACAACAATACAATTATTGGAAAAGGCTGGGTATGTCATCGCAAGGACATGTTCTCAACTGCACAGCTTCGTCTGTTGCATGAAGAGTCATGTCAGTCACTCACATCTGGGGCCAACCAGAGCTGGGCTTGGTTTGCTGCAGCTGCTCTTCTGTGCTTCTGGAAGGTGATGTCCACCACAGCTTAGCACTGGGGCTATCTTGCAAAGCATCTGAATGTGCCCCCCCCCCCAAGCTGATCTACAGAAGCCCTGTATTTGCTATCCTATGAATCCTTGAGGCTAAGCAGGAAATAAAACAGAGCCTTCTCTGTGGTAGTGCAGCCACTGATAAAATATTTCTTTGTGTTTATTTATCAGGACCTTCCTTCATTTAATTTGATCTAGTGCATAACTTTATCTCATAGTTTTGATGCTTTGGGTACCGTTTTGTTGGAAAGCCCTTTGATTCTTTTCAGCCGTAAAGCAGAAGACAAATACGGGATACAAATGCTTTGCTTGTAGAACTTAGAACTTGGAAGACTGAGCAGGGAGATTTCGGTTTAGGGGTTATTGGTAATGTTTCCTCTTCCAATTTTGCCTCCTCTCCCGCTGATATTCTGTGACTGCAAATGCAAAAAGTTCCAGTCCAGAACAGCATGGGTTTTTAGCTTATTAAAGACACCTTCCTAATACAGTAAATGTTCAAAAATCAATAAAACAAACAGCAGTTTAAAAAACAGCAAATCCATAAAATCAGCAGGTGAAATCATTATCTGTGGAGTCAGGAAAACATCTGGACCTGGGCAGGACAGTAGACTGAGGTCTAAGTAAGTTGCCTTCTAGGCCAGTGTTTCTCAGCCTTGGCGACTTTAAGATGTGTGGACTTCAACTCTGCTGGCTGGGGAATTCTGGGAGTTGTAGTCCACACATCTTAAAGTCACCATGGTTGAGAAACATGGCTCTAGGCCAAACATTGCATCGGGAGATGTGGCATGAAAAGGGCTGGGTCTTGTTCCCTGTCCAGCTAACTTCTGACCATGTGGAGATATGAAGGCCACTTTCTGATGAAGAACTTGTACATCATGTGGCTCTCCTTCAGAGATCTTGGTCCATCACGCTTCCTACTGTGTCCCAAAGCAGATTGGCAAAAAGTGGAATTGCTTAAATACTGACCAGCTATGCCTATATTCTCAACTCAGTTGGCATCTCAGTTTTAAAATTCTCAAATAGTCTTCAAAGGTGACCCGAAGCCCATGGATTTGCAGTAGCCCAGCTTTCTCCAGCCTGGTGTCCTCCCAAGGAGCTGGATTTCAGGTCCTATAATCCCTAGCAAGTTGACCTTGGCTGATCTCAAAAAACTAAGCAGGATTTGAGCTGGCAAATATTTAGTTAGACATCTATCAGGAGAGCTCAGAATTATATGTCATATTGGGAGGCTGAACAAAATAGCCTACGATAAGACAGTGGCAAACCGTTTTCATATTGTTGCAGGAAAACTACTTGGATGTGTCTGAGCTGAGCGTGACTAGATGTTTTTATTTTCTTAATTAGAATGGCTTATTGATTTGGAGAGCTAAAGTCCAATGCTCCTAGAAGGTGACAGATTGGGAAGGGCTGATTTTGTGGCACCTGATCTGGCAGAATGAAGTCTTCTGCTTGTAGAAGGCAGAAAGCTGTAGACCAGTGTTTGTCAACCTTAACCACTTTAAGATATGGCTGGCTGGGGAATTCTGGGAGTTGAAGTCCACGCATCTTCAAGCTGCCCAGGTTGAGAAACACTGGCTTAGAGGCTGGAGGTGTGCGTGTGCATGGGTGTTCACACCAGCCTACACTGGCCAAGAGGAACCAGGCTGATCCCCAGGAGTCACCTGGCTGTACCACCCATACAGCAGTCAGCAAAGTATGTCAGACTGTACCCAGGTAAAACTGCTGAGCTTTGTGGCCTGCTTAAGGGGGAAAGCACTGTTTTAAAACTGGAACAGCTAAGGACGATCTAAGGCTATCCTGGGGATTGGATGAAAGCAAGGTTGGGAGGACACAGCAGAAAAAAAGAAGTTGCATAGTACAACTTCTGCCACATTTAGGGGCAAGTAGGGAAAGATGTTAAAAGGCTGGCCAGATTCACCCTGTGGGTTTCATGCCAGCCTTCAAATACTGCTACTTTAAACTCTGTGGATTGGGGGGCTTGTGATCCCAAAGTTGCAAATTTTGTACCCAGGGCTCCAAAGACCCAAACTCCCACTGCTCCAAGTATGCCCTTTTATTCATTGTTTTTATTTTGCCTTTTTTTTTTTTTAGCATTCCAAATGGGTTTCAGGATTTTTGCAATGGGAAGCAATGTGCAAATATTTTAAATGAGTAAATTGGTTTCCGGGGAGGGAGGGAGGTTAAGCAGGGTGTGCAAAGATTTCCACATTTCTGTGCAAATATTAAAAATAAATGTTCTATTTGCCTTTGTGTCTGGTCAACAAAGAGTTTGGCAAGCTGGAGATGAATGGGCTGTGATAGGACAAAGCATGTTGGAGCAGATTTCCAAGTTTTCCTCTTTTCAATAAAACGATAATAATTACAGGATTTTAATTTTATTTATTTTAAATACATTTGCTTTAGGAAGCGTGCTACGCCTTAAAATGGAAGAAAGATGGAATGGCAATAGAGCGTAGATCTTATATCCAGTTCGCAGGATTACAGAGTGAATGAAATATATACAGACACAGACCCAAATTATAATTATTTTGTTTATTTATTAAACTTGTATGCCAACGTCTCTGGGCAGCTCCTAACAATATAACTGACATTTTTAAAAATACATTGATAGGCATAGATGATGGGAGAGTTATTTTCTGCTGAAAATACTGGCGATCAGCTTTCTTCTGCAGTCTAGCTTTCTTCAGCCTGATGTCCCCCATCGTGGATGGGAATTTTAGAAGTTCTCTTCCAACATCCGTGGAAGGCACCAAGCTAAGGAAAGTTAGAATAAAGAAATCTGATTTGATTTAAGGCAGTTCTCCCTTTTCTGAAATCTCTTAGAGCAGGGTTCGTCAACCTTGGCAACTTTAAGACGGGTGGACTTCAACTCCCAGAATTCCCCAGCCAGCCTTGCTGGCTGGGGAATTCTGGGAGTTGAAGTCCACCCGTCTTAAAGTTGCCAAGGTTGATGAACCCTGTCTTAGAGTAGTTAATTTCCTGAAATAGGTTGCTCTGTTGGCAAGTCCTGCATCATTCTAGCACTGTCCCCCACTCAGAATGGAAAAGGAAACTTTATTTAAAGAAGAAAAAGATTATTCAAAGAATCTTGGGGGAATTTTATGGCATACCGTTCACGGCAGAAGGATTATCTGCCCTTCGTGGTGCCCCCAAACTCTTTGGCTCTGTGGAAATCAAACTCCCCTCTCCTTGCCTGGCTCCCTTCTCCTGCAGTTTCGGAAAGTTGCCTGCTTGCCACGGAAGAGTTAATAGGACTCATGGCTTGGCAGGCGCGAGCTTCCTGGTTGGTTCCAGCCATCCCCAGGAACAAGGCGCACTCCAGCTTCAGTTCAGGTCACAGGTGATGGACGGTCTTCCTCCAGCTATTAGTTCCTGCTTTTCTTTTGCTCTTTCCCCAGAGTGCCTACGAGGCGAGGAGGCAGCTTAAACCCAAGGCGGGCCAGGCTTCGGGTGGAGTTATGTGAACCAGATCTCCTGGAGCATCGAGGTAAACATCTGGAGAAAGTCTTGGTGGGGTTTCAGAAGAGCTCTGCGTCGTTCTTTGCTTTCGCTCTTGCCCGGAGAATGGGAACCCCTTGGGGAGAGCGAGGGCTGTCTTGCACGGGCAGGCAAATCTCTTCTAAAGAAGGTTTTGGGAGCAGGGGGCTTTCAAGGAACGAGGGGAGGAGATGGGGTCCTTCTTCCCCTTCTCCTTGTTTGAAAGTGTCCTTTCTTTGCTGCGGTCTTGATCTTCTCCAGCAATTCTGGCTTTCCTTGGTGCTTTCTGGCCGGTTTGTAAGAGTGCTGGGTTGTTTCTGAGCCTTGCCTGGGACTGCAACCCCCATGTGAGTCGAAGGATCAAAGCCAGGGTTGCGTTCCCACAACCCGTTCAGCCAAAGACTAGCAAACCGTGTTTTAACTTAGTGGGCTGTCTGCATAACCCTTGTGGTTAGTTTATGATTCGGGGGTGTGCAACTGAAGAATCCGGATTAATTGAATCAACCGTAGTTTGTTGGACCCGTGTGCTGGGCGAACACAGCTGTGGAATGTCAAGTATGAAGGCACCAGGGGAGTCCTCTTGAAATAAAGAATTATTGAACGTTCAAGTTTGAACGATGAGCTAAGTGAAGCTTAAAAATAACTTAACTTGTGTTCTTAAAGCCACCCTTTACCCTCCCTTAGCGAGAACAAAGTTTGGGAGGGACAGGGGACCAAATCCGTTCGGTAGCCCAGGAAGAAGGGGTCAGTTTCCCCTTGCAACTGTGGGTCATTATTAAAAATGGCTCCCCAACTTGCTGTTTATATCAGAGGTATCTGGGATGCTTACAATCAGCTTGGTTGGCACTCTGCGTATGCTTTGAGCAACTCTTGTCTTTGTTCATGAGCTCCGACGTTCCGAAGAGTTTCAGCTGTTTTGGATTGCATGAGGACCACAATCTCTGGGTGCGGTATGAGGTGGGACAATAATGGCTTCTCGTTAGTGGGTTTATTTACAAGAAGCACTCTAGTGGCTTTGCCGAGCAGAGGGAGCTTAAACGAGTGAAGGATTTTTCTCTTAAATTTGAGCTCTCTGTTCCGAGTTCAAGTCCAGACTTGGTCAAGGGGATCACTGCTTGGCTTCGGACCAGTCGTGGTCTTGCAGCTGCCCTACCTCGTAGGGTTGTTGTGTGGGTCAAATTGGGAGAGGAGAAGGAGGAATGTATTTGCAACTTGGTGGAAAGAGGAGATGTGCATTTAATGCAGTGTTTCTCCACCTTGGCCACTTTAAGACGTGTGGACTTCAACTCCCAGAATTCCCCAGCCAGCCCTGCTGGCTGGGGAATTCTGGGAGTTGAAGTCCACACGTCTTAAAGTGGCCAAGGTGGAGAAACACTGATCTAACGAATGAATGAATGCATAAAATTGCCATTCACCTGTTGAATTTCTGCTTCTCAAAGGATAGGAGGTGGCAACCCAAACCTGGGTTATATTATAGACACTCCTTTGTCCCCCAGAACGTGGTGTTTACAGATTGCAAGCCTTGAAGTTGACTTGAGTGAGCTGTCGGAGGGGCTGGGCTGGCAAAGGATCAACCCGTCTGGCACCAGGGCTGTGCAATGAAACCACTGGCGAGGGACCTCCATTGCAGGGTACAGTGTTGACCCGACAGGAGCGACCACTGGATCCCAAAGGAAAGTTGAAATAAGACAATAAACAATTGCAACAGTTCCCGTGACGGGGTGTGCACAACGCAGACGGAAAGTCATTTGCAGGAGCGAGGAAGAGAAGGGGTTGGTGCCCAATGATGGATGGGAGGAAATCAAACTCTTTGCAGCTCCTGGAGCCCCAGGGCTGGTCTGCAGAAGGCTTGAGGGATAGAGCGGCTGGGTTCAAACGCTGCCACGGCTGGGGTCTGTTGGCCAGTTTATTTTTTTACCACATTTGTCATCTTGTTAAAAACGACACTGGGCAGTTTACACAGCCATCAAAATCAATCAAAAATTCAACACAAAAAGGCCCTGAATAAATAGAAAATAAAGAAAATCCAAGAACAGATGTTAAATTGGCAGTAACTCGGGGAGCGTCTGCAGGGTGCCAGCCACCCCCAGGGTTGGGTAAAATGCTTCTTGCCCCGCACAAGCTGGCAGAGCCAGGGCTTTAATCCTTTCTGGAAAGCTGGGGGGGGGGGGCAGGTCCCTGCCGCACCTCTGGGGGTTTGGGCTTAGCATCCTAGGTGAAGCGAGCCACCGTTGTTGTGGCTAAGGGAAGCCACTATGGCTCGCTCAACAAACCCTGATAAAGGAATTGGTTTAGCAAGGTGGTACAGACCGGGCCGTAGCTTGAACGAACGTGTACTAGTCGTTTTCGTGAGCCCCCCGTTTGATTCTTTGAGAGAAGGGCTGAACGTGTGTGGGCAGGTAGAAAAACCCTTGACGGCTCCGGCCAATCAAAGGCCCGATAGCCGCATTTTGTGGAATCGGTGTTCTGAGATGGAGCATGTGATGTGCTAAGTCCTGGATCCCCAGTACAGCCACATTAAGTTCCTGGGATCCATTCCTGATTTTACGATTTTAGCTTTGTTTAATTAAAAGAAAGGGAAGCTAACTTGTTTCATAGCAACCCTAATCATCATCACCATCCTTATTATTATTATTATGGACAGTCCCAGACCGATAAAACCTAATCTTTATTTCCAAGAATATCTCTAGATGAGGGGCATCTGTGGGGGTGGAAGTCAAGACGGCACCTGTGATCACGCAATCATGTCGTGCCCTTTTCCACATGCACAGCTTCAGTCATAGCTGCCATCTTGACTTGTTTGACCCCACCTGCACAAGCCCCCTCGCTCTGCACCCCTAGTCTATAGATGTTTTGTGATCGGCTTTAACTCCCAGTGTGATCTCAAAATTCTCAATTTGCCCACTAGTCCCCAAACATCGCCACGCTCTGATTTACTTGCATTTGACTTAACAGATTTTGTTTTAACTCAGCTGTTAGAGCTGAAAACTCTGGCTTTTTCGACTAAAAAACAATGGTGGTTTATTCAGGAAACCCTAGCTGAACAAGCCATAGTTGAGCACAATTAGATTAACACTAGTTGTGTTATTTCAGTGATATGCCGCAGACCTGGCTTTTCTTTACAACCCCAGAGTTAATTGAAATGGATGCAAATTCTGGCCAAAATGAAATGCTTGTACGGATAGAAATATCTTCAGTCCTGATTTAAGAGCAGGGAGTCGATGCATTTGTGACTCTAGCAGGCAAGCAGGAATAAAGGCTAAAATTCCTGGGAAAATTCGCAATTGTCGTAATATATGACGTTTATTTACAGACCCCCTCTCTTCATCCGAGAGGAGATTTATGGAAACAGAATAAAAACAACAGGAAGATACTGCAAACGGTTGGCTTCCAATAAAAGTGGTGCTGAGAGTCAGGAAAAGGATTGCAAATAAGGGGGCTTGCTTGATGTGGGCGTGCTTCCCAATCTTGGCCATGTTAAGATGCATGGACTTCAACTCCCAGAATTCCCCAGGCACCCATGCTGGCTGGGGAATTCTGGGAGTTGAAGTCCATGCGTCTTATAAATGCCAGGGTCGAGAAACACTGTTCCAGAGTGTCAGGGACTGTCAGAAAATGCGTTGCTTTGAGTCGAACCACGTTCTGACTCTTGTGTTCGATTTGGAAGAGCCGCGATGCCAACAGAGCTGGAGGGCACCCAGCTGTGGAATTATACACCGATGCACCCAGACCCACACGCAGAGAGTGTCCCTATCTCTGTGTGGCTGCAAAGCTTATGTTTAGATGCAGGCCAGATGCAGAAGGGGAGACAGAGTCAAGGTGGAAAGAACATTCACCTTTGCAAGGCTACCAGTATCTGAAAAAAAGTTGGAATAAAAGGCCATAATTACTCAGCCAGGGGCTACCTTTAATGCACAGTTTCTAGTTTCAGGTTCTCCTCCTTTCTGGCTCTCGCTCAGCCCCCGCCCCCCATAAATAACAGCATTTTCCCCTCCCCGCCCCCCTTTTGCTGGTGGCATAGCAGGAGGCTGTGGGTGGGAACTGGATTGCTGCCCTTGAAATTCTTTCTACCTAGTTAATGACAAATCTGCTCTGGATTCCCAGCACAGGGGAGCTAAAGCCGTTGGAGAAGTCTGCAATTCTTAAGGAGGGCACAATTGGCACATTCATGCAGGTGCAACGTTTCTTTCCTTTCTTACCCAGGACCTGTGGCTTGGGAAATCCACACATTTTTGCTTGGCAGCCTCAGTTTCCCTTTGCTGGACCCACCGTCGGATAGCAGCCACTCTTGCATTGCACAGGATGGGCTAGAACTGAAGAACTAGAACTGAGTCACTTTTTGTGAGATGGGTGGTATCTAAATTTGAAATATAAATAAATAAAAATAAGTAAACTAAATGTCGGCTGCAGGCAAGAGATTGGAGGTTCTCAGCTGCGTGGTCAGCATGATGGAGGTCCTGGGTTCAACTCCTGATATCTCCAAGTGGGCTGGGAAAACTCCCTCTCTGAAACTGGGCAGTCAAACCAACAATGGCCAACTTCTTGATGGCTGGGATAGGCATAAACCTTTCACCTTTTCTTTTCCTTCTTATTTACTTCTTAGTTAGCCTATTTTAGGATTACACACCAGGTTCTGTGTGGTTCCCATCCTCTTTCAGCAACTCCGGTCAGAGGGTCCTCTCTGGAGAGTCACGTTGCTCATCCGTAGTATAGGTAGACCTGGGCACAAATATTCCTTCCATATTCTCCCCTCCCATCCCCAATTTTTAGGCCAAGAAATTGGGCAGATGATTTCTCCAAATTTCTGCAAGGGAAGGAGAGGTTCTTTAAGATTTTCTCAAGGGTGGGGCTCACCTTACAAGGAACCGTAGACCCCAACTGAGAAAGTCCCTTTTGATAAATGTCATTCTGGTGTCTGTCTTTGGGATGGAACTGAACTGCAGGGGGGCTGCAGACTGCAAGAGGATAAGACAGGGAAAAAGAAGATGTTCGCATCACCCCACAATCACTACGTAAGGGCAAGAACGTCACACTGTCCCCATCATATTTTCCCCAGAATTCCCTTCATTTCTGGAGGAGCTTGGAAAGCACATTTGCTTTCCTCAAATGGATGAGAATTAACAGCAAAAATTGCATGAGACTCTCTCTGCCCAAGAGTGGGAAAAAGCCGGGCTATTGTCCACCCTTCTAGGTGGCCAGAACTGGAAACGATTAATCCAAAGAATCCGTGAGCTCCAATTAAAAGTCTTTCTTAAATGGAAGGTAAAGTTATAACACGGGTATTCTGCTTTCACCTCTATATAGGCCAGTCCTATAAGGCAGTGTTTACTGCAGTGTTTTTCAACTTTAAGATGGATGGACTTCAGCTCCCATCCAACTTTAAGATGGATGGACTTCAGCTCTCATCTTAAAACAGCCAAGGTTGAGAAACACTGCCCTAAGCTATAAATGTTTACTAGCTTGCTGTTTTTTATTTATGAAAGGGGACCCTTTTAGGAGAAAAAGGATATAGGTGAATTTTTTTTGTAAGGTTAGTAGCTTCTGGGGGCTACATCAAATATGGTACATGTACAATGCTTCCTTTATCTTCCCATGGCATCCCCAGCTTTGCTAAACCAGCCGGAGCTCAACCCAAGCTTTCTTGCACGAAGCGATCAAACAACCTTGTGCTTTGATGGCTTTGATGCTGAAATATTTCTCCCAAGCCCTCTGGCTCTCGGCCATATCTGCTTTTGTTCCCGGTTCAGGCACAGCGGAGGAGAGAAGGAATGCTGTGAAATAGAGAGAGGAGCAGACGGAGCATTGCACTGTGAACTGGGCATTCCCCAATTCAGGATGACCTGTTCGGAGACGGTCAGTGGGCTCAGCCATTGGCCTGTCTCATCCCCACCAGCGCAGAGGAGAGTGACTTCCGCTTGTCCTGAAAAGACCAGGGATTAAAAACAAAAATCTACTTTGTTTGGTGGCCCGTGGAGATAGCCACGACTCGGAAATCCTAGGATGGAGGCTAGATGGGGATGTCAACATATAACGAAGAAGAAGGCAGTGCTAAGTCACTTCCACGTTGTGGTTGCACAAACCACCCTGATCGTTGAGCTCCACCTTTCAAGGAAGAGTAAAATGCTGTTCTGGATATAACTTGGATGAAGCCAGTCCCTGTTGACCTATTGAGCAAGGAGGTTATGCTTTTGATGTTAACCAACTGGTGCCACCCTTCACGTGCCAGCGCCCTCTTAAAGAGAGAGACGTTCTCGCTTTGGTGGAATTATTCTCATCTTGGAAAGAGTCCCCCCAGCCTCACCAGAAATATCTGGCCTTGAACCGGGCCCTTCCAGTTGTGGACTGGGGTTGTTGCTCCCCATTCTGAGGTCTGGAAAGTGGCAGATTAGAGAATATTATGATTCACACGTAGGGTGTCTACCATGATCTGGCACCGCTGTTGTAAGCTGGCAATGTTTTTCTCGGACAGCTCGGCTGGTTTCCCCCCAGTTTAGCAGTGGGGCATCCGAAATTCCCAATGTTTTATTTATTTATTTGCTTGCTTATTTGTTTATGCCATTTCTCAATCCAAGTGACTCTGGGCGGCAAACAATTTCCGACATTAAAACCATTACAAATTATACATAGAGGCAGCCGAGAATTATCATAATAATTATAGAAAAGTTCCATTTTGCACATAATGTGCATACCTTCCAACCCCAATTCGTGGGACCTCTTGCTTTACCCAGCCTCCCACACCCTGTGCTTGGAGCTTTTTCATACATTTCCAGGGCAACCTGATCAGGGAACCTGATCTTAATCCTTCTACTCTTTTTTCACACTTCTTGAAAAAACCGTCTGGCTTGTTTTTCTGTGGCTGCTTAAGCAGCTACATCAAACGCTTCCCTCACCTCCCTTCCGGGCTTTGTATTCCTCACCTCTCCCCCCTTGCACTCTCATGCACAAGGATTCTGCACTATATACCCCGTCGGGAAAGGATGTCGCTGCAAAGCTAGGTGGCCACGCCATCCCTGCAGCTTTCGCTAGGAATTTATGTGCAAGAAGAACAGTGTCACGAAGGCCTGGTAGCCTTTCCCTCCTGCCAGCAATTCAGGTCTTTTGTAAAACAATCTGGCAGGGCATTGCATCTTCTGAGAAAAGGAGCCGTTCCTTTGAACCCCCTTCTGCACGGATTTTTGTTGCTCCAGGAACAAGGGTAGTTCAGGAGGCGGGCCCTGGCTGACCTTTTTGCACGTCCCTATTGGTCAGCCAAAGGGAATTCTGATTGGCTAATGGGGCACCCTGCCCATTCTCAGCTTTCCAAGATCAGCTGAGGATCTGCCCCACGTTCGGATTAGCTCAATCGATCGGATGTTCTTAAAATGGGCATGTTCTGATCTCAGTTTTTTTCCCCCATGATTTCCATGATAAATCTTAGCATGCATGGCTGAGTAAGGACAGGGGAAGAATGTTCCAGCCCTGTTCTGCTTTTCTGTTGTTATTTTGGTCGTATAGCCGTTGGTTTCAATCACTGTCGGTCTTAACTGTCCTTTGTCTTGGGACGGCTTCCACCAGTGGACAATGCAGACCAGTAACGGAATATCGTTCTGCAGAAGAGAAAAGCCTACAATTATCTTATTATTGGCTTTGGAAGGGACAAAAGCAAGTCTCTGTGTTTCGTTCCCCTCCTTTTCTTTCTGTAGAAATCAGAGGGTTTACATGCTCCCAACCTCACTGTTGCATTTTAAAAAATAAGTTTGCATTCTTGGAGAGCTGCGACTCCTCCAAAGTGACTCAAGTCAGGCCTTGGGGTGGGGATGGGGGTGAGAAAAACACAAGCTAAACCCTTCCTCTTCCCCTCTGAAATTCGGCAGAAGGGGTAGTAGACTTGCTTGCCAATAATGTTGAGAAATATTCTTTTTCTGGAAATGTTGAAACCATGGGGAGAAAAATTCTTTCTGGCCCCCTTAGCATTTTTTTCCCCCTGTGAGTAAAAAAATTAAAAGCTGGAAGGAATATCTATCTATCTATCTACAATTCTGTCTAAAAATTTGGCCTGTTTTGCGCAGGGTCACTTAGAAATCAGCATGAAGCTGTTTAACGGAATTCATTCCTAGGAATGAGATCTCAACCTTTTTAAGATCCTAGATTTGCACAAACGAAATTAAAACATGCTGAATCTTGAAACCACACCATCGGAACCAGCGTTTGCCTCTGAGAAATAATAGAAGTTGCAGAGAGAACCGGTGGATTTTTACAGAAAAGTTAAGCCCTGACATTTTGTCCTCTAGGTGCAAAGTTGCCCTGGGAACTGAAAGTCTTCACCTTCATGTGTTGGAAAACACCTCAAGGATGGTGGGCACTTCAGCACACCTGGAGAGCCCCAGGTTGGGGATGATGGTCCTGTGATACAAATGGGAATTTTTACTCTCTAAGGCAGGGTTTCTCAACCTTGGCAACTTTAAGACGTGTGGACTTCAACTCCCAGAATTCCCCAGCCAGCATTGCTGGCTGGGGAATTCTGGGAGTTGAAATCCACACGTCTTAAAGTTGCCAAGGTTGAGAAACCCTGCCTTAGGGGCATGCAGTTCCATAGGAAGGGAGACACCCCCCAGAGAATGGCCACTTTCAGGCCTCCTCCTATCTTACCTCTTGATAGGTGGGGACCATCAGCCGGCATCCTCTGTTCATTCGGATGGAGTAGGCAAGATCTCCCTGGCATAGGTTGTCTTATGGATAGGCAGATCTTGAGCTGGTAAGGACCCCGAGTTGGACTTAGAAACACACTAACAGAGATATTGCTTGGCAGTAACAATGTGCACCATCGAAATGTCCAAGTGGTCTTCAAGGGCAGCCCCACGTAAAGCAAATGGCAGTAGTCCATATAGAGGATGATAAGGGCACGAATGACTGTCTGTTCTAGATGAAGCCACAATTTGTGTATGAGAGGCCTTCTGGATGTTTTTTAAAGCTATGCATCAGGGGTGGGGATCTGTGACAGTCCATGGCTACGTTCACAGCTTAGCAGATGCGTCCATACCATGTGCTGAATTTGATTCGGGTTAACTATGGTTAGGGGGTTTTTTTCCTGGTGTGTTGTACAAACCCAGCTGATTCAGTTACTTTTCGTTCAACGTTGTGTTCACAGAGCTGATGGCTTAATTCAATAACCTGGTTAAGTGTGTTGTGTGAAAGCAAATCACCCATTGCTGGGGGAGATGGGCTGAGCCAGAAGTTCCTGCCCCCCTCCCTCTAGAGATCTGCAGAAAGATTTCTTTCTCTTTTGTAAATTGCAGAGCATCTTAAGATTTTGCCAGTTTAAAAATCTGATCAATCGATGCACCAGGTTGAACAGTTGCCAAGGTCCTGGCTGGAGGTGCCCTTAGCCCTTGCAGAAGCCATGATGCGAGTCTTCTTGGGTTCTGCATCTGCTCAGGTTGGCTTTTCTGTCGCTTCCCATGATTAATCCCGTGGGTGGAGTTGTCTCTCCCTTCCAAAAGGCGAGACGTGGAAGAAGAGGATGGCAAGCAACCAAACCGAGCACTGGAAGATTTTTTCATGGGCTGTGCTTGGTCTGGGTGCTTGTAAGAACTTTGAAGCTGACCATCAGTGGTGAGCATTTGGACAGCACAGTGGGCGACAGTCTCACCAGCCCTGCATCATAATCCTCCCCATTAAGCTGAAATGCACTGTATTTCTCCTTAAAGTATCTGTACCTATTCCCAGGGTGCTGGGTTTCAGTTGATCCCAAGTGAACCTGGGTGGTAGATGGCTGAGCTAAGAAAAACTAACCAGGTTTGGATGGGAGACTATCAGGAAATCCCAAGAGCGTAGGCTAGACGAGGAAGTTAAAAGCACATACGGACAACAGGCAGAGACCAACCACTTCTGCAGTGTTGCTGAGAAAACTCTGTCCGTGTGCTCACCGGAATGGACCTCAACTGGAAGGAAAGGTGACTTTTTTAACCTGTACCTGTACATCAGCATTTGCAACCTTGGTTGCAACCCTCACGGGCGGTGCCTGTTCTCAGCTGACATGCATGTCATTTCCCAAGAATTGGGTCTTTCGATCTGAGAAGCGGGGGGCAGGAAGATCTCTTTAGGTTAGCTGGTGAACGTTGCACCAACGCGCATTTCTGCAAAGCAGGAAGGACCGTGGACTATAATCTGGCCCAAACAAAAAGGGAGTTTTGAGTTTCGTTTGAACATTTGAAGGGGTGGGTTGGACATGGAATTAGGGAAGCAAATGACTCCGATTCAGCCCCCCCCCACTCCGGAAGCAGCCGCTGAGATTAGCATCAGTAAAAGAAAAGCTCTTTTTGTCTTTTCTTTCGTGGCTGGGTGAAATCTCTTAAGGTATGTTTTCAGCTGCGGAAACTAAATGCCTTTGGAGTAAGGAGGGAGGAGCTGGTTAAATATTGACTGTTGGCTTAGTGGAGTTTTGTCGAGTAAATCCTTCCCGGGTTCAGCCAAACAAAACACATGCATTCCGGATAGAGGTGGTAATAAAGATGGAAAGTTTCTGTTGCTCTGGGAGGACGTAGGAAGAATTGGGCTTCCAGATGGCTTCGCTGGAGTGATCCAACCCCCGGTCCTGTTCACACGATCTCAGATTCAGAAGGTGATCATTGTCCAGCCGAGTTCATGAAGGCTGTTCCTGTTTTCGTAAAACGCAGCAAAAAAAGCAAGCAAGAGGCTAGTCCTCTGTGACTGTAAGGAATCACCTTCAAGCAGTGTTTTTCAAACTTGGGCACTTTAAGATGTGTGGACTTCAACTCCCAGAATTCCACACTTCTTAAAGTGCCCAAGTTTGAAAAACACTGTTCAAGCATGCCAAGCATTTGGCTATTTGGGTTTCAAACTTGGATGCTAAAGGTTTATTTATTTATATATCAAATAAATATCCAAGTTTTATACCTGGATACTAAAGATTGGACTTTGAATAGCCAGAAAATACTAGGAGTTCTTTATTTGTTTTTGCATTCATCCCTATTTTTTCCAGTTGCTCCTGAATGATTCTCCTATCCAGTTCTCCAGGAACTTAGTGAATTGGGTGGTTTGATTATTTATTTATTTGTTTGTTTGTTTGTTTGTTTATTTTTAAACACAGGCAGTAGTCGTTGGCATATTAATGGGCAAGGAGGGAGCTTCCTTCCAGCCACTCCCATCTCAGCCTACTTCAGAAGTTCACCTGCACTTCCCTTGGTCAGCAAGGTGCCCTGATTGAGTCCTGTCTGCCCATCCGACTTTTTTAGGAACTTTTTAAGGAACATTTTAAGGAACTTTTAAAGGAACATTCCAGATCCAGACTATTCTTAGCTGCAGTAGCAATGCTTGCTTAGTGACCAGGCAGCTGGTAGAATTTTCCAATCCTTTTATGGGATCAACCCTCTGCTAAATTCTAACGCAGATAGCAACCGAAGGCATGCTTATATTCAGGTGGTTTTCGGGGTGGGGGGACAATCCAAATCTCACATTTTCCAGTTTAAAAAAAAAGGACCATGGGGTTGTGGAACTTAGTGTCATTTAATGAAGCCAGTTTCTTTACATGGTGTGTAGGTGGCCTTCAGGACGATATGCCACAGGTGATGGCCACCAACGTACAAAATTTGAGAAAAAGAGTAGACAAGTTTGTAAAGTGGAAAGTTGGTTGATACCATCCGATTATAAACTGTGGTGGATGCCAGTATGGTTCTAGGCTCAAGATTTTCTTGGTGAAGGGCTTGGTGCTACATCATCTCAAGAAACATCTCACCCTCTAGGTACCCACCCAGGCTCTTCCATTCTGTTTTGAAGGCCTTCTGTGGTTGCTCCACAAAGTGAAGTGGGGCAGTGGCCTCCATGGAGCAGGATTTCAGAATTTGGTGGCCTGTTTATGGAACACCTTCCCCGAAGAGGCCTGCCTGGCACTGACACCATTGTCCTTCCAGCTCTGGGCAAAACTTCCTCTTCTCCCAGGCACTTCTCAAATGTTGGGCTGCCTCAGCTGTCCCATCCAGTGTTTCTCAGCCTTGAGAACTTGAAGATGGGTGGACTTCACCTCCCAGGATTCCCATGCTGGTTGGGGAATTCTGGGAGTTGAAGTCCACACATCTTCAAGCTGCCAAGGCTGAGGAACACTGGTCCCATTCATGAAGACCTTCCCCATCACTTATGCCATTTCGTGAGAAGGGTGCTTTGCTTTTTCTGAAAGGACTGCTCCATGATGTATTAGCATGCAAAACACAGGGACAAATTTCTTGCTAGTTTTTGCTGCCTTGCTTGGAAAGCAGAATGAAAAAGATGATCCGTGGCCCTGGTCACCCTGTCAGGACTATCTCCAACAAACGTGTTAGGACAAGTTTCTATTGCCCTACATTTTAGATTGCCAGGATGAGGGATGATGTCCAGACAGCCTTCTCTTCTGTTTTTTCCCCCGTTTTTATTTTTTCTACCCTTTTTCCCTCCTCCTCCTCGTCCCCGTCCTCCCCCTTTTTTTATTTTGGCCTTTCCTCCCGACATCAGTTAAGGAAAGAGAATAACTGGACTGAGCCTCTTGGAAACTCTGTCAGCCTTCTCTGCTGAGTCTGCAGCATTATCTCTGGTCAGTGAGGAGTTAAGGCCTTGCAAAGCCCGGCCTCTTCTTTCTATAGGAAAGATGGGGCTATTCAGATTGTTCCTCGCTCTGCAGCGGGCAGTAGCTGCCAATGAAATGAAATGGGGGATGGATGAAATCAAGGAGGTGGTACCCCCGGCCCTGCAGATGCAGCCTGGGCTATAACTCTCAGCAACCCCAGCCAGAATGGCCAGAAGATTAGGATCCAACCACATTTGGTGCACCACGTTCCTCTTTCCAAGATCAGAACGTGCAAATTAGTCAAAAAAAGCTATCCCTCGTCAACCGAGCAACACATTCCGATGTTACTTTAGAAGACCCAGAAGGGCTAAGCGTTGTCTTGGAAGAGGCGTTCCTGTCTTTGGGAAGAGGAGAAGGGAATATCTGCAAATGAAGGAAGAGCCGTTTTGGTTCTTGAAGGCAGCTGCTTATTTTCTTGTGTACGGAAAAATCGTTGATGGACGCAGGGGCATCTTTTCACATCTGGGGAGAGCTACGATTGCAACCGACAAATCGGCTGGGTATTTTCTGATGATTCAGGTTCTAACCCAGAGCCTGGGAATCATGATTATGATTTAATTATTCTTACATAATGTTATGTAATCCTAGAGTCTGTGCATTATACAGTTTGCTGCACTTTGATAATGCGGCTAATTATTTCCGTCATGCAGATCAGTGAGTTTTATTCATTGCCTCCAAGAGACCTACAAGGGACCCAAGCCGCTGTGGGGGCTTTGAGAAGAGGTTTGAGCTGA
This sequence comes from Python bivittatus, assembly GCF_059951505.1. NCBI lineage: Eukaryota > Metazoa > Chordata > Lepidosauria > Squamata > Pythonidae > Python > Python bivittatus. The sequence goes on along the minus strand of NW_028277034.1, from coordinate 55,170,749 downwards.
GCGCTGCCAACCTCCCCATTAAACGCTTTCTCCACTTCGGTCCAATGTGCCTTGTTTCTGCTTCTGCAAAAATGTGGGCATTTTCGACTGTGCCCCCAAGCAGACCCGGCAAATGATTGCATTCTCAGTTTTGCTGAGTGGAGTTGGCAGCAGGAACTTCACTCATGCCAGCTCTGGGTTGGTGAGGAAGGTGGCATTCTTCTGTCCATTTCCTGTTCTGTGTTTGGGCATGAATAGGCAATGCTCCCAAGGAAAAGCATAATGGAATTGAGGGAAGGCAATTGAGGAGGACCACCATGAGATCTCTGGGGTCAGCAGCGGCCTCTTCACAGGAGTGAGAGTCCTGGATAGATGCACGTTGGGGCAAACCATGGTCCCCAGTCCAGGGTTCAGTCCTCCCCCTTGCAGAGTGGCAGGTGGAATATCTGAGAACGGGTGGGCTATAATTTCTTTGGGCTTTTTGCACCAGTGGCAGCAACCAGATGTTATGGTCTGTGGGAATGACCTTGGGAGACAGGAGGAAGAGATGCAGACTGGGCAACGGTCAGATAAGCGTCAGCTGAACCCACAGAAGGAATGGGGACGTGGCAAACGTCTCAGAAGGAACGCTCCCTAGTTTCTTGGACTGTAAAGGTGAGGGGGGAGAGATGTACTTTCAGACTTGCAAGATTTGGTCAATGTAACCTCACAATGAAGGTAGAACTAGGACTTCTGGGTAGGCTTCTTGTCTCGCAAGGCTGACCCCAGGAAGAGCCAATTAGTCTGGGCAAGGATGCTTTTTCCATGAGAGTCTAACACCTAGCTGCTTCTCCCTGAAACCCACCAGATCACAGAGATTCAGAAGGAGCTTGGCCATTGGAATATCTTAGGAGTCACCCTCCCTCTGATCCATTTCCCTGTATTAGGTATCGGATTTAGAGCCTGCCTTTTGTTCAGGAGCTCAAAGCAGCATAAATGCCATTCCTGCTTCCCAGTTTACCCCCCCCCCGAGTGAGCAACTGGCCCCAAATCACCCCATGAGCTTCCAGCCCAGTGTTTCTCAACCTTGGCTGCTTTAAGATGGGGGAAGGGGAAGAAGAGGAGGAGGAGGAACAGGAACAGGAAAAGGAAAAGGAAGGAGATGAAGGAGAAGAGGAAGGGGACTATGAGTTTTAATTCTGCTAGGTATGAGGCCAGCTGGGTGACTTTGGGCCGGTCACTCTCGCTCAGCCCAACCCACCTCACGGGGTTATTGTTGTGGGGAAAATAGGAGGCAGCAGCATTAAAATAAAAGTGGGGAATAAATCTAATACAATAAAATATTGTTTCTCAGCCTCAGCAGCTTTAAGACGGGTAGACTTCAACTCCCAGAACGCTGGCTGGGGATGGTGGGAGTTGAAGTTGGAGTCCACCATCTTTCAGTTGCTGAGGTTCAGAAAGACTGATATATTGGAATAGTTCTAATAATGTACTTTTGTGGCATTTTAGACTTTATTTACTAGGTACCTTTCTTGCGTGATTTAGAAATGGCCAGATTTCACTTCCGATGCGCACCCTGCAGGGAGGACGTGAGATGCAGATGTCACGGAAGGACCAAGGAAAATGGCCTTTGGGGCCAGCTCTGTTATTAGACAGAGGGAAGCAATATCTTTGGGCAGCAGGCTAGGGAATTCTAGGAGTTGAAATCCACATGTCTTCAAGTTGCCAAGGTTGAGAAACACTGATCTAGCGGGACACCTTGAGATGTGGGTCTTGCTCATCACTAATACCAAAGGAAGATTCAGTTGCCAACAAATCGTGGAATTGTAGAGTTGGAAGAATCATCTCATCCAACCCTCCGCAATGTGCAGGAAAATCCATTAAACCACCCTCCAAGCTTGGCTGTCCAGCCTCTCAGAGTCACTAGCGTTGGACAAGCCACGCCCTACATGGGCAGACTCTCCACCGATGTCCCAATCTCACCATCAGGAAGTTTTCCTTATATGGTATGGAAGGGAAATCTTGTTGGCTGCCAAGCTACACATTGCTGGTGCTACCTTCTGTGGTGGTGGTTCTTGACTTTTATGGATCTGAACACGGGTAGTGCCCACTGTGTGCCCCATTGGGCTGGACACGTCTTGGGCAAGGTGGCCCTTCCTGTAGAATCTGTAAGGGTTTTATGTCTCCAGCACAGAGCGAAGGGTGGACTCGGTGGCTGAAATGTCCCCCTTGCCGTTCAGCCGTTCTATGATTTTCAGAGAAATTTTGGCCTAACCCTTAGAACACCCTCCCTCTACAAATGGCTGGATTCCTTTGTGGCTCCCGTTTATTGGAATCTGTCCCAAGAGCCCAGCCCAATCTTGTATTTGCAACGTAAGCCGGATTCGGGCGGCAATCTATGAGACGCTTCGTGTGGTTTTCTCGCAGAAGCACACCTTCATAGGTGAACACAACACCCTCTTTGCAGGCCCATAAATTTGCAGAGATCATTCTGAGAACACGCTGTACTTCTTGCTATTAATAGGAAGAGTTTGCCCGTGGGTTTTCGTAGAGAACTTGCACACCCCTTTAAAGACACTTAATCCATTAGGCGTGAGATCCAGGATCCAAGACACAGAATCGTAAATAAGCTGTAATACAAGGAGCCGATCAAGAATACGTCCCTTCCCCGATGAGGGCTTGTCAAGAGATCCTGGTTACTGAACAGGAGGAATTCTTATAGGAGAAGCCTTAAATCTTTTTGGATCTCTGTCACCTTGTAGTATCTTCCTGCACGTAAGGTGTGTTATTTGCCTTTCATCATTGCTGTCCCAGCAACCCTGCGAGGTAGTTTTTATTTTTCCCCTTTTTCCAGTGAGTTTTCATGGTGAAGCTAGAAACCCGATCCAGTTCAGATCAGTAACCATGAGCATGAAATCAGTGCTCCTTGTCTTGGCTTAGAGTCACCAGCGTTTATCTGGGACAAAATGCCACTGCTCTGAAAAACTCTTTGGTGGGGCAGTTTTCTTCTAATCCCTGGCAACGGTGTGGTAGGAGAGATTGTGCTAGGGGGATATCTGGTTTTGGATCAGAATAGAGCTGTATCTGATGGCTCTGTTATTGCAGGTAGTTCAGGTTAAGGTGGAAGTTAGTTAAATATCTCCACGCTGGCAATAAGTAAAGGAGGAGGAGATTTTCTTCCCCTCCTGGAGTCCTGTCCAGCGATGCTCCTGTCCTAGATGAGATGTCTACAAAGGCTTTTGAGTAAATTGAGCCCTGAAAGTGAAGCTTTACTTAATGGAAAGGCACAGATGGTTTTGAGTTCGAGCCAGCCACATCAAAGGTGCCATGTCCATTCCCGTCTTCCCATTGATTCTCTTCCCTGAAGTTGCACAAAACGTATATTCAGTTTGTGTAATTCATACCCAAATCTGAGCTGGAAGCAAATCTGGATCACCATCAGATGACAGCAAAGAAAGACTGAAAGGTATTCACCCTGTCCTGCTCTCTTGTGGCTGGCTGGATTTTTGCAACCCAGATTCAGTTGTGGGTTGTTTGGGTTTTGTTTTAATGTGCCTGAAGGTAGAAGGCTAGGATGATTTTTCTTTCAGTCTGACACAACTCCTGGGCTTTTCGCAGCTAAATGACAGGCAGCGCAGAACGAAGGGTTTTTTTTTCTGATCTGGAGGTGGAACGTCTGCCTTCCAGGCAGTTCTCACGGTTTAAAAAGTGGGCGAAGGAACAGCTCTCTAGCTAGATATTACAGCGGCCCGTGGCCTTCCGTAACATGGGTTTATGTGGCTGCTGTTTCTGTTGAGCTATGGCAAAAGGTTTTTAAAGTGCGCATACAGTTTCTGGAACGTATCTCTTGCTTGCCATGTGTTGCTGGTGGGTGCCTGAACGTTGGAAGCAAAAACACGAGTCATTTTGTTCAGCTGCGTGTGCAACACTCACTGTCTTTTTTTTTTCTGCCTTTCTTTTGTACAAGGCTGATTGTTCTGTGGCTTTTTTCTGGCTTGCATGGGGAGGTTCTGGAACGGCATTAGCTTGAAGCGGTGTCTGTAACCTGGTCTCTCTCTGAATGGTGGCTTGTGGCTTAGGAGTACTCCAAATAGTAAGGGGGTGGTATCTTGGGCTAAGTGCAGAGTTCTCCGTTCTTCCTCTCTGTCTTCAGGCATCTGATGTTGGAAGTGGGATATCTTAGGCCTTGGGCAAAGAGCAAAGTGGAACAGGTAGAGATTAACAGCATCCAAAGTCAAGGCTAAACCCCTCTTTGTCCAGCATCTGGTTTTTCACGGTAGCCACACACATGTTTCTGGGGTGTGCCAAATCAGGGAGTGTAGATGCACTCTTCTGTTACCTGCAAGTAGTGTGTGGAGCCATGATGCCTCCAATCCAAAATGTAGAGCAGTGTTTCTCAACCTTGGGAACTTTAAGATGTGTGGACTTCAACTCCCAGAATGCCTCAGCCAGCCATGCTGGCTGGGGCATTCTGGGAGTTGAAGTCCACACATCTTAAAGTTCCCAAGGTTGAGAAACACAGGCTAGAAAATGTTGATTTTTTTTTCAATGCTCTTTCTTGCTTTTTCTGTCTTTCTTCCAGCACCACTGACTTCCCTATTTTGCCATGGCTAAATTAGAGACCCTCTCTGTCCTTAGTGACCCCAGCTATCACAGCCAGGAAACGTTCCATGCTTTCCACCCCAGAACCTCTGAATCCACCTCTCAGAGCAGTATGGGAAGTGTGGGCAGCGGTGCCCCGCATGAACAAGAATTTGCCATGAAGAGCGTGGGCACCAGGACTCAGAACAGTAGCCAGCAGCTTGATGGAACCCGGAATAGCTACTCTACACGGGAGATCTCAACCCGTTATTCTGGGGAGGAGAAGACCTGTAAGTCGGAAAAGATCTCCAATTCCATCTACATCAACGGGGACTTACGCAAGAGTGAGAAGGGAAAGACTGACCTTTGTGGGAATGTGGCAGCAAACAATGAGAAGAATATGCCTCCACCACCACCCCAGTACAGAGAACCCAATAACCCACCAAAGATATTGCCAGTCTCTGGTAAACTAGACCAGGTGAGTTTCCATTCTCAGATGGTAGTTCGTTCTCTGTCCAATCACAGAGAAGCAAGGATGTTACTATATTTACAATGGTACTTGTCTTCCATGCCTCTCCCATAATATTTCATTCCACTTTCTTCTTTACATGGACATTTCCATATTCATGATGCCTCCTAGCCAACGCAGGTTAGCTTAAATCAGCGGTACACAATCAGTGGTCGCAGAACTACATAAAGCCCCCCAATGCCTTGGGTGGGTTTCTTAGAACTTCTTCCAAAGTTGCAGCCAAAGTGTAATTTGCAATGGGATAGGAAGAGAAAATTACAAAATATGTAAAGGATGTGTGATTAATTTAAATGAAAGCAAGTTTTAGGTTTTATTCTAGCCCAGCTCATTTCTTGATCCTGATCCTCTCATCTGAACAGGGAAAGCGGTCTCCTCTTGTATGGCTCATATATGGCTGGCAAAGGGTTCTGACAGTCGCTAGAGACTCCTGAACCTTTGGGGGCAGAAAATGCAAGTTGGGGCAAAGTTGAGGCTGGTTCTGCAGCTCTTAGCTGAGACAGGCAACAGTATGATTTGAGGGGACATCAGCTCTCCTGAAAGGCACAGAAAGAAAGATACAGTAATTGGGACAGAAGGTCTTCAAGAGAGGGAAGATATAGACTGGACACATAGTAGTTCCTGCCTCCCAAAGATCTGTTAGTGTCCTGTATACTGTACGAGTAGGAAATATCAATAAATATTATTGGGTCTATTATGGGACTGAGAGAAATAGGGATAGAGAACATACAACCCTTGGTCAACCCTTTTGAGATCTTTCACTGCACTTAGGACTGGAGATATGTGGAGATATGCAAGGGTGTAGGGGTAGATAGGTAGGTAGATATGGAGACCCAGTCCTCCGTAGATTCCCTCCTAAGTACATGGGAAAATGGTCTCAGGGTAAGAATCTCAAGCTACTTTGTATAGTGAGGATTAGAGAAATTTGAACAGTATGGCTTTGAATGAAAATCAGATCTTATGGATAGAAGTTCTGAATGGTCCAGAAGCTGTTCTTCTGTTTTATTTGACATCCTCTTTTTTCTTTCCCCTTTCAGAATACTGAGCCCTTAGTTAGACCTTCAGCCTTTAAACCAGTAGTTCCTAAAAACTTCCATTCCATGCAGAATCTGTGCCCACCACAGAACAATGGAATCACAGAGAACCGAAAGACTATGAACCACACTAACAGCAATAGTCCCTCCACTGTCAAAAGTGGTCTTGAGAAGCCCAGCCTTAACAGGACTACCAACCAAGGAGGTGGCCTTTCTGATTCTGGCCGCAACTCTTTAACCAGCTTGCCCACCTATGGCACAGGCTATAGCCAGCATGTTGGTCCAATGAGTGCTTCAACTAGTCACATCAACCGCATTGGGACAACCTATGCTGACAAGAACATTGTGGGATACAATGGGATATCTACCTCAGACAGTGGACGGTCTTCCAGTAAGAGCACTTCTTCGTTTAGTAGACTCAACCATCTCAATGAAACAATGCCTTTCCACTCTCCTTCCACGGACGACATTATTCAAGACTTGGAGAACAGATTGTGGGAAAAGGAACAGGAAGTTCTCCAAATGAGGAGAAACCTTGACAAGAGTGAGGCAGCTATTTACCAGGTCTTCGAGGAGAAACAAAAGATCTGGGAGCGTGAGATGGAAGAACTTCGGCAAAACTATGCCAATAAGCTGCAGCAAGTCTCCAAGAAAGCCCAAAGGGCTCAACAGGCTCTTCAGCTCCAGATCTTTAAGCTCCAGCAAGAGAAGAAGAAGCTCCAAGATGATGTAGCTCAACTTCTTCAACAACGGGAAGAGCTGGAGAAGAAGTTTGTTGCTTTCAAAAAAGAGCAGGCTGAGTTTCTTCCCAAAATTGAAGAGACCAGATGGGAGGTGAGAGTCAAGTGGGGTCAATATCATGCAAGGAATGCAACCAATGTTGTTAGTAGTCTAATAGTGTGTTCTACAGCCTGTAATGGTTTTGATAAAAAGGAGTTTCCTCCTTCTCCTTCCTCTTCCAACTATGCATGGAGATGATTAAAATGCACATGTTGTTATTTTAGAGTGCTATGCATACACTGTCTCTACAGCAAGCAGTCTGGAGATAAAGCCACCCATGTTGGGTGTGATAAAGTAGGAGATATGACATACAAGCCCTGGATGTTTTGTTAGGGTCACCATCTTAGGCCATTACCAGACAGCTTCAGCCTGCATGGTAATGAGTTGAACTTTCTGCTGATCAGCTAATGGTGTTGCTGGTTGCTTGTAGAGTGCCAGGGAGGTGACCTTGAGGAGAATAGGCAAGAACTGTTATATAAAAACAAAGCGGGTGAAGCATTCCTTAAGTCCTGGGAGGCAAGATAGTATTCAGAAGAAACTCAGGGTGTAATGAGTAAGGACAATGATCTTGCTGGAAATAATGCAGGAACCAATGCATAGGCAAAAGAGGCTGAAGCTTTTTTTAGGTCCAGAACAACAAGATAACATTTGGAAGTGACTCAGGAAGATACTTCCCTGATTCACCAGGGTATAAGAGGTGACACACAATCAGGCTTGCAACAATCTGTTACTATAGCCCAGTGTTCTCAACTTTTGCAACTTTAAGATGTGTGGACATCAACTCCCAGAGTTCCCCATCCAGCTATGCTCGCTGGGGAACTCTGGGAGTTGCAGTCCCCACATCTTAAAGTTGCCAAGGTTGAAAAACACTGCTATAGCTCTATTTCTAACATACCTGTGGAGTTGGTTTCCTGATATGGTCTACCTCATGGGGCTGACAGTGCTTTCCATCATACTAGTTCTCAGCTTTCTCTGCTGTGACTGCTTCAGTATCACAGCAGGAGGAAGCTGGGCCTAGCATGGTGAAAAGAGCCTAGTGATCACCTACCACAAGGAGCTCAGTTTGTCTCCTGTGCAGATCTGAAGCCACATTTGGTCATACCCATAAATTGGCATTGTTTAAGAGGTGATCTCATGACAATATCTCTTTTCCAGGTGTGCCAAAAGGCAGGTGAGATATCCCTGCTGAAGCAACAGTTGAAGGATTCTCAAGCTGATGTCTCCCAGAAGCTGAATGAGATTGTTGGGCTACGTACCCAACTCAAAGAAGGCAAGAGCTTCCTAAGGGAGAAGGAAGAACAGATCTTGACTTTGAAAGACTCCTACAGCACCAAAAGTGTCAGCCTGGACATCTGTGAGAACGAGCTGCAGCGTAAGATGGCTGAGGTGCAGATGTTGAGGGAGAAGCTTAGCCAGTGTGAGCTGGAGGTCTCCAATCTGAAGCAGACCTTGACACATCTGGGAGGTCACCAGAACCACGTAACTACTGAACTCCCTGAGAAGCTTGCGAGGGACGCCTTGGCCTGTGAGAGTGATGAGGCCAAGATGAAACGACAAAGTGAGGAGAGTCTCAATGCCCTGAAAAGAGAAGTGGAGAGGGTCCAGGCAGAGTTGAAAGCAGAGCGCCAGTTACGGGAGCAACAAGTTTTGGACTTTGAGGGGGAACGTTGCACGTGGCAAGAGGAGAAAGAGAAAGTCATTAAGTACCAGAAGCAACTGCAGTTGAACTATGTAGAGATGTATCAGAAGAACCAACTTCTGGAGCACAAGGTGAATGAAATGACCAGCAAGGCCACCAGTCTGTCCCACACGGATGAGAAGAAAACATGGACTCCGTCCAGATTGGAAAGGATAGAGTCCACAGAAATCTGAGGAAAGAATCAAGGCATTTAAAGTACATTTTTCTAATTACGGTGCCTGTATTTCAGCCGGAGATCTTCCCAAGGAGAAAATGCTACATAACCAGCAGCATAAGTCTTTGCACTTGGCCCCTCAAACATACTTTGGTGCTCTACAGATTACTTTTAGGGGGGTGGGGAAAGCCACAGGTGTGCTTTTGTATTCTGGGGATGATTTGACATCAGGAGTACTTGTATGTTGTTGTGTGCACTTTTCTTTGATGTGGTTTCTGTTATTACTCCATTAACAAACGTACTACAATCTCTGCTCCCTTCTCCCTCCTCAACAGTCTTCCTATGGCATTTTCAGCTCTGTTGGAGAGCAGAGTTGAACCTCTGAAGTCACGGCACGTGGGATTTTTCCTCCCTGTTGCATCTCCTACGGCTTTTCTGCCCCACCCACCCCTTTATCCTTTCCTCCCCCCTGTGAAACTCTAACTTCCATCATTCCAGGAGGAGGCTGTGAGTGTCTCTCCCAAAGAATGCCTTGGTGCTCTGAGGAAACTACAATCCCCAAGGTTTGTTGAGAGGAACCATACCTGTTGAACAGTTTAAAAGTGGTATAAAACTGTAGTGTGCCTCAAAAGCCATTTTTCCACATGTCAGAAAATCAGGAACACCATTTGGACCCCATTCAGAGTGATCTTGGGTATGTTTATTTGGAAGTAACTCTGACTCAACCGTCAATGGAGCTTGAAATAAATAAGTTGTGCTCAGTCAACCTGGCACTATCACATAGCTGTGGGTTTTGCTAGGGTCCTGTAGACAAAAGGGGGAGCTAGTGAGAAGTCTGTGAGTACAGGGGGTATCGTGGTATCCTAAAGGTTGTAGCTGTTGTGTAATCAGCTCTCTTCAGTATCAAGCTCCTAATTTCCTGATGGGAAGATCTTCATTGCAGGTGAAGGGTGTTGATCAGACTTGGTGTCCCCGTGGCCCACTTTCAGACTGAGGAGCCTTTAAGATTCTCCACTGCACTCTTATTTTTCTTTTCTTGAGGTCCACCAAGCGTGGAACAGAACTATGGAAGGAAGATTTTGGGGTAAGCAAGAAGAAAGAGGGGATAAAAGAAACAGAGGCTCTGTGATTCAGCTAATGAGGTGGGCAACATTTAGGTCTAATTGATAACAGGTTGACAGATGTTCTTGGAGTCCAATACTGGCTAGTGGGTGATAGGCTGAGCATCTAGGTGGAGAAGATAAACTAGATTGTTGCACAGTTTTTCTCAGATATCATGGTTGAGCAGAGAGATGCTGGAATTAGAGATGACAACTTTATAGAGAAGGCTGGTTTTTATCACGTGTTTTCTCTGTTTGTATAGAAAGCAGGAGGAGGTGTCTGTTTTTTGCACCAAAATGAGATCACTTCTGTCTCCCTGCCTTATCTTCTGTGGCTTTCTAAGCCCTTTCCTTCCCAATCCGGATTATTTTTAATGCCAACGCACAGCCGGGAGAAGAGTGGAAAAGTTAAGGGGAGGTAAAATGAAGAGGCTTCTGGCTTGTGTCAAAAATAAGTAAGTACCAGCTTTAACCTATCAAAAGACTCGGCCAGGCAGGGGGATCTCAGACTTAAGAAAGGCAGCCCACCCAGTCAACCAGGTAGAGGAGTTGTAGCAGGACCCATGACTTCAACTTGATGGTATGGATCAAGACATACTCAGGGCCAAGATTAGAGTTGTGGCCATCTTGGGATCCCTTTGCAGCAGGTCCAGGGATTCAGGCATGGGTCTTCCCCGACCTCCCTTTTTCAAACTCAAGTCTTTTTCGATGCAAAGCCAATCTCAGTTCTGAGCCATGATCCTTTTCTAGATCAACATTTTTCTGCTCTGAAGGGTGCCTTTGGCCTAACTCAGAGCAGAACCCCCCCAAAGCACTGGATGATTTTAATTTAATTTGCATTTAAATTTGTCTAAATTTAAAGACAACTGTTATCCCATGTGACTCTCCTGTCGTGTGTTTATTAATTTCCCCCTTTTATCAGATTAAAACTTATAACTGTGCCCCAACTTTGGAGGTCTCTGTGCACTACTGCCATCTATCCATCCTGTTATTACCATTTAATGCTTCTCACCTTTTACAACCAAGACCTTTCCATCCAACATCCCAGAAGTCACCGATCTGTGGCAGTTTTAGATTTCCTGTTCTTAAGCCTGAGGTTTTCTTTGGTTAGCAAGTCAGTGAGATTTTCTCAGTTTTTCTACAGGCCCCCCATGGACCTTCACATCTATCCAACGTTATGGAAGGAATGCATGCTACATGAGTCCTATAGATATGAGATGAAACTCAGATTACTTACAAGTTGCTAGGGCAGCTGGTTGAGGCTAATGTGCTGGCTTGCTAGCCTTGTGTTCTGTAAGAAGGAAGGGAGGGAATGAGAATGATAGTTCTCCAGTAGTTTTGCTAGATTACAGAAGGCAAGGTAGGTGTACTATTAAGCTAATTACATTTGCTTCCCAACTTGCCAAGGAGAGCCCATAGAAACATCAAAACTGTGGTACAGGCCATCTGCTTGCAGCCTTCTGACAGGATTCAGAAGACGTTTCCAGGAGAAGCAGAATCTGAAGGCAACAGCCTCCTTGTATTTCTGCAGATTCCAATCAGTATTCAAGTTCCATCAGCAATTAGAACTAATAGATCTTTGGTTCACACCCCCTTCGTAACCTATTTAAACCAAGGCTATCATATCTATTGACTCAGGCATTGCGTGAGGAAGTCTTTCCATGTTAACTGCCCTGCCTCCAATGCCAGTCAGATTTCCTAGGACTTAAAAAGTTAGGTTCAGACTTCTAGTGTTATGGGGGAAGGAGAAATGCTTCTCTCTTCATCCCTCGGAGAAATGATTTTTAACATAAAACTCTTGACAAAATCACAGCGTCTTGTTCCCACGTTCTGTGTGTACTTGGATCAACAAAGTTTTTTTTGGTGACTCTAAAGGCCCTGTCAGGTCTTTTCGTAAACTGTGACTTGTCTTGCTCGAGGGAAGACATTTATTAGATTTTTTTTTAATGGCACTTTTTTTGTACCTCGCCTGGTAAGAGAAAACAAAGAATATATAATATATATACTGTCTTAGATTTAAAACAGATGATTTACCAATCTTTAATTGAGTGCAGAACCTACTATCTGAGACCATGGCAAGCCAATTGTCAGCTTGCCTGTAAGTGAAAGTGATTATTAACGGAAATGCGAAGAAAATAATTTACTGATATGCTGCTAAATTATACAGAAGCAAGTGTACTTGGATGTAAATACTTTCTGTATCTGTTTATGTGATGATTAAAGCAAAACACGTGTACAAAGAGGGAGAAAAAAAATCTCTGTTAGTAACTAAGTTTTGCAGTAAGAGCAGACTTCTTTGTCTAGAATGGAGTTTTGGGCTGTAAGAGAACATCTTGGAGAGTTCTCAACAAGCGGTTCATACGGTACCGAAGTCATTCTGGATTTCTCCAGGATTACAACAAGCTGTCTTATTTTGTGTACGTTTTGTCTCTGGGTTCATGATCTCGTTGGGGTTTAAACTCTTTGGAAATGTTGGGATATGACAGGCTTCCCAACAGGGCACCTTTGAGGTGTGTTGGGAGGCCAGCTCCCAGAATTCATAGCTTCTGTGGGATTTGGGGAGTTGTAGGCCAGCTCCATCTGGAAGAAGCCAGGTGAGGTCAGCTGGTGAACTTTGGTTGGATTTTGACTTGAATCAGAGCTCATTCAAAGAGGCCCGGCCAGCCTGGTCATCTCTACCTTTGAGGCAGCCATGCCTTGATAAAAGTTCTTGAGAAGGTAGAACTTCTCGTAGGGGTGTTGCTAACTGGCACAGCCAAAAAGAAATTACTCTTCTGTTGAAACAGCACTTTATGATGTTTGCTTCCAATCCCTGATCATTGTGACCAGAGAACTGATGGGAGAACGCTTTGGCATGCATTCAAAACCGTGGTCTTTTTTTAAATAGGGCATTAGAGACTGGGCAGTTCTAAAATGTAACTGTGGTACAAAGAGCAGGTGCAATTGCTCTCTCACTCTCTGAATAAGAAGAACTTATGAATAGAGGGCAGAGTTTCTAACCTACGTGTCCTGGGGAAAAATATAGCTCACTTCATTTTGGGTTGCGTGTGTTTTCTCCTGTGTTCTCTGTGATTTTGGCAGAAGCGGCTGCACATTTTCATCTTTGTATACATGAGGACTAGTCACATGCTCTTTTTCAAAGAAAAACCTGAGATTCTCAGGTAGCAGATGCCACCCTGGATCAGTCAGCATCACTTGTCAACAGCCACCCATCCAATCAGATGTTGTAACCCAGTGTTGTCCAAACTTGGCCACGTTAAGATGAGTGGACTTCAACTCCCAGAATTCCCAGAATGCTGGCTGGGGAATTCTGGGAGTTGAAGTCCACTCATCTTAACATGGCCAAGTTTGGACAACACTGTTGTAACCGAATTATGATTGGCTTTAAAACAAGTGGCTCATTCACCTGGCTTATTTTAGCACACACACACACACAACGTTACCTGGAATTACATCCTTGTGTGCGCACACCTTTGCATAGATGCTGTAAGAATTAGCCCAAATTGCAACTGATGCTCTCTTGAAGTGGCAAGGGGAAAGAAAACCTGGTAGATGTGGTTGTTCTAAGTATGGTGCTTTTTTTTTTAAGCACCTGGTCGGTGGAAGGGCCCGTGGGATTTAGTTAAAATAAAACCAGACGGCAGAACACCCGTTCAAGATGTGGCTGGGAGGATTTGCCGTGTTGTAGCTCTGCTGAGCTGGTGGGATCCCCCGTCCTATTTGCGGGTCCTCTTCTTCAGCACCGTAGCTGGCTCCAGAGTTACAGCTGCCTCAGCAGGTCTTCCAAGATGCTTTGACGGGTGGGAAGATCCCCCTCATAGGAACCACCTTGATTTTTTTGCAAGGGGGAATACGAACCTGAAATAAAGATGCAGGTGAAGGACAGGGTGCAAGTTATTTATTTCCCTCTTGCACAGAGCAAGGATGAGAGCATTTCTGATACCAGGTCCTACAGCAGTTTGAGGCAGATACAGGAAGGGATTAAATGATGTTTTTGCTCCTCAGTTGCAGCGTTTCCAGACTGGCAGAAATGAGGGTTCGAGGTTTTGGTTTGGGGGTTTCCCCCCAGCTTGCAACCTGCAGCTTGGTTTTGCGATCCGATGCTGTAGGATTGCTGAGAGTGCATCCTACAAAAACAATTGCCCAATTTCTTTTGAGGGACTGGGGGGTGGAAGGGGTTGTGAAGAATTCATCGCGTTTAGTCCCATGTTAGCAGAAATCTGGGGTGTCTCTACATCTGCGCTAAACTTCTCCCAGCGGAGTTCCTCCACCAAACAGACCGAACATGCGGTTGTATTTATATTTCCCCTTGCGCTATGAAGACCGGTCTTCACGCCCGGCTTTTCACCTACGCTTGCCCAGTTCCTGATCACAATGACTAGTAATTAAGGGGTTCAGCCTCATCACACGTTGTCCACTTGTAACCAAAGAGGAGAAAAGAACAAGAACGTCCGTTGTACGATAGGGGTTTCTTTGCACAGGAAAGCTGATGTGCAGAGCAGCCCTTTGCAGAGATCAGACGCTGCCTTGCCAAAACAACCTTTGCTCCAGGTTGCACTCGCACGTGTGCCACCGGTGGGAATTGCAGCGCCCATCGAGTGCAATGAGGGCAGCCAGAGAACACAAGCCTTCAGCGGAACTAGGTCTGGCTTGGCTCTTTTTAGAAAAACAGATCAAGGAAAACACATGTGAAGTTGCCAGGTTTGTAATGAGAAAATGGGATAATCTAAGGCAGTGTTTCTCAGCCTTGGCGACTTTAAGACGGGTGGACTCCAACTCCCAGAATTCTGGAGCTGTGCTGGCTGGCTGGGGAATTCTGGGAGTTGGAGTCCACCCGTCTTAAAGTCGCTAAGGTTGAGAAACACTGACCTAGGGTAGTGTTTAATTTCACTAGCAATAACTCTGCCAGTCTATAGACTTCAGATTTTGCAAAATGCGCTCTCTTAAAAAATAGCGCTAGTAATCCAGACTGGCGTTGGGGCCAGCGGGTTAGAAGCAAAACTACCTTGATGTTCTTTATGTTATTATTTAAAGCCTCCACTTGTTTATCTGCTCTTACTGTGAATTTAAGCCAGGTGTCCTGATTCAAAACTGTTAATCCTTTGACACATATGGACTGTTGATTTTTGGAACAATCTTTGAGGTTTGCAAAAAAGAGAGAGAGAGAGGAGAAGAATGAAAACACGCTAAAAGAAAGAAAGAAATCTCTTACCTAGTTTTTGCATTCAAACGTTGTTTGATCAACTTTGCCTTTCTGATTGTTGTATTGAATAAAACCACGTCGTCGTCTTTTTGTATAACAAAGACAGAACCATTTTTTTAAATGGTTGCTTCAACTTGGGGCACATTTCGGCCTCCTCACCCATCTTTGGATTCTAAAGACGAGAAGGCTATGTTGCCTTCCAAGTTTTTTTGATAATGTAAATAAATATAGAGACATATATGTGTGCGTGTGTGTAAGTTTGTACATATATAAATATATATATATATAAATACATCATGTGTGTATCGATCTGTCTTAATCTCCCTCTGAGTGTGAAGAGTTTTTGTTCAAGGAAAAATTTAAAAATGGAGAAAGTCCCCCTTTAAAAATTTTAAAGCTGTGGCAGCCTTTTTATTGATAAAAATCAGAATAAGGCTTTATGTAACTGGCCCAAATCTCCACTATACATAAGCGAGTGGATGGCCCGCTTGGAGAAGATACTGTGAATGAAATGCATCTTCAGGGAGCGATAACATATTTTAATTCTCGGTAGAAGGAAAGAGATGGCAAGAACGGGAAGATCGTGGTTCTATCCAGACCTGAGGTTGTGCCTAGGCGGTGAATGCGCGTGCATAGATCGGGGTGGGGGGAGAGATTCCTATGCAGCTCCTAATAGGAGAATTTATCCCCCCCGCTCTGTTCTGCTTTCCCCACAACTATCCTCCCGAAACTGATTTTCAGCAGGGGTGGGGGGAAACAGTAGGGACAGACCCAGGGCCAGCCCACACAGCCATGCCAGGGAAAATGCCAGGGCATGAGTGTGGGAGGGCCTGCTGGGTCAAACACAGTCCCCTCCTGACTGAGCACCCCTCGAAGCAGCTGCGAGCCACACAAATGCACCACGAGAAGACCCAGAAGTAACAAAGGTGATATATGAAGAGAATAAGGATGTATGACATGCCCTATTTTACTGTAATTTTTTAATAGGGATTTATGAGGCATATTAATGAGGCCCCTCATAAAGGAACTCCCAGGTAAAAATGGAGATTGGTGTATTGTTTGCTCTCAAGGTTTGCTCTGGTCCACGCAAGAGTGGGTCTCTATTCCAGGGTTTCTCAACCTTGGCAACTTGAAGATTGCTGGCTGGGGAATTCTGGGAGTTGAAGTCCACCCATCTTCAAGTTGCCAAGGTTGAGAAACACTGCTGTATTCTGTTCAGTTTTTCCCACCACTCTGGTTAGGGAAGCCTGGATGGCTTGCAATCTGCATAGGGTGGTAAGGTGAACAGTTGTTCAGATGGTGAAAGGAGAAGAAACAGCAAACACTTATAACATCCTGGTCAAACCAACATGGCTCAGCGTTGGATCTCTTCCCCAAGCAAGCATGGTCTTCGTGGCTCACTGAAAACTTAACAGGGAGGGAGCAGAGTGGAAGCGATCCCAAAGGGTAGGGGGCAATCATTAAGTCA
This sequence comes from Python bivittatus, assembly GCF_059951505.1. Classification (NCBI taxonomy): domain Eukaryota; kingdom Metazoa; phylum Chordata; class Lepidosauria; order Squamata; family Pythonidae; genus Python; species Python bivittatus. Next base: position 55,154,246 of record NW_028277034.1, on the reverse strand, counting down.
CAAGAATGGGACCTGAAGATGGCGTTCCTTCAACCAAGGGACCATCAACTTGCTTTTTCCTCCCAATCCCACTGGATGGGCAAATTCTACTCGGAGCAGGCAGTGGTGGAGGTAACACGGGCCTTATGCCCTGAAGGTGACCACCAGCATTTTGAATTTATTTATGGTATTTCTGTACTGCCAAATACACCAGTTTGAAAGCCGGTTTGGTGTCGTGGTTAAGGCACCAGCTAGAAACCAGGAGACCATGACTTCTAGTCTTACCTTGGGCACCAAGCCAGCTGGGTGACCTTGGGCCAGTCACTTGCTCTCAGCCCTAGGAAGGAGGCAATGGCAAACCACTTCCAAAAAACCTTGCCAAGAAGACTGCAGGGGCTAGACCAGGCAGTCGCCAGGGGTCAAAAACCTGAAGGTACACACACACACACAAATATAAGGGTGGGGACACAGCGGAAAGTAAGAACTCACAACTAGGAAAATGGACTGTCTTAAGCTCTGTATAGTTCCAGCATTGTGAATTGCAAACTGGAACTGCATTTCTGGAGCTACACCAGAGCCAGGCCAGAAGAAGACAAGTATGGCTGCCCAAAGAGAATAGTGTCATGGGAACATAGAAGCAATGATGCTGGAGCAGCCCGTCCCACGCCAGTGAGCGCTTAGCCTAGGCACAGCAACACTGCAGGCGAAGGACCTTGCTGATAATAGACGTTTATATCTGCAAGAATCACAGTCACTCAAACACACAGAGGAAGCCGGCATTAATAAGGACAGATGAGGAATCAACTCTCATGGCAGTTGTTTCAGGAAACTTGTCACAGATCAATTAAGGCCTTTGCTAAACAGCAGATTTAATTAATGGACCTGTCATCAATTTCCATGGCATTTTAGTCATGGCTCTGACAGGAGGCTTTTATGAAGCTCATCTGAGTGGACAACCTGACTGCTAGTTGTAAACTCAGGGGGGTTTCTAAAGTGAAAAAGGAGTGATATACATACCTACACATACATACATATATTTGTAAATTATTGAACTAAATTCAACAGTGGTCAGACTTCATATGCTCCAGGATAGCTTTCAGCCAGTTAGATGGTAATTAGAGTTTCTAAAATGCCGTTTAAATTTTCTAAAAGGCTTTTGTCCCACCAATCCAGGTGTCTCAGTGTAAAACTGGACTGGCCATGTGGAATATTTGCTCTGGAGAACACTAAAAATTGATTTCAATGAGTTATTTATTAGCTTGGTCTGTCTTTATTATCCTCTCAGGTGATAAGAATAGAAAACTTTTTAAAAGTCCATTGAAGAACAATTTTAAAGATGTGCTTTGATTTCCAAATGGAGGTCACATACCAGGAAGTTCAACAGGAAAAACCTTCCCCTATATTTCTAACGGGTTTTACCTGGTGAATTGCTCTCCTCATCAGGTAAATACTAAAGGCAGAAACATTCAGTTAGAAGTCTGTGTCGGCTGTGGGACACATCATTATATATGCACTGGGGGGATAACGGTTGGTCTAATGACCAATAATTTAGGATTTTAACTTGTGGGTGATGCTGAAATGCCCCAAAAGGCGAGAATCCATGCCAATTGTAAAAGAACCCCACAAAAATCTCTGTAACTGCAAGGAAAGATCACAATGCTCAAGTGAATAGAAAATCCCCAAAGGAGAAAAGCATGTGGGAGTTAAGGAAAAAAGCAGTGGAGGGAGATCTCTCAATGTCTAAACCAGTGTTTTTCAACCTTGGGCACTTGAAGATGGGTGGACTTCAACTCCCAGAATTCCCCAACCTTTTTACAAAGGTTGAGAGTTTAATGACAACCATGGAAGGCAGAATTTCATTTTATTCTGTATTAAAAAAAAAAAAAAAAACTGTACCTTTGAAGACAAGCTAGTCTACCCATGGTGTAAATATTTGTGGGCCCTGAACTTTATGTTGCAGTAAACAGTATAAAAGGTTTTATCAAAAAGCATACAATGATTTATTTTCAAAAACATCAATTGATGGATTGATTATGTGCCATCAAGTCAGTGTTGACTCTTAGCAACCACACAGATAGGTTTTCTCCATGACGATCTGTCCCCAACCTGGTCCTTCAGGACTTCCAACTGTGAAGAAAGGAAATCAATGATCATTAGAGCGCATATGTGTCAAAGAAACAGCAGAACATTTGCAACCTTGCTTTTAGGCACAGGGTGGGGAGCTAAGGCCAAGTTATGATAAACTTAGCCTTAAAACATGGAAAGCGCATTTACTTGACTGTTATGTGACCCCCTTAGAAGTGTCTTAGATTTACTCTCAAGCAAACATAGATCTACAGTATGGCACCAGAAACCTGTCAGATTTATTCAAACAAAAATGCCACTGAATTCAAGAGGGCTTCAGGCTAGGTTGCAGCTTTTGTACTTCTATGGCTATAAACTTAACCATGCATAGAAGAGATTAGACCCAATATGTGACTATCTTCTGAATTAACAAGTCTATGATTATACTCTAAGCCAGTGTTTTTCGAGCTTGGCAAGTTTAAGATGGGTGGACTTCAACTCCCAGAATTCCCCAGCCAGCATGCTTGGCTGGGGAATTCTGGGAGTTGAATCCAGCCATCTTAAACTTGCCAAGCTTGAAAAACACTGTTCTAAGCTGGTTCAACCCTTGCCCGTGCTGAAAATTACTGCGTAGCTACTGCCTTGCCAGAATTTCCCAGTTCAGAGTATCTGATTTATTGCATTTCTAGTTGGCCATTTATCTGAAAGCTCGGTGGAATGTAGGTGGGAGCGTCTCTACTTTGATCCACCAAACAACCTGAGAAGGATCAGGCAGAAAGAAATAATCAGTCTGACAAGACCACCTGAGCCTCCAAGTTTGAGAATGGACTTGAACCCAGTCCAACCTTTTAAGCTTTAAAAACGGTACTGCTGTTTCCTGGTTTCATTAGAAATTTGTTGCCGAAAGCAACAAGGAGGATCTTTGTATACCTCGTAAGTATCTGCAGAACAATCACGTGCAATAAGATGAAGACATCTTTTCATTCAACTAGGAATTCCTGTGAGAATCCCCAGGACACACTTACCATCAGTACTGGGATAAGGTGCTGCATCGAATTCAGGGTTTACCCAAGATATTACAGGTAGTCCTCACTTAACAACTGTAATTGGGACCAGGAACTCCATCAGTAAGCAACGCAGTTGTAAAGGTCGATGTCACATGACCACACCAACTTACAATGGCTGTTCTGGTTGCCATCATTAGGTGAACCTGCAGAGTCATTAAGCACGATGTCACGTAGATGGCCATTTGCAACCTCCTTCCGCCTTTCCCCTCGACTTTGTTTGTTGGAAGCCAGCAGGGAAGGTCGCAAATGGTAATCATGTGACTGCAGGATGCTGCACCGTCATAATTGTGAGCTGGTCGCCAAGCGCCCAAATCACAATCATGTGACCGTGGGGATGCTGTGATGGCTGCAACGAGGACTGGTCATAAGTCTCCTTCAGCGCCGTCATAACTTTGGTCACTGAATGAGTGGTTGTTAAGCAAGGACTACCTGTACAGCCTAAAATATAGACAAATTGCCACACCCCTTCCATTCCAAGTACAGATACCAGCTGGGCCAGAAGCTGAAGCTTATTTGAAAGTTCTGTTCTTCTAGAACCCTTAACCCAGTCTGCCCCTTACCCAGTCAAACATCCTAACTAGTGTTTCTGATCGTATACCATCGCACTAATTGGGTCAAATCTCAGTTTAGGGAACACAGTCCCTACTGTCAACCCTCCTTCCTCCCCAAGACACACACATACGCTTTTTTCTGGAAGTGCCTAGTATCGTACTTGAGCCCTTGCACAAGAGTACCGGGAAGGTTGCACGACATCACAAGCCCCAGAAGCAGGCACAGCTTGGCCTCCAGAGCAAATCCTCTATTTATAGACGTGTTCTGGACTATTAGGCCTTGACAGTGAGTTCTGTAACAAGGAGGGAGGGTTGCTTTTTCAGGCGGCTTCCTCTCCAGCTCTATTTCTGGGAACACCCGATAGGCAAAATGAGGCAGCCCACCGGATTCACAATTCCAGCGGCAGGATTAGGAAACGGCTGAACTCTCCAGATCTGTTCTGGACTCAACTGAGTCCTGCTGGATGCCGACTGGGACAGCAGATCCCTTTCTGGCATTCCCACAACACCCTGGCTCCCCCCAGCCCAGTTAAACACACTTATTTAACACGTTTATGTATCTCCAGAATCAAGACTCTCAGAGGGGTACACAGAATATGGTTTTTTACAACAGATTCGGTGCCATCGCGTTGCTGTCGACTCCGAGTGACCACACGGCTTTTCTCCGGGCAGTCCGTCATGGTCCTTCAGGCCTTCCATCGGCTTCAATCCAGGATCGCCGCAGTCCGAGGACCGCACGGTCCGCCCTGCATTTCCATGAAATTGGGGAAGTGCGTTGTTGTCAGTTCTACATCACTGCCAGCCAATGTTCCTGAACATAAAGATTCGTGGGGAAAGAATTTCCATCGGAGAACCAGTCTTTCGGGGCTGGAAAGACAGATTCGTATACTTGTGAGCCAGAGTTCCTTTTTTCGCAGTAGTTTTTGTCCCTTTTTTGGTAGTCTGTATCTTTTTTTTTTGGTAGCTTTTGTCCTCCTTTGGTAGTTTTTGTCCTTTTCGGGCCAAGGCAGTTGGAGAGCTGGTGGGCCCTCCTCGGCCCGCCCGGGGGCCCCAGCTTCGCCCGGCCGTCCGCGGCGCCCCCCGGTGCCTCCTGGGCCGCCCCGGCGCCAGCAGAGCAGCGGCGATGCCCGCGTGTGTGCGGGCGGGCGTGCACACGCGCGCGTGCCAGAAGGGCACGATGCCGGCAGCCGCAAGGCGAGCGCAGGGCCGTTCAGACGCGGCCGCCCGACGGCAGAGGCGTCGCTCGCAGCCGAAGCGCGCCCGCGTGCACGTGAGGACGGTGCCGAGCAAGCGTTGGCAAAGCAGGCTTCGCCACGGCGCCAGGAACGAGGCTTACCGGCAGGCGCCCATCCAAGGGACGGGGCACCTGGCAAACCGCACCCCACGCAAACAACCCTTATTTCGCCCTGCAAAGCCGGACTCCCTAACAAGGAACATTAACGAGCAGGTTCGGGAAGCCGAAACCTCCCGGCCACCCACGCCTCCGAGCGCCCTCTGGCGCCTGCGCAATGGCGTCGCCTTCTCCTCTTCCCCGGGCATGCGCACGCAGCAGGGACGAGCCGCCGCCGCTTCCCTTCCGCCAAAGCCACCTTTTCAACGGCGCCTGCGCGAGACTCTCTTCCGGCAAGGTTACCTTCGGCCCTTAGGCTCCCGCCGGAAGTGCGCGACGCCACGTGACCGGAAGTGCCCCTGCGGAGAGAAAGAGGAGCTGCGCTGACAGCCCCGCGAGCGGGTGGCCGTGGCAGAAGGGAACGGGCGGCAGGAGGGTAGCCCGCGGTGAGTGTGGGAAGGGAAAACAGGGTGGCCTCCGCTCTCAGCCGAGGGGTGAAGGGATGAAGACTGGCTCTCCCCACGTCCCTCACAGAGGGCGAAAGGTTGACGCATTCGCGGGGGAGGGGTGGCGCGTGAGCCCCGCCCTCCGCGTCTTACGTCACAGCCCGTCCTCCTTTGGCCCCGCCCCGGGCCGAGAATGTTGGTGGTCTGGAGGGCGCCGCGTTGGGGGAGGCTGCTGTGCGTCACCGCGACGTCATCCCCGAGAATGACGCAATCTGCGGGCAGGTTCGAGCGGGGTTCCGCCGCCGCCGCCGCCTCCGGCTTCCCCTGAATGCCATCGGGGTCTCTGTCTCTCCCCGTCCCTCTCCTCAGGTGCACCTGCCGTCATCCGAGACTGCTGGGGCTTGATGATAAATAGCGCTGGGTGGAGCCTGTTTTAGGAGGAGGAGGAGGAGGGCATTTGTGTCCAGCCTGGGTAAGTGCCAAGACCCTATGAACCCTGCGCATACAGCATGCATCTCTTACCTGAGCCTGCCTGCGCCCACCTAGGCAGCCACAGGTGGCCGCCCTAGATGCTCCTGAACTCCAGCTCCTGCTAGATGTTGCTTCCTAGCGACATAAGGCTGCTGATTGCTCCAGGTCCTCCTTTCATGAAGAAGATCGAGATCGCCCCTCGGATTGACAGCAGTTTCCCAGGCCTCAGGGACCCTTTTGGGTGTGGAAAGGCCCGTAGTGTGCATGCATACCTCCGTATGTGTACAAATACAGTATGAGATCTTTGTGTCGGGAGCCTAGGATATTATGCAGTGCAGCTTTCTCGTGCTGGTTGCCAGTTAAGGACTCGTATTGGATCTAGGTCGGAAATCTCTTTTCCCAGATAAAAAGAGATGTTAATGTTTAGGTATGTATCAGTTGTTAATTGAAAACAAGCGAATATCCTAGGAATTATCCAGGAGATAATTCCTTTTTCTTCTGTTAAATTCTGCAGTGTGACTCAGTGGAAAAAAACAAACAGGTCTTGTTTCCCACATACGGCATATGCGGGTTGATGCAGCCCCTCCCATCTTGGGCAGCGCGGCCTGCCTGTGCTTGCCAACAATGCAGTCTTGGTGAGCTTTCAAACCTTTTTTTGAAACGCGCAAGATGTTTACAGTATGGGGTTGACGGGGGCTGCAACAAGGCAGTCCAGATCCCTTCTGTCAGAGCTCGTGAGGAGGCTGGGTTGGAAGGCTTTGAAACAGTTCTGTTGCTGAAGCTAAGCTAGTTGGGCATTGCAGCTGCCTGGATAGGAGACCCTGTGAGGTGACCCTTGGATGTTTAGTACCTTTTTTACTTCCAGTGTTCTTACTCCTTGTTGTAGCACCCAGTTCATGCTCTGTTTTTCAGAGAAGTGCTGGTATCATTTTACTAGCAGTTCTTCTTACTCAGCACTAGATGGCAGTAACAAATTGTAGTTTCCCCCCCCCCTTTAATCCAAACTGAAGGCACCACTGTACACTGTGTGCAATTTCATGAATCGCCTTGCCTCTTCTGTGGGTTTATTTTTCTACAAAAGACTGGCAAGGGATTGATTACAGGGGTAAAAGCAGACGGAAGGGGAAGGATAACAGAATCCCTATCCTTTGCATCAATTTTGTTACAAACTGCAGTAGCCAGTAGTCTCATTTGCTGTTTGAAAAATAAAAACAAATGTCTATTTGAAAATCTTATACCAGCTGTAAACAAGTCCTACCTTTATATTATGCTTCTTTGGGATGGGCGGGAGATGAAAGAACCATACAACTCAGTATTAGAATATGCATTCTGCATATGGAAGGCCAAAGGTTTATTTGTGGGTCTCACCACTCTCAAAATATGGGAACCTTGTCTCCTTTCTGAAAGCCTAATAGACAGCTCTAAGTTAAATGGACCATTTATCAGTCCTGATATAAGCCAGCCTCTTATGTCCCATTATTCACTTTCCTGGGCTGGAGGGCAATTGTATTACCTCACCAAGTGTTTCCAAATTCACTTGTGACAGTCCTACAATTATTTTAAGGACAGTGTTTCTCAACCGTGGCTACTTTAAGATGTGCAGACTTCACCTCTTGACACGGATAGATTTCAATATGCTGGCTGGGGAATTCTGGGAGATGAAGTCCATCCATGCTTCATGGGAGGTTCTGGGAGATGAAGTCCGCACGTCTTAAAGTTGCAATGGTTGAGAAACACTGCTCTAAATGGCCATTCTTCAACCAGGTGCCCTCCAGATGTCTTGGATTTCAACTCCCCACCCCAGCTGCAAATGGAAGTTGCATTCTTAGAGTGTGTTGGAAGTTGCAGCTGTCTGTTGCAATTAGCATTTCAAATGAAGGATGCATAAAACAGATGGCAAGGCTGGGTGAGAGTAGATAGCAAGTAATTCCAGGAGAGGAATTGTGCATGTACAGTATATATACTTCATAGAAAAATCCACGTAGAAGTTCTCTGGTTGCAAGACAGGAAAGACCACAGCAAGCCCCTCTGCCAGTCAGACCACTGTGATTGACCGACAAATGAAGTGAGTTGATCTAAAACAGCTTCATGGATTGGTTAAATCCTAAACTTCTGAAAAAGTAGGTTGATCACAAATAAGACGAGGGAGGGGATTTCTGCCTTAGTATTGGCAATGAAACTGTTTTGGATCTTGGGAAAAGATTTCATAGGTTCTTCTTTAACACTCATCCCTTGCAGTCAAGGTGATTTCGGCAATGCAGCAGCATTTAGTTGAAGAAGCCCCATCCTAGATTATTTTCTTACGAACAGTGCCAGAGTCTTTTCTCCTTTTCCTTATCCAGACAAAGGAGTATTCTCGTTCTGACTTTCAAGCAAAACCCGTATTCATGAAGAAAAGATCAGACTGGTTTTCTTCCACAGAGCAACTTTCTTCTTCATTGATGACAGGGATACTCCTGACTACTTTGATGAATGCTTGAGTGGTGGTGCTGATACGCTAACAGCGTAACAAATAATTGAGGAGAAACCTGTAGGGCCAGTTTGGACTACTTTGAGGGGAGTTTTGAGGCTGTCATGCAACAAAATGTACTACTTTGTACACTTGTTCATTTGTTAGATCTACATCCTGCCTTTCTCAGGTGACTTATATGGGGAACTCTGGTTTATTTTCCGGAACAGCAACTTTGTGGGATATGCTGGGCTGATGGAGGAGGTCTGGCACAAACTCACCCAAGAGGATGGATTTGAACCTGGGTCTCCTTGATCCTGGTCAATCAACTTCACCCCTCCGCCATGTTGGTTCTCATCTGCCTTGGCATTGTCACTAGACAGATGCCTGATTAATCGTCCTTGCTCAGCCATGACATTCTCTGGATCACTCATCAACTTAATCTAACCTAAGTCCACAAAGTAGCTGTCAGAATTAAACGTGTGCCGTCTTGAGCCCATAAAGGGGATGATCTGTACTAAAGTCTTTGATTAGGATAGGTCCAGTGAGAGCACCTATACTTATGGCACCAGAGAAGCTAAAGATCTGGGCATCTCATCAGCACATCCATGGAATCCATTTAGGGCTTTTAAAGCCCCCCTCTTTTTCAGTTTCCTAGCTATGTGTATAGAGGATCTCACCCCAAAGAGAGTTACAGGCTGTTTTCCCCAAATAGGGAGGGCTTTTCCTAAGTGCACAGTAATAAAAGGGCTTCTAAACAACAAGGGATATATAGAGAAAGACTATGGTCTGAGTAGTGTGTTAGACTTAGTGCCAGAGAGACATGGGTCCAAATTGCTGATAAATCCTGAAATTCATGGTGGCTTAGAGTAAACCACCTGATTGGGCATTCCCCATTGTTGAGCATGGTGTGTGCGGAGATGTCAGTTGTGTGTCCATCTCCATGTATTATGTCTCTGACTAATTTCTAAGCTTAATCTGTGACTGTCAGGATGGTTGTGGGGAAAAAAATTAATAGAAAGAGCAAACATTTATTTACAGTGTTAGGTTTATATTTCACCTGTTATTCAAGACCTCAAGGAGTGACAGAGTGTTCCGCCTTTGTATTTACTACACAACAAACCCTCAAGGTTGGGTTGAGAGAGTGGGATGGGCCCAAAGTTGCCCAGTGAGTTTCCATAGCTGAGGATTAATGAGAACTTGATATGAATTCATTTTATATAGCATTAATGAAATACAGCTCTGTTATCCAGCTTGAGGAAATGTGCAGTTCTCAGGGCCGTGGGGTTAAAAATTACAGGAATTTTTATAGCAAAAATTTAACAGACAAAAGTTGAACTGGATGGAATAGTGATGAGAAGTAGCAGTGCATGGGGTATTACTCCTTTCAGAGACACAGGTTAGCGTGAGAAGAATTAAAACTTACTGGGTTTGGAAAGTGAATGGTAGGTCTTTGGTGAACGTCTCTTAATCTGTTCAGATTGTGCAATTCTCATGCTGGGCAGGAAACAAAGCAAAAAGTGGTTGTAATTGGAATCCCTTTTTTAACAAATAGCTGAGTTTGAGTGTATAATTTCTACAAAATGGTTTTGTGACCCAACATCAGTAAGAACTTAGGGCACATACCATTTGTCCTCCTGGTGCTTTCTCTTGACTTTCCCTGCTTCTTATGTCCTGCTATTTTTAACATTGCCAAGCCTGATAGAATCTTTTGCTTCCTGTTTACTTTTTGGAATTCTAATTCTTCTAAATAAACAAGTAATTATGTGTGTGACATTGGAGACCTGAAAAAAAAATCTTGTTCCTGAAGAGCCGTTCGAAGTCTTTTTAAACCCAAATCATCTGTTAAGAAATTCCTTATATTATGTTGCGTTACACTATAACCATGGCAAGCATTCATTTTGTGAGCACGCTAGTGAGAGCCATTCAGAATCTCTCCCAACTCCTATTTTTCCCACAACAACAACCCTGTGAGGTGGGTTGGGCTGAGAGAGGGGCTGCCCCAAAGTCACCCATCTGGCTTTCATGCCTAAGGCAGGACTAGAACTCAGAATCTTTTGGTTTCTAGCCCAGCACTTTAACCACTATACCAAACCATCTCCCATTTATTACCAGGATTGGCGACCCAGACTTCATTCTCTCCCAGTTCTGTCCAAATGTTCTTCCCTCCCTCCCTGCTGTACTTCATGACTGTGATGGTATAATAATAATAATAATAATAATAATAATAATAATAATAATAATAATGCTGTTGCAGGAGATAAAGTGAGAAACTAACCCCATGTGTGGACCCTGCAGTATTGAAGCTAGCCCGCCTGCCCGCCCGTCTGTCTGTCTGTCTGTCTTTCTTTCTTTCTTTCTTTCTTTCTTTCTTTCTTTCTTTCTTTCTTTCTTTCTTTCTTTCTTTCTTTCTTTCTTTCCATTTATATAGCCCCCCATCTCAGAATTAAGCAACTCTAGCCAGCTTACAATAGAAAAAATTATAAAATAAAAATATTAAAACAATTAAAAGACATCAACAATATTATTAATAACAAGACGGTGGAGAAAATTGATGTTAAAAACAATGGAACCATCTCATCAAATCACCATTTCCTTGAGATCCTCAGGCCTGCTGACACAGCCATGTTTTAAGGGGCTTCTGAAAGGATGTTCAGGGTGGGGTCAATATATTTATATGCTGCACCCTTTGATTTGGCTTCTGAGCTCCCGTTTGCCTGCTTGCATCCCTCTTCATCTCATCTGGCCTCCCAAGGCGGTTTTTGGGTGGCATTTAGAATTCATCAACAGCTGAAGGAGCTGGGAAATAGAAGAGGTATTCTGTTTCTTCTCTCCCAGCACCCCCTCCACATGTGAGTTCTGGAGAAGTGATAGAAGCATTTCCAGGGACCAAGATGGAAGTGCCTGTGCTTCCTGACATTTGAGAGTGTAGAAAATAGAATTTTTCCACTTTTGATCAAGTAAGGGGCATGCATTATTCAGTTTTCGTATTGTAGGGAAGTAGCACCTTAACTGTCATGTCATGCTTTAGTCTGAGAGTTGGGTGGAGCTGGTTGCAGCAAAATCAGGAGCCTCCATCATGGATGTCAAGGGAAGGGCAGAACTGACTGAAAGAGAAATCTTGGTGGGGTGGCGTGAGAGGAGGCTTTTTGGTGGAGACAGGAGAGACCGAAGAGATGGATGGTTGGAAAAGAGATGCGTGCTTAAAGATGAATATCCACATGTGTTTTGCATACTTGTGTGAGAGAGGAGGGAAGACACTGGAATTCTCAATAAATGGGGTGCATGCTTATGTATTTTTGTAAATAAAAGGGTGGTATTTGAGACAGATAAGAAATGAGCAATCAAAGTGGGGCGGGGGAGGAATTACTTAAGAAGTAACCATACAAACTGCATTATTATGTGTCTATGTCATAATATATGTTTCTAGGCCTGAAATAATTGAGCACTTAATGCCTGGGTGCCTTAGATCCAGTCTTCATTTATGTAAGAGTGAGAGGACATGTAGAGTTGTTTCTAGCTACTGAGTTGGTTTTCTTTGAGTGTACAGTGTGCTGTGATTCTTTGAAGTTCTGGGTAAATGTAGCCTTTCAGAATATATCTTGATAAAGCATTGGTTTCAAAAGAAATGGAAGCCACTTATTCTTCATCTGCCCTTTTTTCAGTACCTGGGACCAATTCTGGCCTGATAATTGTGACCATGTCTACGGGGATAATATGCCGAAGATTTTCAGGGCGATCTTGCAGGACAACTGCATTTTCCACTGCAACCAAGGCAGAGACAACAGAGATCTTCCCAAAAGGAGAAGAAGGCCACCGCACCAAAAGAGGAGGCAGAGATTTTAAACCTGCTGTTGCACCCAAACTTTGGAAGCCTCCAGGTTACCGGTTATGTTATTATCCCTCCGCTTCCCTGGAAACTAAGTGTCTGCTTCACAAGGATGCCCCCAAAGGTTTGACAGAAGGATCACTTGAATATGTTTGCTCCAGAACTAGTATTAAATGCACCCAGAATACACACAGTGTTCCCTGTCCCCCAATGCTTCCAAGAATAAAGAGCATGCTTCTGGATTTGGAAAACAGCAAGGCTTTCTGCACTCAAGCTTCCCTGAGGGAACCACTGTTACTGTCCCCCATAAAGAATGACAGGGAGGACGTCTATTTAGAGACTTATGGTAGTAAGGAAGCGGCTAGACAATTCCAGAAGCAAAGGCCTGAATACAAATCTCTGTGTTACATCCAAGATGAGTGCCTTCAGCCCCTTTCTGTAGAGGAATGTCATCTTATCCTACAGAAAGTCTCTGTATTGAAAGAACGCATGAAACCAGAGGCCGTTGCAAACTCTTTCTTCAGGTTGAGCCACTTGCCAGCAGAAAAACACCAAACCATAAAATCTAGTGCCAAATTTGCTGTGCTGTGTCAGAATGTAGTTAACAGCATCCATCTGTTTGAGAATTCTGAGCTGATTGTGCTTTTAAAAGCCTTTGTCTCCTTAGCCATTCCGCCCATCCATCAAATGTTGAAGGTTGTTGAAACCGAGTGTTGCCGACGGGTCGGGCACCTGAGCTTGGATCAACAATTGCTAGTAGCTGATCTGTGGCGTTGCTTGAATTGCAAGGTCCCTCAGTATTTAGATGTTATGTTGAATTATATTAACATGAACTGGAATGATCTGTCTTTGACCCAGTTGGTTCAGCTAGTCTACATTGTTGGTGAAGGCCGCAAGGCCCATGAAGACTTAATGAAGAAGCTAGAGGCTTCGGTGGCAAAGCATTTGGATTCCCTCAATCTAGAGGAAGTGGGCATCATTTGCTTAGGGTTCTTCAAGACACAAAGTCCTATCTCTGAACCCATCATGCGAAAAATTGGAGATAAAATTTGTGACTGCCTGGGAGACATGAGCAGTTTTGCCATAGTGAATGTCCTCAAAATGTTTCGTGGGGTTCACATTGATCATGTAGACTTTTTAAAGCAGCTTGGGCATGTTATTCCTCCCCGGATATCAACTATCAGCATTCAAGGGGTCATGCACATCGCATTTGCTTGCTCCTCCTTGCATTATTGCAATGAAAACATCATGAATGCTGTGGCTGCTGCTGTTCCTCCCAAGGCCGCTTCTTGCCGAACCAAAGACATTGCCAAATTATTGTGGTCTTTTGGAAACATGAACTATGAGCCTCCCAATGCAGAAGAATTCTATGCCAGCCTGAGGGAGCAGTTGGAGTCGAGATTGTTTGAATATAATAAATTCCCTGAGCATTTGATCACCTCCTTAATTGGTTTGGCCTTTGTAAAGCAGTTCCCATATGACTTGCTTGATTATGCTTTGAGTCCTGAGTTTATCAAATTAAGCAGCATATCTAAATATGACCTCTGGAAGGATTTTTTCACCCTCGATGGTACAGTGGAAATTGAGTGTCCGAGCTATACTGGCAGTCGTCTTTCAACGCAAAATAAGCAGGAGATGGCAGAAAAAATGCAGAACTATTCCCTGAAGCAGGAATTTGCTGTAGCTTGGTCTCTCCTAGAGGACATGCTGGGTGGCTCCCAGTATGTCAAGCTCCATGCCATCTTGCCTCATACCAGATCTGTTGATTTAGAAATTCGTTTAGATTCCAACCAAAAGCCGTTGCCATTTAATTCAAAAGGTGCAACGGCAGGACGCTCAGAACTGAAAAAGAATGGCACGTTCCTCACAGATAACATAATTAATCAGCTTTTGAAAGGGAAATCGGTCAGCCAGCCCATCCCAAGCGATGGCAAAAGCAAGAAAGACGTGCATATTCAGAAAAGGGCAGGATCTCGTGAACTACCTATTTGGAATAATTTGGAATTTTCTGACCGGATTTTGCTTGCTGGCCCCAGTTTGAACACTTCGGTCAATGCAAAAGCTGAAGGTTTACCCTCCATGATAGACCAGGAGCAGCAGAGATGTGTGAAATTAGCTCTTCAGGTAACCAACAGAAACCAATACAGGTATCACTCAAGAGAGCTGCTGGGGCTCCACTCTATGAAAAGGAGACAACTCCGTCAAATTGGATATATACCAGTAGAACTGCCTTTCTGGGAATGGTTTCCATTACTCAGATGTAGCCATGTGGAACAACTGACCTATTTATGCCAGAAAGTGTATGAAAGGTAGCAAAACATCAAATAGAACATTAAATAGAACCCGACATCTTGTGCTAATGACTTGAGTTTTAGCCCTGTTGCTTGAGATGACCTAGCTGGATGCCCTTCTGCTGGATAATACCTGGTGTTTCTGAGCTGTTTGATTTCTGTTCTCTCTTTGCAGGGTCATAATCAGTACTCTTAGAAGGGGCAATACCTGCTTTCAGCATGTTTCTTTTGGGGGGAAGGGGGCAAAAAGATTTCATGGTGATTCTTAAGGAAATAAAATACTACTTCTAATACAGTTTTATTTTACTTTTGCTTCACAACTTTGCCCCCAGAGGAGCAGCTGTCATAACTTGAAAGACCAAGGAACCAAAACTTTGTGAATATTCATAATATACACAGAGTCCAGCAGTCAGTTTACCCATAATTTGAGTGAACATATCTCACAGTGCTGGCTGATGATCTGTGAAATGGGAATTAAATGTGCTTGTATTTGGAGATATGTAAGAAAAGTTGTAAAATGCCTTGCGCTTGTGTATATATGTGTATGAGAGAGAGAGTTGCATATGTGCATGTATTACTCTGAGTGGATGGCACCATCTGTCCCACTCTGTCTGGTCTTGGAAGCTAAATAGGGTCAGGCCTTGTTATTATTTGTATGGGCAACCACCAGAAAATCCTTGGGGTAAGTCAGAAAACATCTCAGAGGAAGTCACTGGGAAACCATTTCTGTATTGCTGACAAAAAACCTACATGGAGATGTCTTTGAAGTTACCAGAAAGTGAGTTCAACTACTTTAGTATATATTTGTGTGCGTATATGACTCCAGTAGGCAAGAACAACCTGGTGTAAGAAATGCAGTTTGGCTAATGGGGAATAGGTGTGTGATATTTTCTCACACATTTCACTTTAATTTTTTGCTAAGAATTATTGGCACGCAAAAGGAAAATCTGGATGTTCCAATAAATGGCTAGAATATATTGCAACATTTAAAATATACTTTTATTGCTCTTGTTTATTTTTTATTTATTGTACTTATTCTGCTGTATAGTGTCGATCAATAAAGGCTTATGGCAGAACACAAAAGTGTTCAGAAACAGAACAGAAGCAGATGGCTTGGTTGAAATTGTTGCTAATAATTACATCAGAGTTAAAGAGGTAGGTGAGGATGACATTTGCATAGAATAGCAGGAACAGTACATGGAAGCATAAGGAACTTGTTTTGGATAATAGGGTCATGTGACCTGGAATAATGAATTTATTTTATTTTTAATAGTGAAATACAAAAAAATACAGGATCCACAGGAAAAAAGATAAAGGGTGGTTATAGAGTGAAGGGGAAAAAACCCTAAATATATTATAGTGGTTAAAATAAAATAAACATAACCAAAAAGGGGGAAAGGCTACTTTTTAAAAAAATCATATAGGATCGATGAGTATTTACATAAAATTATTCCAGTCCTTATGCTTATCGTTAAATGTAAAACCATATAGAAACATATTTTATCTTTTCATTTTTAGAACACAGAGACTTTTCAAAAATAGATGATCCATATCCTGAATCCATTCATTAAAATCAGGAGAAGTTTCTTTCCACTTACGTAAAATTATCTTTTTTGCCATGCCCTAGGCTCAACTGAGCCAAAGCTTTTCATGAGATGACAAATTCTGCATTTTAGGATTATAATTCACCATCACATTCAGGTCCCTAGCTTACAACTTCCAAAATTGAATTGACATGTAATAATCTGAAACTAAAGTGAGACTATAGTTGAGCAAGACCAAATTATATGAGTTAAAGAACCTTCAAATTTCTTTCAAAGCCAGAACAACCACCACCACAAAAGTCTAATGTCCAAGTCTTTTAAAATATTCTTTGAGGCATCCAATAAATACAAAATAATATTTTCTGATGAATTCATTTCATTTTAAAATCATAAGTATATTTTGCATTTCCTAATAGCTGGACCCATTGATTCTGCAAAATTTGACACTCCAATTATTCATTCCACAATTCAGATGTATAATTAATGCTTTCATTTTACTTACTTATGACATTGGAATGTTGGTTTCTATTCAAGCTCTGCATCTTTTAAGGATCCTTAAGTTGCAGATGCCTCAGAGACTGCTAAAGCATCCGGGAGATACCATAAAGTTAGTACAGTACATGTTTCAGTTGTATATATTGCCAAGGAGTAAGTCATATTCAAATGGCAATCCTTCAAACTCTTTAAAACAACCATTAGAAATTGACTGATTCAAAGTATTGTTCCCTTGTTTGGCCCAAGCATTCCAATAAAACATCTTTCCTCCTATTTTCAAAATTGGGTTATTCCAGAACATCAGTTTCTCACGATTCGGGATCAAAGTGTAACCGCTTACCCTTTCTATAACCAAATGTGCCTGGCAGCTTTCAAGTGTGGAAATAAAAATCTCTGTTTGATATACTTGGACCCCAAAACATGCCAAGATTTCAGAGGTATTACACACCCTCCAGGTAGAGAGAATATTCATAGGAGATCTCATTCCAACAGAATAAAGATGCTGAAATAAAAGGCCAATGATGCATTGAAAATCTGGTAAATTAAAGCCATCATTGTCATGAGGCAACCTCAGTTTGACCATGGTTATTTGAGGAATTTTAGCTTTCCATAAAGTTTTTGTCACTACTACCTGCGTGAAATGCCTAACAGGGTATCCTTATTAAAATATGCGTTAATCTTGACGTAATATTCCTTTTAATAACGATCTTACATCAGAGATCTAATTGAAGTTTTAACCCTTGAGTTATATCTACCTAAGCTGCGTTTATGCATTTAGGCATGCTTAATTCAAAATACTCTATTTTGAGAATGATATTAAGT
Organism: Python bivittatus; assembly: GCF_059951505.1. NCBI lineage: Eukaryota > Metazoa > Chordata > Lepidosauria > Squamata > Pythonidae > Python > Python bivittatus. The sequence goes on along the minus strand of NW_028277034.1, from coordinate 55,136,908 downwards.
ATTTTACAGAGTCTGTACTCTGTAAATTGTAATCTTTTACAGTGGTCTACAAATACAACAGCAAATTGCGACTTTTTCCAGTTAATAGTATAACCAGAGTATAAACTATATTTCTGTACAACTTCAGTAAGTTTTGGTAATGACACTGCATACTCTTCCAGAATAGCCATATCAAAACAATTTGTATTCATTGCCAGGTGTCACCACACCCTTAATAGCTTGAGGCTATCTAATAGAAGAAGCCAGTGGTTTGAGAACCAAATTGAAGATTAAAAGAAACAAGGGGTATCCTTGACATATGCCACATTATAACTTAATAGGTTGAGAGACAAATTCACTTGTAAGAACTCGAGCCGGTGGGAAAGATATCAAAGTGAAATTTGGTGAACATAAGTTGGTGGAAACCTGTATCTCCTAAAGAATGCACTTCATAAATTCAGTGTGAACCGTATCAAAGGCCTTTTCAGCATTCTAGTTTGTCGCCATATCCGAAAATTCACCTGGCAGATTTTATCTGATTGATTTATCAATCCAGACTGAAATGAATGGATTATAGATGATATTACGAATGAGATTAATAGAAATGGCAAGATAAAATGGCCTTATACTTTTCCACCTTCTGGGCCAGTGTTTCTCAGCCTTGGTAACTTCAAGATATATGGACTTCAACTCCCAGAATTCCCTAGCCAGCATGTTACAAGAGCATCATTCCAAATTCCAAGCCTTGTATGGCTGCTGATTGACCAGAAGTTCTGGAAGGTCTCAGGTTGGAGGTAGCCAATAGCTTTCCAAGACCTTGGATAGAAATCCTGCCATAAGAATCAGGAATACTGTTCTGTCATCCCTTCTGTAATGCTGGCCACAGTGGAGAATGTGGAAAACTAATAACTTCTCTTACTTGCAGCTTGTCAACCTTGGTTGTGAATTCACAACTCTCCTACTTTTGCACCAGGTGGCTTTCTTTAGCTGAATCTAGTTTGTTTAGGAAAGCAAGGGATGTTTTGGGGCAAGTCCATTCTCATACATGTTAATCTGAGGAAGATTTTCCACATATTTTCCATGTATTTTGGTCATTATTCTCAGGCTACTGAACTCATTCATTCATTCATTCAGTTCTACTCTTGGTGGGTTGCAATCAGTAATTTGTAATAAAATGTCCACGGTATAATCAGTCAATGCAAACAGCCCACAGTTCAAAAGATACTGTCAGATAGTCAATCACATTAGTTTTTGAAGGTTTTTTCCCTTGAAATTTCTGCTTATTACCAGTGTCAACACCATATACAAAATTTATGGATTCCTCTGTGTTAGGGTGGGCTTGATGAGTCCTCCAAACACAACCGAGAGGCTAATGTTGAACCTCAACATGTCTTGCAAAAAAGGTTCCTTCTGTTTATTCCAAGTCAAATCAAGGCAGTTTGGTCTAGTGATTAAAGGCACCAGACTAGAAACCAGGAGATGGTGAATTCTAGTCCCGCCTTAGGCATGAAAGTTGGCTGGGTGGCTTTGGGCCAGTCCCTCTCCCTCACCCCAACTCACCTCACAAGGTGGTTGTGGGGAAAAGAGGAAGAGGAAGGAGTATTAGGTATGTTTGCCACCTTGAATTATTTATAAAAATAATAAGGGGATAAAAAATCTTTTTAAAAAAGTATCAGCTGTCTTGCAGATGTAATGAATTACAGTGTCTATTATATCTTGCCTACCTTGATGATTTGCAGTAATAACCAAAAACAAGACTTTTCAAAATAAACAGTAAAATGGCATTAATTAGAATTAAGGCATAAGACTAAAATACTGCAGGCTAGTAACTATAAGAAGATTATTACAGAGTGGTTTGTAAAACTTGAAGGATTCCAGAAAAGATGTGGATCAAAACAATCAAGAGACAGAGTAATTCCCCATCAAGAATAGTTAGAATCTTTGCGGGGGGACCTTAATAAATAAAAGTTTATACATAATGAAAGACTTGGAAGGAGAGCATACAGTTAGGCATGGTATGGATTGGAAGAATGCTCTTAGGATCATCTGGGAAAGCTCTCATTCTTCGCACAGCACCCAGTTAAACCCTGGAATTTGTTTCTGCAAGAAGGAGCGGTGCCTGTCCACTTCCATGATTAGAAAGAATTCATGTCAACAAGTCACTGTAATTGTATAGAAGGGAGCAGGTCTCTTAGTGGGAGTCATTGGGAAGTAGGAATGGAAGGCAGCTGGAGGGGAAGAACTCATGCGCTCAGCCGCCTTTGGGGCATCTCACGGACTTGCGTTTGGTTGTAGTGCAGAGAGTGCTGGACTAGCCAGGACTTCAGTGTGACCCAGCACAGGTCTTGCATTTTTATTATCCTACATTACCAGTCTGCTATGGCTTAAAAACAATTGTGTGTTTTTATTTTAGAGCCAGATTAAAGTTTGGGAAGCTGATTTCCATCCACAGCCATAAATATGGTGATCAATGTCTGCCTTCCTCAGTTCAAGCCACGAATTCACTGCAACAAGGTATTTTGTCTGGGGCAGAAAAAGTACAGTACAATACAATACAATACAATACAATACAATACAATACAATACAATACAATACAATAGACAGAGGACCTGGCTTGGAGCAGGAAATCTGTATCAGCGGAGTTAAGTTAACCATCACAGGGATCAAGGGACCCGGTGACTCAGCAGCTCATTGTAGGACTAAGTCAGCTGTGCTTAGGTACAGGGGCTCCCTGCTGCTTATGCATATCCTTTCTGAGAAATGCAAATAATGGCACCTGCAGAGCAGCATCCGGGGCAACTTCTCGAACAAATTGTTTGGATGGCTCAAATTGGCCCCCAAAACGAACAGGGATGGATTTGGTAGCCTTGATTGCAAAGATGTAGCGAGGAAAACCAGTTTTGCTAGCTGGCTAATTTTGACACTGGCATGTCTGCTTTTGATCTATACATTTAATTTGGCATTTTTTCCCAGACATCCTCCGGTTGTTCTGCAGGTATTTTCATCGATGGCAGAGTTAAACAGCACTGGCGTGCAAGTGCCTCAAAAAAACTACGTGACTAGCATAACAGACCAAAGTGTTAGTATTGAAGGGAGAACCCAAACCTCCCTACACGATCAGCAATTATTCAGACATTTAGGAACTAGCAATTTTCTTCCTAACAGGAGGGCCCACCAGATGCAGGGACTTCAACTCCCAGAATCCTCAAGAATGGCCATTTCTGTGTTGGCCAAGAAATGCTGGGTGTTGAAGTCTACATATCCAGAGAGTGCCCATTTGGCAACGGCTACCTCAGCTCTACAGTAAATGGCCTTGCTATTTCTAGTGGCTTTCCCTCCATTTAAGCCCATAAGCAGCATGGAGCTAATTCCCACAAAATAAACATTTGAAACAGGATTAAAGGACTGAAAGAGGGAAGGTTTCTCAGTGGCTATTGGCCATCCTTGAACTTTCCAAGTTTGTGGTTCCCAGTTGTTGGAAAATAGTGCTACGTATGGACAGTAGACGGTTTCTCTAGCCCTGTTCAGCCTCTGTCATAGTGCCTGCATCACTCTTCTAAGGGAAACTTTTGCTCAGTTTAAAATGCACACTTACTTTCATCCGGAGAAAGTAGAGGCTAAGTCAAACCGAAGGGAACTACTTAATTCCCAGCTGTTCCTATTAGAGAGTTTTGAACATGCATTGTAACTCTTCTTTTGAAACCCATCAGAGTTTAAGTATTTTAACAGGGGCTGAGTCACGCTCCTGATTTTTTTTTTTTGGTTACAGAACTCTACTTCCTCTGTTTGTTACAATGACAAAGGTAGTTGCATACATTCTCAATCATTTACAATTATTATTAATTGTAGATTTCTGCGGATGGGTATGAAGTAGAAAACCTGATCTCAGAAGACCTTGTTAAGAGACATCGTGGGTTCCGCTGTGAATATTTCATCAAGCCCCCAGTCCATGTGACAATTTCTTTCCCCTTCAATGTGGAAATTTGTCGGATTAATATAGATACTTCTTCAGGTAGCTGTCACAACATCACTGGCCTGGATATTTATACGTCTACCTCATCCAGTAAAGCCTGTGGGAACAACCCTGAGCCTCCCTTCTCCGCTCTGTCAAGTCAGCCTGCATTAGACAAAGAGACGTTCACGCTGGTGGGCAAAGCTGTACTAAAGAATCAAAGCAAAGTGACCTTCAGCCATCGTGGCTTCAGGTCAAGGCCTCCCTTCCATCATCAAATAGACACTCTCTTCTCCTTTTCCGGCTCTGCATCTTTGGACTTATGGAATAAAGGCCCAACCTCCTTAAGCAGCGTCTCACACCTGAAAATCTGTATCACTCACGTAGCAGGGAGTGGCCTCCCTTGCATTAAGAAAGTAGAGGTCTGGGGCCAGCCTGCCAAGTCCTGCTCTCACGAAGTGGTTGATGATGTGCTCCAGATCGCCACCGAATCCTTGGTGGAAGGCTTGGGAGGACAGCTCCCTACCCTTCCTCTGCCAATGGAGAGTGATATTGTGCCCTTTGGTAACTCAGACAGCCAGGAACAGAAGCTGATGGAGGTTCTTCAGGACATCCCTGAGGAGTTCTTGGACCCCATTACCCTGGAAATAATGACTCTCCCCATGCTGCTGCCCTCCGGGAAAGTGATTGACCAAGGCACCCTGGAGAAGTGCAACCGGAGCGAAGCTACCTGGGGCCGAGTGCCTAGTGATCCTTTCACGGGGGTGGCTTTCAGCCAGCATTCTCAGCCCCTTCCCCACCCGTCCCTCAAGGCAAGAATAGACCATTTCCTCCTCCAACATAACATCCCTGGCACGAATCTGCTTGGGAGAAGCCAGGCCTCGGGGACAGTCGTCACTTCTTCCCTGGCCATGTCTTCTCTCAAACGGAAAATAGATCTTGTGGATCAGAACCGGGATGGCAACCCGGAGTCTTGCCATTTTTCTACAGCAGATTTTGCAGTTGCGTCCACCTTGGGATCCCACGCTAAGAGGATGAAAATGGAATGTGATTTGAATTCTTCCCAAATGGATTGCTCAACAGGTACCGTAACCCTTTTGGTCTCTTAACTTGCAGCAGGACCCCTCCCATGGGGTCACCACCTGAATAGCTTTGGCTGATGTTTTCAGAGGTTTTACAAACCTTCTACAAATCATGGTTACTCAGGCATGGGTGAGCAGATTTACACAACCCATTTTATTAGGACCCTGAATTAACCTGCTTTCTGGGTTCAGAAAATACACCAAATTGTAAACTAACCAATTAGTTTACAATTACTGGAAAAAAGATAATTAAGATTAAAATTAAGCAAGCTTAACATGGTGTACAAGTGCGACTATTAGGTTTGTAACTCAGATAGTTAAGCATATTTATTTATTTATTTATTTATTATATTTATATAGCCACCCATCTCACACTAAGTGAGGTGCAAAGCTAGCATTTTGGTGACTACATATACCTCTGCCAGGGGCCCTTCAAGAAGCTTTGGATATAATTTGACGAAATCTTTATTTCTTTGGGCTGAATTCTTTCCTTCTTTGTTCTTATCATTTTGTTCTGTGTTGGTTAACATACATTCGGTTCACCAACAGTATTGGTTTTAGCCAGTCATGAATCCTTAGACATGCAGAACAATCATTCTGTATGTCTGCATCAAGCATCATGGAATTTGGACATTCAGTCTGATATTGGCATTCTGAGAACTTGAAGACAGTCTTTGGACCAAACTTGGTTCCCTCTACATATATTAGGACTGCAGTTCCCATAATCCCTCAGTCAGCATAGCCTTGCTTACTGAGAATTCTGGGAGCTTCAATCTCAAACTCTCTAGAGCAGTGTTTCTCAACCTTGGCAGCTTGAAAATGTGTGGACTTCAACTCCTAGAATTCCTGGCTGGGGAATGCTGGCTGGGGAATTCTGGGAGTTGAAGTCCACACACCTTCAGGCTGCCAAGGTTGAGAAACACTGCTCTAGAGAGATGCTAGTTAGAGAAAGTAACTCTCAATCTTATGGTGGCTGAGTAAAAAAGCAGCTGATGTGGCAATTGCTGGGCCCTCAAAGAATCAGGGTGTTTATTCCACCCACGGTTTCGGTCACTACACCCCATCTCTTTCAGCTGCCATGCATCAACTCATGCATACCCTCCTTCCTTATTCTTTGCCACCTCAGCTTTAGAGAGACCAAGATGTTCTTTTTTGTTCAGATTTCCTTTTAGTTTTTTAAAATACAAACCCAGAAATGTAAAGACCCCAAACACAGCCACAGCCATGAAGCTCGTTATAAGTAAGGACTTGCCAATCCTCCATCCATTCCAAGTTACAGCTCTTGGTGGTTTTGAGTTGCAGGGAGTCTTGCAATGGAATTACTCGTGTGCTGTGGCGTTGTGCACCTCCCTGTAGTGCTTTTCCCTGCGGGAGTTATTGTTAAGCCTATTTCCATCTCCTTTTTGCCCCAACCTTTGAGAAGAGCATGAACTCCGTTGTTCTTAAAGCAAACGAAGTGCTTCAAAGCGTCCTGTTAGGATCGTGAGGGAGAATGCTGGTGCCAAAGCTGCAGAGAGGAGGGAGAAAGGTGCAAGATCTTATTTTTCCACTGTGTGGTGCTTTATCTCCAGGTGCCTTGCAGAAATTCAATCCCCCTATGAAAGTAGTTGTTGTGTACCTGTCTGTCCCATATATCTTCCCAGCGGGGCATCGTATGAACTTTTATGAACTTTATATGAACTTCGGGTACCAGCACTATCTGGATGAATACAGTGCTAAAGTGCTAAAGTGAAATGAATCATATGAGCATACAAAACTGTCTTTTTTATCACTTTTCCGGGCAACAGACAAATTGGGTCCTTCCCAAATTTCCCACCTGAGGAGTTAGCTGAAGATGCATCTTCCTGCTAAGCTCCTCCCCGCTTCTTCCTGCACGCTATGGCTTACGACTGCCCCAGGGCACAGCACTGATAAACAGCGGATAGGTAGATGTGCATTCGCAACCATGTTATTGTAAAGTTGCAATCGTTTGCTTTGTAGGGGAGCCTGGCTACTCGTTGTTGGAAGCAGAATGTTAGATACTAAGGGCCTCGTTTGGATGGAGCAAGGCTGCCTTTCTATTCATGTGGCCATCAGTGCTAAACAGAAATGCAAAGTCCAAAAGTGGTATTCATTGGGTGGGTGTTAGATCCTTTCTTAAAAGTCTGCTATTCCAATATCCTCATAAAATTGGGTAGGTTGGTTCGCCGCGTGGTGGGGGTGGTATTTGACTCTTATACACCGACTCTTCCTAGATCTTTATCCCTCTCTTCACAGAAGTGGTTACTCACGAACAGAGGCTTTCGGAAAGCTTGGACAGCGCCTTGAACTCTGCGCTTAGCACAATGCCGTTCACGACGAGTGTGGCCAAAGGCGCACAGCAAGCGCACAGTGGCAGCAGCTCCAGTGACTTCTGTGCTGCAAGTGGTGCTCATGGTAAAGCAAGGAGAAGGTTGGCCAGCCCATCCTCCTCCCCCTCCTTCCTTTTGGAGACATTCCCTGCCCACCAGGCTCCTTGGGGATTTGAGTCTTTCCCTGTGAAAGAAGGGTTGACGGGATGGTCTGGTTCCCCCAACATACCGAATCACAGAGTAGCCACCCTATTTTAGTTTAGCGTAGCCTAAACCCAGTCAGTGGTTGCTGGTTTGAATCATGTCAGTACTGTTTGTGGGATAGATCCGAAGAACAGGCCATCCAAAAGGGGATAGACGCTATTCCTCCTCTCTGCGCACTGGCTTTGCAGCTCCACATACTGGGTGGTGCGTCGGTGAGCAAAGCTTCTCTCACAGCCTGCTGGATTTAGCTGAGGAGTAGCAGTGGCCAGCCAGATGCTTCTACAGGTCTGGTCAGATGGCCTGTTGTTTCTGCCAAACTGTCCACCCAACTCCAGTTGAGTTCATTCTCAGAACTCTGATCCTGAAAGATTATTTGAAGCCTTCTTTGATGGTGACATCCCTGCATCCTGCCGGGGCAACAGAGGTCATCAATAAACCCTTCCAAACTGCCTGGCCTCCAGTATGGGAATACAAGTCCTTTAGGCCTTGCAGCATGGGGGGTGGGTTTCTGGGGATTGCATTTCAAAAGAGGCATCAGATTAAGGAAGGTGGTTGTAAATAACATTGCAAGGGTTCTGCAATGTAGGAAGCACTGGAAGAGTCACCGTACCTTTCCTCGCTGAAGGTCTAATCAAGGATCTGATTAGATGCATCTGTATATTCTTTTAGCTTAGGTGGTGGTGCCTCCACAACCACGTTTTCATTTGTGTGTGCATTTTTTTTTTGTTTTTCTACAGAGCACAACAGGAGCATCAGCACACAAGGATGTTCTTCCTGTTCCCGGGCCTTTTCTTTGTACTTCAAAACGGAGGCTGTGTATCAGCTCCCTTGCAGGCATTTAGTGTGTCGCTCTTGCTTGGCTGACAAGCAGAAGTCTCTGTCCATATTGTGTATGAATTGCAAAAGGTTGGTTGCCACCCATGACATTTCGAGGGTCCATTTTTGAGAGGGGTATGCGGTGTGCTCTCTGGAATTGGGAGTTTAAGCCAAGGCAGGCTTAACCGGGGCAGCCAAGAGCAGGAGGCACGACTGTTCCCCCACCGCCACTGCCAAGTCACACGAGGATACAATCCTACACATGCTGTGCAAGAAGGAACTTGGTGAGGTTCTATAGGATAGATGGACTGTAGCATTTTAGAGCTAAAGTGATCAAAGGATAATAAAGCCATATGCTTCTCTATTTTTTTTCCAAAAAGTTCATTTATGTACAAAAGTTGCATCTGTATAACTTAGTTCTGTTATTTTGCCACTTTTCAAACTGCCCGTGCATCAGTGGCTTCCTGTTTGTGAAAGGAAGGAATTAGGAATTCACGTTTCATATGCTCTGTTCAGTGAGAGCTTTTTTGGTTAAAGTGGAGAGAGAACATAACTGAGGAACATATAATGGCCCTCCTTTATCTGCAGGGTCCCGTTTTGGTTTTGCTAGGTGTGCAAAAAAAAATAAAAAAAAATAGACCTCCTTTGAGTCTTACAAGGATGCAGTTATACCCACACCAGGCAAAAAAAAAAAAGAATTTGGTAAGATCCTAACCTGAAGAAACAAGAGGATAGGTAGCTGTTCTGAAGGCTTCAAGAAAACAGAGACAGGAGCAGTTTGAACAGTTTTGGTGGCAGATTTAATTAATTGTGCAGTTTGTTAAAAGAAAAAAAAAGTGTGTTTTATACACACCTATTTGTTGTAACTCTTGGTTTCTATTGTGCAGCTAGGGCTGAGGGGTGGTCAAGCCATCTGGCAGATAACAGTTTAAGCCTTAATAAAATTATGGTCAGAAATCACAGATGACTTTCACCACCAGTTGTATTCCTGTTGCTTGTGTAAGCTGGTGCAACATTAAGAAACACAGCGTTTCACTAAGGGGTTCCTGGTGAAACTCTCCAGAGTGGATTCACAGTTGACATTTCATAGACGTGCCCAACTGGGGTTGGAAATATATTCACGATTATGCGATGAGCGCACACCAGCTAATGCAATGCCTTTGCATACATGTAATATATTGTCCTTAAGTTCTTACCTGTTGTCTTATTTCTTTTGCCAATAAATTATTTCATACAAGCCTAGCACCCTCCCTCTCCAACCCAGATGACTTTCAGAGAAGGTTGTGATGGAGGAAAGCAGAAGCAGAGTTTCACCAGTAGCTTCAGTCCTACTTCGGAATAGGTTCAGTCTTCAGCCATAAAAAAGAAGCTTTTCCATACTTCATATCAGGTCTTGGTTATATTGAGCAGGTAGTCTTGAATGACTAAGATAAGCAGGTAGGATATGCAGAATAATGGGGTGGCAGGGCAGAGTGAGATATGACGTACCAGAAGAGAGAATGCAGAAGAAAACTTGTGGCTCTTGATCCCAGGAGAAGCCACAGTCTAATAATTAACAGAGTCGTGACTAGAAAGACCATGATGTTGGGAGCAACCATTAACAAGGGCCCAAAAGTAGTAGAGAGAATTGTGGGGAGGTTTAATGACATGTTGGATGTGGCTTAGGGATGAGTAAACTCATGAGAGTAAAAAGCAGTTGTGTGGTCTGAATTTCACAATGGTTTGAATCAACCAGGCATACAATGCTCTCCATAGAGCCCCACAGCTCTTACTAGGTTAGTCAGCCTCTCAGTAGCCATGCCAGTGGGAACCTCGATGTGCCCCTCTCTTAATTCGAGGTCTAGAAGGTGCCCAATAATGGATCAGGCGGCGGCTGTGTTAGGTGGCGAGCAGCAGCACTGACTAAACTCAGGGTATTGGGAGAAATTAGAGCTTCACATGGCAGAGAAAGCTTTGCATGTCCAAAAACCGGGATTAAGTCCCTGGTGCTGTCAGAAGGAAGGATCAGAAACCACTGGAAAGGGGCTGGTGAGCTGGGGATCCTGGAAAACCTCTGCCAGTTAAAAGAGCCAATATTTAGTTGGGCAAATAGTTCAGACCAGTGTTTTTCAAACTTGGCAACTTTAAGATGTGTGGACTTCAATTCCCAGAATTCCTCAGCCAGCCATGGGAGTTGAAGTCCACACATCTTAAAGTTGCCAAGTTTGAAAAACACTGGTCTGAACTGATCCAAGGAAGGGTTTTTTTTGGTGTTCACTTAACTCCAGTGGAGGTTTTATAGGAGCTACTTGGAACTAAAGGTATTTTCTATGAGTAGGGCAAAAATGAGTGCTCCATTCCTCCACGTCACGCATACAACTTCAGCTTCCATCATTAAAACCACCGTGTTTTTTCCGTCACTAGGCAGTGTTGCATCTAGGCGGTAACCTCCACACCATGCCCTCTGCCATTGTAGTTCAAGTAGATGCCGGGGATGGGCTGCTGGAGCGAATCCCCCAGGTAGAAGGCGAACTGCAAAAAGATTTGCCGCTGTAGCCTCCCTGTTGTTCTTTTTTGCATCCACTCGTCAATTAGTAGGGCAGGGTTTAATGATGTTTTTGCAACTTCCCTGCCTGTGCATGGGTGCTCCTGTTCTAACAGAATTCTGCCAGACTACTGGAGGGCTTGTGCAGCAGAAGCAACTGGGGTTGAACTTGGGACATGAGTGATGCTTCCTCCTCTGCTTTTTCTACTTAACTTCAGTTCGACAGCAAAAAACAGGCACCCACCACCAGTTTGTTCCTCCAGAAGAGCTGGAACTACAACTCCCAGAATTCTGGGAAGACAATTGGTGAATGGGAATTCTGGGAGTTGTAGTCCAAGCAACATCCGGGAGGCTTCAGGTGGCATCAGTAAGGGTTCCGTTGCAATTTAAGCCTTCATTCGTTCCACGAGCACATTGGTAGGCATCTCTCTCTCTCTATAGAGACCTGTCATTGGGTGTGCATTGAGCCATGCAGCTTTCCCAGAGCTTGGGGTATCTTCTGCCTCTGTATGCATCTGGATGGATTCAAGTGGCATAAGAGGGGGTGGAGTATATCTGGGGAAAGTGAGATCTGCCAAATGAGACCGCATCTCCCATCGAACACTGGTGCTATGCATGCAGGACCTTCATCCTGAGAAAGCGAAGGCGCCCTGGAGTTGGCTGGCATAAATAGTGTGGAGGCTACAAGGGAAGGGCAGAAGCATTCCTACCTCTCAGCAAGTGCCATCTTGAACTTTGTCTCAACAGGTAAACTGGGAAGAGGGGCACCGCAAAGTAAGATTGAGATGGGCTACCTTGCATTCACACGGAAGATACCTGGCCATTAGTCTGGGGACTGGGGGAAATAAACAATTCTAATACTGGCACAGCACTCTAAGTCCTAATATGGTTTCTCTGGCTCTAGTTTAGCATCTTGTGCCAACTCAGCCAGTTATGATTTATTTTTTATTTATTAAATTTGGACACCACCAAAAAGTGCTCAAGTTGGGCCTACATAGGGATACTTCAGAAACATGCTGCAGCTGCGATCAAAACAGATCCTTCAGAGATATTGCCCTTTTCACCTTTTCTCTTGTGCTAAATTAATTTTGCCAGTCGTCCCCTGAGTTTGGTACGTTGACTGATTTCATTAACCACTTTCAGGCTGTTGATGGGGGGGGGGAGGCGGTATGCAGATTTTCTTTAGCTTGGAAAACATTTCATTAACCTTCCTTGACTTTAAATAAGTATAATTGCATTTTAATCTTTTAGTCCTGCATTATCATTCAGGGCACAGAATCATTTGAGGATAGATAATTCCTGCTAATGTAATTTTATGATACAGTAATCTGGAGTCTGGCCTGATCTCCTAATGTTGTCATTCAGTCTAGAAATGACACTTGAGAAGAATAATGAAGTTCTCTGTTTCTGTGTCATAATTCTACTGACCTGTAGAGTTGAGTCAGTTTTGGAGACTGCCGAGAAACGCAGGGGGTGGAAAATTTGAGATGAGGATCATTACAGTCTCCAGTTTTGCTTATATTAATTTTTACCTGATCTAACCGAGAGATCAAATATATTAAAAACTCATATAATGGTAAACTTCATTAAACAGCTAGAAACAAAGAACTCAAAAGAATTTTAATTGAAACTTGTCTCAGTCTAATTACAGCTGGGGGTCTGTAATTCCAGTTCAGTGGGTCCCCAAAGAGGCGAACTGCCCTTTCCTTGACATCTAAGAAAACTATACTGAATTAGAACATCTTCTGAAAAGTTGAAGCAGAAACCAAATATACGAAACATATGAACTGAAGTAAACGTCAATATGGCTGTACCTCCCCTTGGAATAATTGTAAGAGCCAAAACTTGACTGGACTGTGACATCATGTTTCAAAGATCCAAGCTGTGGGTGATTTCCTAGAGATGTGGAAATACCAAGCCATTTGATGAGGCCATGAGAAAACATACTTTGGTCCTTAGGGTGCCAAATCTGTTTAAATCTCTGGAAGATTATGCATGTAATAACCTTATGACAGGTGAGTGATCCAATAGCCAGCTGTATTACCAAACCTTTCTAAATCCTAGGTTAAAAGGCTATGTCTTCTGTTCTTTTCCAAACTATGCCTAGCATACATTTTAACTTGATCACATCTGTTGCAGATTCTGCCCCGTAGTTTCATTGCACTAGCTCGACAATCCTAAAATTTCTTTTCAGGGAAATTCAGACACATCAAATCGATTATGGACTGCAGTCACATGACCCTCTTAGCTTAAATACAGTTCCCGGGTTAAGAACGTCTGGGTTACAGATGACCCATAGTTAAGAACAGAGCCTACTGTAGTATAATTTGAGTTAAATACACAGTGATTCAAGTTAAATACACAATGGTCCGAGTTCATTACACAATACTCCTTACCCAGTGTTATACAATGATACTATTCTGATTTATGTACAAATTCAACTTAAGGACAGACCTTGGAGACGGAACTTGTTCTTAAACTAGGGACTACCTATACTGATTTAGCCCTGTTTTCTGGATTTTCAGAATACACTCAATCACGAATGAGCCAAACAGGCTGTGTTCACACAATACACCAAGCCACCCTGAATAAACAAACCTAGTCAAGGTTAAAACTCCTGCAGGTTGTGCAAATTTGGGGGGGGGGCTGTAACTGACTTATTTGTGCTCAAAAAGCCCTCGGTTACTCGCCTGTCTTTTCACCATCTGGAATAGTTTTATCTACTCCACAAACATGGTCCTGCTACTGCTCACCCCTTCTTCCCAGAGGGCTTGTTAAGAGTCAGGTAATACTAACGCCGCTGCCGTTCTCATGAAGTTTCACAGTTTACTCCGTTCCAAGTTTTTAAGCAGAGCCTGTAATGCTTGTATAGACAGACTTGGACAATGCACTTCCGTGAGCTTATTAAGAGGCGCCATGGCAATCTAGGGCAGCTATACACCGAGCTGTATTTTTCAAACACCTGTCATCCAAATTAAAAAGGGAGATACGTGATATCCCATAATATTTACTAGGGATATGCATCTGCTGCCCAACTGGAATGGAGTTACCTGTGTAGAGGCATAGCAGCCAAAAAAGTACACCTTGCCGTCACAAGTACATGATCAGGCTCCCTCTTTCGGCAGCACTGTACGGTCCCGTGTGCAGGCTGGCAGGGAGGAAGGTGTGAGACGAGGCTGAAGCAGAGAGGACAAAAGCCAGGACTCTTGTCTATGAGATCCCTTCGGGGAGGTCGATAAGAAGGAAGCAGGTCGTTAAGGAAACAAAGAAGTGTCACCTGAACCAGACAAAGGAAGTTGGGCCTGAGCACCTGGAAACCCTCACCCCAGTCCCATCCACTTGTAAATCAACCCAGCAAGGACTTTTGGGGATAAAAGGGGTCCCAAAGCTGGACCACTCTGAGTCCTCTGAGCTGAGTCATCTGAGTCACCTTTGGATCCAGACTTGGCGGCTTCCGTCCCTCTAGCTAGTGCCTGGCAGCCTAGTTGGGAAGGACCTGGGTAAGTGTGGATGAGCGTGTGTGTGTGTGTGTTTGAGAAAGAGCAAATGTACCTTGCAACCAGTAAAGTTTTGCTGGTACTTTAAATTCACTGGGTCTCCGTGTATTACAAAGAACCTCTTGTGCCTCAGTGTTCGGTTGGAAGTGATTTGCGTGTGTCCCTAATTATTTACCGGCTGTTGACCAGGGCAGTGTGTCTGTCTGCTCCAGCCGCACCTATCTGGAAAACCCAGGTAGAGAGCAAGGGGGGCTGGCAAGATCCGCGTGCCTCAACAGGCTGTGAGTGTGTGACCATAAGCCGAACCTGGGAGCCGGGTGTGTAACAAAGGATGGCGAGAGCATGCACTCAGGCCAAGTTGCAGTGGGCAGTCTCATGCGGGAGCAGCTGGATCCCTTTAGCTACAGTATTTGTTCTTAGTGGGTTGATGGCAAATGACGGGTGCTAATTCCGGGTGCAATTCCTGGCGCAAGAGTCACATCATCCGTCCACCTGCCCTGGAGCATCTCTGATTGACAGGCTGACTCTGTCGCTTCTGGCTACCCAATTCTTCAACCGCAAGGCCAGCCTTGAAATGCAGCCCTGTGCCAGGCCAGGCTTGGCTCAACCATATAATGGATCACACCAAGGTTTGCTGGGCTCTGTTGTGGAGATCACGGTGATACAGATTTTGCCTTTCTTTAGCTTAAGGAAGAATTCACGCTGGGTCACTATGACACTGATTCACCTCTCACACAATCTCCAGCTGTCCTTGTGAATGTCAAATTCCTACCTGGGTGCGTACTGTAATACGGCTGTTTGCCCATCTTGCTGAGCGTCTATGTGTCGTTTTTACATGGGCAACTTCTCATCTTTGGATATAAATGGCAAAAAGTACAGCTTAAGTACAGTTTAAGGAGTAAATGTCTATTAACTTCCCCATTTTGTTATAACTGTTTCTGACATCAGCATCTTGGATGTGGTATTACTTAGCACTACCTGCCAAATGGACATACGGAAGTATAATTTTCTATAGCTTTGGCCACAGTAGAATGGGACACATTTCTGACAGCTGATGGGGTGAGACTGTACCTGGGAATCTGCCAAATTATTATCTTCTCTTCCCTACATTACAGTACTGTAAGGGAAGAGAAGTGGTTTTTCATATCAAGAGTCCCAATTGGTGATGTTTTACAGCTGAAAATTGGCCCTAATTGGGCTCCCACATCACACTAAGTCAGTGTGTCATGACTTAAACTGGGCTGGTTCCAGATCTTTGGACCAGCTTCCAGAATTCTTAGCAATGGCCCTGCTGGTTGGGGAATTTTGGGATATAAAGTCCACACTATTGGAAGCTGTCCAGAGTGGAGAAGACTACCAAGCCATCATATATTTGGCTATGATTTGAGCTTCATGCAATGTGGCTCGTGAATCATATTTAGGGCTGAGTGTATTCTACAAACTCAACCAATTATGGCCTATTCAAAGGACAGTTGAGCAAACTACGATAGCACAGTGGGTGAACCATGTCAGTAAGCTTTTAAAGAAGGCATACAGTTGTTTAGTTGTTGGTTGGTTAGGCAACCCTGGTCAAATGTATATTTCAATAACTCCATAAGGGAACAGAAGCTGATGCAACTTTTGGTTGACAGTGGCATGATGTCCACATAATGTGCAACCGTGATTGGGGGAAATGCTAGAAGGGAGCCTTTTTTCTGACTTCATCACCAAAGTCATTGTCAAAAGTAGGAGAAATAAAAGAATGATCAGGCTGAAATGTTTTGAAACACAGTGCTTTGGAGTGATAAACCCGGAACTCTTTGGCCATCTTGAGTTGCTTATTGATTTAGAGCTCACATTTATAGGCCACCCAGCTCAAGGTGGCTCTGGGCAGCATGCCATTCAAAACCCATCCAATCTGGTTTACAAACAATAGAAGGACATAAAATGGGGATTAAAGTAACGCATGCTTAAGCAAACATTTCCAGAGACGCCTGTTCCTAACCAAAGACCTGGAGAAAGAGCCAAATGTCAGCCATTTGAGGTAGACCAGACAAGGAAACCAAAGTTATGAATGCTAATACTACTTTTATTATAAGGTTACAGTAACAGAATCTGGCAAGTCTGAACGCGTTTCCTCCCTCACTGCCTTTACATTCAAGAGAACTACAGAGAATCCATTTTGAGATGCTTTCTCCACTCCCATTCCTTCTATGGGCTGAGATTTCTCTTATCTGACTGTTGTCTTGGTTGTGGCTCTTCTTCCTGTTCCTCAAGGTTACTCTCACAGCCCATTACCCTAAGGCTTATGAGCTCACTGGGAGAATGACAGGGTCAAATATTGACTGAAAGCCTAGCCAAGCTTCTGTACTTTCACTGCATTCTTACGTTGAATCTGTAAACAATTACAGATGAAGAATAAGTCTGCATTCAAATGTATAGAAAGATGTGCTTAACTGTGTAACGTAGAGAGGCTGCCTCAGTTTCTCTTCACTTAGGGATTCATTGAAACATACAGTTTCATCATGGGTGCCTAAAATTTGCATGCAACTACAGATCTTAAGGACCCTTAAGGCCCAGTGAGTCCAATCCATTGCCACCCTTCTTCCAGGAAACACTCAAACTGTTCTTTCTGTTCAGAAGTTTTTCCTAACGTTTAATTGGATTCTGATTTTTCTTGGATCAAATCCACCAGTTCATGTGCTTCACTCTGGGATGATGGAGAATAGGCCTTGACAGCTTTTGGGGTAGTTGAAAAGCACTATCACACCCATCTCCACAGAGTCTTCTCTTTTCAAGGCCAAATGTACCCACTTTTTTCAGTCTCTCCTCATTGGGTTAGATCAAGTTTCCTGATTCTCCTCGTTGCACTTTCTCACTCTTGTGGTGTCACTGAATTTTCCTGGAAGGCGGTGTTCAGATCCATCCCTTGGTCAGGTCTTGCGGTATTCCGGGTATGGTCTGACCAGTGCTGAAGTGGGGAAAAGAAAAAGTCTTCTCCTAATTGTGGATGGCTACAGAGAAGCAGAATGAGAAAGATCTCCGCCTAGGATGTTGGACAGCTCGCTGAGAGAGGTCTAAACATCTGGATTCAGGAAATTGTTTTGCTCCATACAAAGTTCAAGATCATCCTTTCCTGGCTTGGCTCTCTCCAGGTATGTTGAGTGCAATGGATATATTAAAAAAAGAGATGTGTTCTGCAAAGCATGGTTGTCAGCCTATGCCCTTGGCATCCAACACGGTTCCTACAGACAATACCAAGAATGCAATATATCCTGGGCAGGGTTAGGGATGCACAGAATGTTGCATTCTGGAGAATGTTCCATAATTTCCCTGCATTATGACAACAGGGCCTTCCAAAACTGGCTCAGTATTTTCCAGAAGTAAATCTTCCAGAACAAACAAGCGATTTGTGGGGTTCTATGTGTACTGGGGCAGGGCTCCAATCCTGCAGTTATGTCCACCATCTTGACTTCTTTGACCCCTCCCAGGATGCCCCTCCTACTCACGCCCAAGTTTTATTTTCTAAGAATACCCCATGGGCTATCATTTTGCTTTGCAAATAAAATAAAACGATCTTTACAAAAATCAGTCTGATGACTTCAGAAGCCTGGTGGCTTTGAGGACGCTCCACACCCAGACAATATTTGCAGCCACCCCTTTGTAAATACCGTTCCCCACTTGGCACCACTTCTCTCCCATTTCTGCATCCAAATCTTAGCCCCCTTTCCCTTAACTCCCTTTTGCTCTCTCGGCAACTCCCTCCGCACAGAGTCCTTTCAGCTTTGTAGATCGGCTGGGTCTCTTCTGCCAAGTTGTCATCCGCAGTTTTGCTCCCCTCCATTTCTCATCTGTGGTTTTCCTTCTAATTCATTAAACAATCACGGCCACCTTTCATAACTGCTTCTTCAAAAGGAACAAAGTCTGTTGTGCGGATCACCCCGGGCAGCCACCAGCCCTCCAAGGATGAGTTTGCTGACGTGTTTGTGATTTGCAAGATTCCTGCCTGCATATTCATGGCACGGTCCCGGGTCACTCCCTGCTGGCGTCGGGCCTGGAATGCCTTCTCCAGGGGGAGCCGCACTGCAGTCAAAGAGAACCGGGGCGGGAGGAAGGAGGGGAGTGCAGGTGGCCCGCAAGGGAAGTTACCAGAAGACAACCGACCTGAGTCCAACGCTAAGCCAACTCTGTTATCTTCCCAGAACTCAAAGTTAGAAGCCCCCAAGCCATCAGGTCCCTTCCCTCTGATCAGGGAAGGAGTCCAGGCTGAAGCATCTTGGATAGGTGGCTACTCAACCATCATTTAAAGACATCCCCCCAAGAGAGCTTACCGTTTCTGTTTCCGACCATTCAGCTGGAATGATGAGCTGCAGACTAGTGAAGGAGAAGTGAACTTCCCTTTTAGCTTGCTCACCCTTGTCTATCAGCTGTTCCTCTGATGGCTTGAGATGATGGGAAACATAGCCCAGCATCTCCAGAGGCTGACAGGCTGGGGACGGCTGAGCTACAAATGATGGGAGCTGATGGCCCCAAATTTTTCTGCTTAAAAGAGAAAAGTGGTGGCAAAGGATCTTTAACTTGCTGGTTTTTTGTTTTCTTTCCTCCTTTTAGGAACATAAAATAACCCTGCCCAGAAATTCTGAGATTTGTGCGTCTTGAAAATGCATTTTCTCATACAGGGAGGACCACTTTTCTGTCTCCAAAATGTGTGTTAGGTTGGGTCAAGAAGGCGGGTTGGAGCCATGCACCCAAATGAATACAGGTCGTCCTCACTGAGCAATCATAATTGGGACTAGCAACTCAGCTGCTAAGCAAAGTGGTCACTAAGTGAAACTGCGACTGTGCTTACGATTTTCCTTCAGCTTTCCTTTGCTTTACAGACTTGCGAAGGTCATCAATGCAAGGATTAGTCGCAAAGTGACTTTTTCATCACTGTCGTAACTGTGAATGGTTGCTAAATGAGGTAGTGCCTAAACAAGGATTACCTGTAGTAAGAAGAAGGCAGAAAGAAGGGAGTAATTGCAGGTGGCAGCTGAAGAGATTGCATTTCTGAATATCTTCTTTGGAAGAGAAACACTCCTCGCAATTTGCTGAGATGGCTAAATTGACTTCTTTGATCAGAGAAAAGACAATATCTCTGTTTGTTGCTGACTGGAAACCCCTTATAGACTTTTTGTGTGAAACAGAAAAAAATGAACTTACAATTTATGGTTTTGATGATTAGACAGGATAGATTATAGAAAGAAGAGAGTTATGTTGTAACCAGGTAAATTTATAATTGTACTTACAAGTGCTGTAAAGAAGATCGGACATTACTTCTTTGTCTCTTTTTTCTTCCTTTTCTATTTTTCTTTTACCTTTTTTTCCTTTCCTGCACTTTTAGCTTTCTCTTTGATCTCTTTCTTTTTCTTTTTCTTACTTACTTTTCTTAGTTTTCATCTTCCTTTTTAAAAAACCTTTAATAAAAAATTATATATATAAAAAGAGGAAGAGAAACACTCTGAGCAAGCCGAAAGCAAGCACCATGGTCACACCACCGTTCCTCAGCCCCTGCTGCTCAAGCCGACCATCTCACCCTGCAAGTTGGGACCCAAACAGCCTTGTGCAGACCAGGTCTCAAGTTGGGAAAAGTGAAGCTGGGCTCTTCCGGGTCAGTTTGTTTTTTGGGAACCAGAAGTAGAAAAAAGAGGAGGTCTGTAGATGGAAACTGACGCGGGGGAAGTTTTTGGCTGGAGAAGCTGGAGCCGAAGGGAACCTCGTGATGCTGAGTCAGACGCGTTGCCATCTGTAGCCTGGCAGAGCATCTCTTCAGCTATTTGGGCTGAAGGGGGGGGGGGGCATTTCAAATTTTGCAAGGAGCCCCCAGCCCCCCTCCCCATCTTTTGGGCCTGGCCACAAAGTGGGGAGTCAGAGATGTCCCTGACTGTGTCCACACAATGGCTCAGTTGACCCATGGTTTGGGTTCACACGATGTATTGAATCAGGAGCTAATCCAATAGCCTAAAACAGCCCAGTCCAACTGAGTATGCTGGCTGGTGCACTTGCTAGGACCTTCACCGACCTGGGTGACGTGTTGTGTGAACGCTGGCCCAGGGTAATTGATTCAAGCCTGCGGAGGGAGAAAAATGCTCTGCTCTTCTCTTTTTTCCAGCATTAAAAAGTGCGCTACTAAAGAATAACTGAGGGCTGGAGATGGATGGCAATAAATATTGGTAAGGAGCAAGATTATTCTTCCTGCCCCTTTGCCTCAAGGAAAACAAAATCTCTTTGCTTGTAAAATGGCTACCCCGCGTTTTCATTTGTTTTCATTTATATTCCTTAGTAAGCCCGTTTATTTCCCCTTCGATCCATGGCCACTTGCATTTCTGTCCTGAAAGCATTTGAATGCACTGAGGTCTGTCTGAATTTGTCGGCTCAGGACAGCGTTCTCCAAACCAGAGCAGGGCTGTGACTCCTAGTAACACAGATCCAGCACCAGGGGTTCTCTGGTGATGGTGGGAATTGTAGTCCCAGCTCATCTGAGCATGCCTGGTTGGAAAGTTTAAGGAATACTGAATGGCAGGGACCTGGGCTCAATTACCACAACTGGAAATGTGAATCTTTGCATTTTATGGATGAGGGAGCAAAAACCAAGATCGAGTTTGTCACGAAAAAGTGAGAGGAAAGCTTCCAAAGTCAAAAAATTGCCTTTAGATGCAGTGAAAAACTCTTGAAGACATCCAGCGTGTGACATTTGCCTGAATCATCCATTGGCAGCCCTGGAAAATGCCACATTTTGGCGAGGGCTGTTTGACTCCGCAATTCCCCAGCTGTTTCCAAGGTTATTATTTCGAACCTTATGCTAGAATTGGAGGGGACTCAAATGTCTTCTGCAAGGAGAAAGTGGGATTGCCGTCAAAGGCGCTCAGTTAAAGAACACCGACAAAATCCAGGATAAGGTACTCTTCCTGAACGGCTTGGCTGCAAAATTCTTTCATAGCTACCTGTTGGATCACTTTAACAATAAAATATGTGTGTCTGTTTTTAAAAAATTTCTTGATTATGGATGAACTGATTCTGTCAGAGATAAACAACCTCAGTGGTCATCTGTAACAGAAGACACTGGCATTTAGTGCGACTGTATATTTTACTGCTTTAAAGTAAAAACCTTTTCTTTTGATCCTGTCTTTTCAGAGGTAATTCTGGAAATTGTCTTATTTTTCTCCTTTTGCTTTCCCACATGGTGGCATGTATATTTTCCCCTTTTTTTGGTCTGCAGCCCCTGGAAAAAGGCTGAGCCTGGCCTTTAGCCAAAAACAGAGTTACTGAAATATTTTTCCATAAATCAGCCAGTTGTTGCACCAAACGGTAGAGCAACTTGATTTTGAAATAAGCCCTTATTTTGTGAAAAGACATAGCGGTCGATCAGAGATTTTGCATCCAGAAAGGATGAGGTTCTGTTTTGGCTTTTCTAGGAATTGCTGAAAAAAGCCCCTCTGAAACTTAAGAGCTGTTAAGCATTCGATATAAATGAGACACCGTAATGGATGGATCCACAAGCTCATGCCGTTCAGCCAAAACCTTCTCTTGAAGTGAAGGAAAAGAAAAAGAAATGCTTAAACTGAAAAGTCTTCTTTAGCATATTCTTTTCCATTTCCTGTGACAATCCCACACCGGAATCATGGTGTTCTTCTCTTCCAGAATTCAGGACAGTAGACAAATTCTTTCAGCACTCAGTGAATTTTAAAGTGCAGATAGAAAGGACCTATGCTTTAAACCCAGCTCCTTTCATGGTGTTCCTCTCTTCTGGTTGATCCAACCTGGTGACCTTAGATTGGTTGCGCAACATCTGGAGAACATCAGGCTGAGAAACCAATTCACCAATATGCAATTTTTTTTTTCTTCCTAGCGTTTTTCCTGCAGGTGCAGGGTCCAATTTTCTTTTCTTTTCTTTTCTTTTTTGGATCAACTGAATGTTGATCCATTGGTTGCAACAGGAATTGACCGACCAGCTTGTCATCCAAGCCTGATGTCATGGGCTGAGAGAGAGGGACTGGCCCAAAGTCACCCAGCTGGCTTTCATGCCTAAGGTAGAACTAGAACTCGCAGCCTCCTGCTTTCTCACCTGGAGCCTTAACCACTAGACCACTGTTTTTCAAACTTGGCAAGTTAAGATGTGTGGACTTCAACTCCCAGAATTCCCCAGCCAGCATGGCTGGCTAGGGAATTCTAGGAGTTGAAGTCCACACATCTTAAAGTCCCTGACGTTGAGAAACACTGGCCTAATCTGCGATGAATTCTGGGAGTTGAAGTCCACACATCTTAACATTCCCAAGTTTGAGAAACACTGCATTAGACCAAACTGGCTCTCTTAGTGCTGAAAATTTAAGAGAAATGTTGCAAAGAACATCGCTCCCTTATGAACTTGACGTTTGTCAGTTAAACTAATAAACTCGTGTGTTTTTTAAATTGGTGGGTAAAAACTTTGTTTGGGGGCTGCCTGGGTAGCACCACCTGAACACATTTACACACCCTTATTCATGGTTGCTCTCCCTCTGTCTCTCTCACACACCCAGATATTCATTCCTGGCTCCTCTTGAACAGAGCTGGTGGAGCGATGCTGCCAAAACGATCTCTCCTTCTCATCAACCTGCTTGCAACTCTGCTTTGCAAAATTTCCAGCAGGGCTGGGGAAATAAGGAACTGAATTCTCTTGGCTCTCAGCAATTCTGCTCAGGGATGGGTCTCCTGTTGCTGGCAATGGCAGAAGTTAGAGCTCTATTTCCACTGACCAGCCAATGGGGTTCATAAGCTGGTCCGTTGGCAAACAGAAGACACATCCAACATCTGCATCGACTGGACTTTTTGGACTGAAGGAATAGAGGTGGATTGCCTACTCGCATGTTCAATAGAGAATTAGCAATCTTTACATAACAGGTGGTGTGGCTGGAGAGGAGACCACCAGAAATTTCTAGATTGGAAAGTTAAAAAAAAAAAATCTATAAGGCAGTAGCAAACTGTATGGGTACATGTGGTCCCCAGGAGTTAGTAAGTCAAGCAAGCTTTTCAAAACATAAAACATATGACCACACCTTTATTGTTCTAGGAAAGCATCGTGCCAGATGTTACTTCAAAGTGTGGCATATGCTTTTAAAAGTGGGGGAGAATGTTGATGCTTTCTACAGCCAACCTAGCGATGCTTACGTAGTTTTAACAGAAAAACATCCCCACCGGAAAAATAGGTTTTGGACATCCAGCTAGAGGAAAATCACCCTGTTCTTAGTCTCATTGCTGCAAGCCAACTCCATCCCCGCATTTTCCAGTGGGGCAGGCCGTCCGACTCGCAATTTTTATGATGCCTTTATTAAAAATAATTAGGTGACAATAAAGCAGCAGCTTGGGAAAGATGAACTGGTCTCTGCACTGAATTGCTCAATTATTGCATCCGATCGGAGGTTAGCTTGCTGGTGGGAAGCGTGTGTAGGGAGGGGGGCACCCCTCCAGCAATGATGGGGGCAGCATTACGTGGCTCCAAATAATTGATCCAAACAGTATAAATAGGCAGGGGATCCAGGCAGGAATCAGATGCAAACGGCAAGAAGGCAAGCCAGTAGGATTGCCCGTTTGCCAAGCCTTCTAAAATGCCGGCTGGGGCTCTTGCTGTTTATCTCTTCTGCCTTCTCGCCATGTCTTCAGCCTGCTACATCCAGAACTGCCCCCGGGGAGGAAAGAGAGCACTGCCCGATGCAGAAATCCGACAGGTAAGGCAGAGAGTCCCAGGACTCACCCTTCCAGCCTTCATCCTCGAGGAAGAACAATTCCAAGCGGGGTCTTCTCCTCCTTCCCATTCTCCTTCCCTTCTCCCTACATTACCAAACTTTTAGTTTCAAGCAGGGTGGTGGCTCTGTCAGTGAGCCACACCTGTGACCTGAAAGGTAACCCCCCCCAAAGGTGAAAGAGCACAGGGGAGAATATAGGAGCAAAACTGAATCTTGAAATCTTGATAGATCTGTGCTGGTTGGAGATGGTGAGTTTGCAATTCACCAGAGGACACCAAGTTGGGGGTAAGGTGGCGCACCTATATGGGAACATGGCTAAAAAGTATGCAGGTTTACCGAGAGAGGCATTTTAATACCCAAATACTTCAAGTGCATAACTTTCTTTTAAAGTGCATTGGATGGTTTTCACCCTTTTCTTTACAAAACTGTGGCTCTGTAGGCATAAGATGCTGTATCAAGTTCGTTAAACATCTAGAAGACACAGAAGCAAAACTTGAAAAGCTTAGTTTGGTGCTAAGCTTGGTTTGTGTGTGTTGGGGGTGGGTAAGGGTTGTGAGAATCCTGCCTATTCGGTTAGGTAGCTAATGGTTCAGTGGTGCAAAACACGTAGCTGCACAATTAAGTTGGGTGTACTGTGCAAACCTAGGTATCTGTAAATTCATTTTTGTTATTTCATGTAATATCCAATAATGCCAGCCTATTGATGGTGATTTAATCCATAAGCCACCATTGCTTTTCCAACACAATTCTAAGCTTGTCTACACAGATGAAATCCAATGAATTCAGTATCTTTACTCCGTCATTTAATATAATTAATAAATGAAACATATTCCGCTAAAGTTTAGAGTCTTAATTTTTTTTTACCCTTTCTGTGTTTGGTATAAAGCTGTCAACAGATTGGGAAAAAATAGCCAACTCAATTCTTGACTTTTTTACAACATTTAGGTCTTTGGAAATCAACCTCAAAATAAATACAGAGGTTTGCTAATATCTTGCACACTGTGATTCTTCAAAGAGATGTTGCTAATATCGGTACACACAGTTGTCCTTAAAAGATACCTGTGTATACAAAATAGGTATGCCTCTAAAAATAAACTAAAGCCAGATGGAAGATTATGCGTATTTGAGGCAACCTTCTCAGCGTAAAACAAGTTAATCTATTTACACCACAACCATCCCATTGTAGTAAATATTGCTATTCTGATTTAAGCAGCTTGCTTGGAAGAGATAAAGCAATATAAATACAGTATTCTTTTAGGAGAAAATGATTCCTTTTCTTCCATGAAATCACACCAGTGGAAATTGTAGCTAAACGATTCAGTGCCATCAGCTTGTTAAATCTGATCACCTTTGCAGAATGACAGATTATTGTGAGAAAAGAAGAAAAGAAAAGAAAAAAGTCCGTGAACCTTGTGGCCAAGAAAAAGGACTTGCAGAGAGTCCCACCACTTTGTTCAGTGAAAGTGGCGAGGAATACTAAAGCAAGATATAAGAGTAAAGCTACGTTAGGTAAAGATACCCTAGAATTCAAATCCTGCACGGACACGACCATGTGGTTGTGGATTTTTTTGCCAGCTGTACCATTGCTTCATTCTGAGATGTTTTTTGACTACCCAATCTAGTTTACAGCCCTGGGATTTCCTTGTGATTTCCCATCCAAGCTCTAAATTCAAGTCTCCTTGGAACTGAACTCAGTTCCTGGGGATTACCTATTGTTTTCTTGGCAACCACGTGGAAGACACGCTATTTCCTTCTCCTAGGGTTATTTTTAGATTTCCCAGGCTAAGCGATAGCCCTGGGGTTTCCTTGTGGTCTCCCATCCAAGTCTTAACCAGGTTCGACCTTGTTCGGCTTTTTGAGATCAAGTGAAGTGAGCTAGGGGCGCCCACCTAGATGAGCAATGGCAAGCTAACACCGCAGGTTAACCGGCTTTATCCAACCCGCTTCACGCAGGCTATGATTACAGCTTTCAGAGTTCCCAGGCAGAAAGCTTCTGCCTTTTAGTAAAATTGGTTAGTCCGAAAATGTGCTGCCAGACTCCTCCTGATTTTTGGCTACCATAAACTAACACGGCTCTCCTGCAAGGTCCACAGGCAGAATCCAGAGATCCCGTCTTGGGAACAGCTGCCCGAAACTTTTTATGAGGGCTGGACGCGGCTAGGGAACAACGAACTCAGCATCAGGTTAAACTAACGAGGTCTGATCTCTCCCAACTTACTCACCGTGGTATTCCTGGGAGCTGTGTGGCTTTCAAAGTTTTATACCAGTCCTGGTCCCTTACATTTTTCATTTTACCACTTTGGCTTTCTCTGGCATACTCCTGGGTAAGCGTGCCTGGGATGAGAATGTCCCATGGCTTTTGAAAGAGGCTTGAAGGATTGGCCTCCTGTGATGGCCATTTAGGGAACCTCCAGGTTTAGCAGCAGTCTACCTCAATGTTTGGGGATTTAGCGGTGGGAAGGGGCTTCCGGAGCTTAGTGTGAACTTATGCCTCCAGATGTTAATCCTCTCCTTTTCACTTCTCCCCATCCCTTGTAGTGTATCCCTTGCGGTCCTGGAAACAAAGGGAACTGCTTTGGCCCCAGCATCTGTTGCGGGGAAGAGCTGGGTTGCTATTTTGGTACTTCTGAGACTCTGCGTTGCCTGGAGGAAAATTTTCTCCCTTCTCCTTGTGAGGCCGGTGGGAAGCCCTGCAGCGCGGGCGGGCGATGTGCTACCTCTGGCATTTGCTGCAATGACGGTATTTATTGGGGGAGAGCCAGGAGCGGGGTGGGGGAGGCGGAGAGAAAAAGAAAAACCGGATGAGATGCAAAACCCTAATTCCACTAATTCAGCCAGATTTTATTATGATCAGTGGTGTGCATTTTTTTTCTTAAGCCCTAAAACATTCTGTTCTCTACCCCAGTGTTTCTCAACCTTGGCCGCTTTAAGATGTGTGGACTTCAACTCCCAGAATTCCCCAGCCAGCCTTGCTGGCTGGGGAATTCTGGGAGTTGAAGTCCACACATCTTAAAGCGGCCAAGGTTGAGAAAATTGCTATAGACAGATGCCTTCCAGATGCATTGGGCCTCAACTCCCAGGATTCCTATTAGCCCCAGGAATTCTGGGAGTTAAAGTCTGAGGTATCTGCAAAGGTTCCAGCAGTGGAGATCATCTTCTCTTTCTTTCCTGCATGAATCAAGACAATACAGGGAGTCCTCGTTTAGCAACTGCCTTGGATAGCGACTGTTTGGAAATACAATGGTAATAAACGGTAGTAAAAAAGTAGTTTTCCAATCCACGCAGCCCTTTAGGACAACAAAAGCCTTCAGGGTGAAACTGATTAAGATCCGGTCAGTTTCAGGCAGCGGTTGCCAGCTGATGGGAGGGATCTAATCAACTCATTATGTGGTAGCCCTGAGTTTGTTGATTCACCTGAGCACTGTTTAGCCACGCTGCCTGGAGGAGAAAAGCAGATCAGGAAGAGAGAGCTTGTTTAAGCAACTCTCCGCCCTGTGAGGGGGCAAAAAAAAAAAAAGGAAAAAAAAACGGGTCAGGCACAGGAGACGGTAGGAGAGAACTTTATCTAAATGAGACCGCAGCAACCAGAGATCTTTGCAGTGTCTCTCTCAGTCACATATTTCGCTTGACCGCTGAGTCGTCAGAACCAATTGCAGTCACTAAACAGGACGACCCATATCGGCATTTTCCTCTCCCTCGCGGCCGGGTTTCTCAGCTCCATAGAGAAACCCTGCAATCCTATAAAGGTGCCCCCCCCTTAAACAAACTGTGTGTGCTGGAAAGAGCAGGCATCGTGGCCTGTCCATTGGCCAGAATGAAAAGTGGTCTGGCCTATTCCCAGGCCTTTAATTTGCAGAAATCAAAAGGACAATGCTTTCCACGGCTGGGGGGCAACCCTAACCCCAGGCAGAGCGCGTGGCTGCTAAAACCCCGGAAGTGAGGGCCAGGAAACCCCTCCCTGTGTGGGGCTGACCCCGGAGGCATCGCCTGCGGTGCAGAAACTCAACCCGTTCTTCTCCTTCCCCTCCTTTCAAAGAGAGCTGCGTCTCCGATGCCTCCTGCGGTGATGAGAACAACGACCGGGGCCGAACGTCCTCGGAAAGGAATCTGACCCTGCTGGATGGCTCAGCCGGAGACCTCCTGCTCAGACTGATGCATCTGGCCAACAAGCAACAACCAGGAAAGCAGCTATTTTATTAAGGCGCAGGAGCGATGGAGCTTCGTTGGCGTAACGGCCTTAGGACCAGAAGCAGCCCGAAGGCCTCTAACCCTTTGAGAATACGATGTAAATACTCTACCCCCCCCAAATTATAAATAAATAAAAGTCTTCTTGCATTGTGTGACAAATTTGGTTTGGGGTCATTTACGAAGAGAAGCCCCTTGCAACGTCAAGCGCCTCTGGAAGGTAAGGGGAGGAAATTCTCGAAAGCAGCAAACCCCTCTTCTTTCTGTAAAGTAGGGACCGGGGGTCCTTTTGGAGTTATATATAGTTTTAAAGATCTCTAAAGGACACAAAGACTGGTAATTTTTGGTCTATAATTCCAAGGAGGTGTTGTTAGGCTTTTTCCACAGCCTAATTCAGTGTTTCTCAACCTGAGGGACTTTAAGATGTGTGGACTTCAACTCCCAGAATTCTCCAGCCAGCCATGCTGGCTGGGGAATTCTGGGAGTTGAAGTCCACACATCTTAAAATCCCTCAGGTTGAGAAACACTGGCCTAATCTGAGATTTACTGAACAATTGTTTGTTCTGTTTGCAGAGCTTGCATGACACACCAAGTTATAAGCTCCTGCAGGAGTTGGTTTCACACAACCTGCAAACAATCCCTCATTGGTCAGTATGTTGTATGAATATGGGCTTTGAGTTCGATTTTGTGTTTGAACACCATGCACCACTGCATTCTCACCATAAATGGGTGAATTGGTGCAGAGAGACTGGAAAAATCCACAATTTATCCCACCCTCCTCCATTGTAAAGTGGTGAATAACTGTCTGGAAATACAAGAAGAACAAATTAAATTCTGGCATGATCTTACAAAGATGCCCGCTCCTCCCCCAATCGTATTTTGCTCTGGGAAAGAACACCTACTACCAAAATCGTTTAGGATTCATTCCACGTATATCCACGCTTCTGACTTAAACTTATTCAATATGAAACATGGAAGGAAATGAGATAGAACGGCTTAGACAGTCTGTAGAATAATCCTCAGTGGCTCATTCCCACAACACATTAAACAAAGTTATTAATGAACTCATGTTCAAGTTTGAACAATAACTTGAAACATCTGCTTGAAACAGGTTGGATCCTCACAACATCCTAAGCCAACCGCACACACAAAACTTAACTAAGGTTAAAACTAGCTAAGTTGGATGTTGTGTGAATGCAACTGCTTGACTTAATTAGGTGTGATCGTGTGAACACAGCCAGCATCACACCAGTTAAAATTCCCAGGATTCATTGTGGGATGCCAAAATAGTTAGAGTGGAAAATTATCATATATGTTTAGAGTATAGATTGAACCCCTGGTTTCATATGAAACATTTCCCATCCACGTATCCCAAGGTGTGTCATGGAAAGTGGGGAACAGTATCTTGGCTTACAAGGTTGTCTCTAAAACAGAGATCCTAGTTTGCATAGAAAATCTGGCCTTTGGTTGGGTTTGTGACAGGGTGGTCAAAAGGTCCCAAAACTGTATTTTCAGTTAGCCAGGAATCTTCTACATGGCATAGATACAAGTCTCAATCAGCAGCTGTGATGGAATGGAATTATGAAGGCCAGGCTCAGGGAGATAAGCATTTTCTTAGCTCGCCGGAGGAGCATGGGAACTACAAGAGGATGAGACTGGCACCTCCCCGAGGAATTCACATTGTTGTGGCTGGCTGACTTGGGACATGGAGTTTGAGTCTGGGAAGATTGATGTCAGGCCTAGCCCAAGGAACTCCAAGAGACAATGCAGATTCAGTTCAGCTATGTTTATTAGCTACAACCTCTAGCAAGAATCTTTCCAGACTGAAACCCCAGCTCCCAAGTCAGCCAGCCACAACAGTGTGAATTCCTCAGGGAGGTGCCAGTCTCATCCTTTTGTTGCGCCCACGCTTCTCCGGCGAGCTAAGAAAATGTTTATCTCCCTGAGCCTGGCTTTCATAATTCCATTCCATCACAGCAGCCTACTATACATCTCCTCTGTCTTACTAAAAGGCCTTAGTTGACCAAAGCCTTGATGGGTAGCAGAGGTCAATATCTAGGCACCATCTGATGATGTCCATGAAATATGGAAGATTGAGATTTGGAAAGGAAGAGGAGTAACTGGTGACAAAGATGAATTAATGAATGAAAGGAATGAATGAATGAATGAATGAATGAATGAATGAATGAATGAATGAATGAATGAAAGGGAAATATCTATCTAGGCTGCTTGTCTGTGAAACTCAAAGAAGGTCTGATCTCGTGTTGATGAATATGCGCATGAATGGGAAAATGTCAGTTTAATTATAAATGACAGGGCTAAAATATTTATAATGCTTATAGAGTGCTGTGGGTGCAAATGAAAGCAATAGTAGTAATCCATAAAAGAGAATATATGTAGCTCAGGGTTGAACTGTGGAGTTCTTGGTATTCTCTGAGCTTGGTTGCTTTCTTGCAAACATTTTGTTACCTGTCTAGGTAACTTCTTCAGTGCCACTGAGGTGCAGTGAAGATGTTATCTAGTCAGGTAATGAAACATCTGCCATAAAACAACCAAGCTCAGAGAACACCAAGAACTCCACAGTAATCCATAAGTTGGTGATAGCTGCATGTTATGCTCCTTGAATGGTGATGACCAAAGGACCAGAGATGAGGTAAAAAATGTACACTGCTAGGTAAAATGAATGGATGGGTGGAAACGGGAAAAGAGAGGGCAGAAAAAGTGACTGGGCCATTCAGATGACCAGGAATGAAGGAGAGTGCTGATTAGTGGGTATCTAATTAGAAATAGGCTTGTTTTGAATATAAGATTTAAGCATAAGTCTGTCCATAAATACACATGGCAAGGGAATCAATACACATCTAAAAGAATGATTGGTCTGATTAGTCGGTTATGATGAAAGAAGAATATTAGCAAAGGTTGTAAATTTCTGATGGTGCACAGACTGTTTTTTGGTAATGAAAGGAGGGAATCTTGGGGAAAAGAAGATATGGAAGAAAAGGAAAGAAGTAAAAGAAGCCAGATTGAAAAGAGGAAGACTCCAGGTAGAGAAAATGAACCATAAATGAAAAGGTATGGAAAGAGTGATTCGTCTCCCAACAGAAAAATGGAATGTGAATGTAAGGAAGAGGATGTGAAATCTGTCTCAAATAGAATTATGTTACAGAATGCCACACAATTGTGTAGAGTTACACTAATGCGAAGTAGGGAAAAGGAGGCTTGGAGGAATGATGAAGTGAAAGAGGCTGTGGATGAGAGACAAGGAGGATGAGAGAAAGATATAGTTGGCGAGAGAAACAGTTGCAAAGCATATAGGTCAGAGCAAAACACAGGCAGAAAAAAATCCTGAACTATTTTGATGGAAACCAAAACAAATTTTGGAAATGGGTCAAAAAGGGTTAAACAAGGAGCCTCCAGCAAGTGCAAAAGGAATTTAGAAAGAATTCTTTTCGAGAGAATGAATGAGGACCCCTTTTGTATTTAATCCATATTCATTCAGCACATACTTATTCTTGATCCTCTTGCTTGCTTTTCCTACCCACACTCTTCCCTATCCACTCTCCCTGCATCCAATAAGAATGTGGTACTTCCAACACTGATTGTTCTTCAGCAACTAACCAACATTGTTGATTGATTGATTGAATGACTGATTATATGCCATCAAGTTGCTTTTGACTCCTGGCAACCACACAGATAGATTTTCTCCATGAAACCAACTCTCTACTCATGCAAATATGGCATAATTCAGGCCTATTTACTTTATCATATCCTTTTTGTAAATCAACTTTCTCACGTTCATACTGTATCTCAGTTACCAGCTGAAGAGCAAAACTTTCCTCTCCACAAATCCTGTCCAGTACAAACCACACCACACTTCCCAAATTAGCTTTGATGCCACATGTTGTACCTTTTCAATCAGAATTCAAAATGAACAAACTCATCCCACAATGTTTTTCATTCATTCTTGCTCTCTTTCCTTTTAGGAAGGGAAACAAGAGCATCATTCTTCCATTCATTCAGCCCAGAGGCAGCCTTCACGCACACTTGAACCAAGTCACACAGATACTTCATAAGCAAAGTACATCCAGATGTAAACATCTCTCCAGTTACACCATCTACACCTGAAGCCTTACCATTTTCCAATATTTTCGCAGCATTTATGACATTCTTTTCATCATTTTTTCCTTGGGACCTAAAAAACATTCATTTCAGTTCTCCTTTTTGATGTATTATTATAATTCCTGTACAAATTTTTCTTTCCAAGGTTCCCTAACACATTTCATCATTTTTATTTTAATTTCATTCTTCTTGCTTATAGTAATTTTATTAAAGATTATAATTACAACAGTAAAAACTAATACAAACTCAAAAAAATAGAAGTATAAAAAGAAAGAGTAGAAGGTGCAGGAAAAAAAAGGAAAAAGGAAAAAGAGAAAAAGAAATAGAAATAGAAATAGAAAAGAAAAAAATAAAAATAAAAATATAGTAAAGAAAAAGAAAAGAAATATATAGAGAAGTGATTTCCCACCTTCATCACAATAAGTATAAACAATTTTAGTAACTGATTACCTTCTCTTAAAATACAACAAATGATCTCTTCCTCCCATAGCTGATCTCTTATCTATAATCAAAACCATAAAACCTCATCATTTCAGTCCTGATGTCAGCAAAAGTCCATTAAGGGTTACCAGAGATAACAACATATCTATTTTAACCTTGATCAAATAAACCAACTTTATATTCCTTCCTTTTACTTCTAACAATATTAATCTTTAGTCCCTTCAAATAATGTCATAGAACTTGATTTCTTTTTATTTTTTCCTTGTTCCTTTTCACAAAATTCTTCAAAACTTTAACAAGTCTCTTTTGTAAATCCAATATAAGAACATTATCCAGGCCATTCTCATGGTTTGTTATTTGTATATATCTTTTCATTATTAAGACATCAATCAGTTTCTTTTGTATGTCCTGTGTAACATCTTTTTCCATGTCAGTCTTGATCTTGTCAGGTAGAACTTGTGGCTCTTCCATAACATCTTTTAGACATAGTCTATCTATGGAGGCAGACACTATTAACTTCTGGATCCATGTTAAAAGATTTTACTTCATTCTATAATTGTAAGTTGAGTTTAAGTGTTCTTCTCCTTTAAGTGTAGTCTTTTATACCCTCTAGTTCCCTCTAGTGTCTAATTTTTAAATCTTTTTTTTTTAATTAAAACAAAAGTATTTTCTCTTGAGGAAGATTCTTTATAATTACTTCCAAAACCTTATTCCAAGTTTATCTGGACCTTTAGTCCATTTGTAGCTTTCCAAAATCAAAATCAACGTTTTAATCACCCTTTTGCTGTTTATTAAAAAAAAAAATCTTAAATTTGTAGTTAAAACTTCTTTCACTAAGGATTAAAGGAAACTCACCTGGTGCTGTCAAACATGTCAATCCAGAGGTTCCTAATAGCTGAAAAGTGGTTAACAAGCAATTTCTGAAGTGGTTAGAAAAAGGAACTATGCAAACTTAGTGTCCTTTTGAAGGCACCAACTGTGGTTTGAGCAAGATGACTATTCCCTCGTCTCCCAGATCTCTAAACCCGCCAGAGACTATTTTGTGGTCTCCTCATGAGAAGCAGCTGTCTGGAGCACTTGTAGGTGATCTCAAGTCCTCTCCTTTTCTGGAGAGGAATTATCAAAGAGCCTGCCTATTCCCCGGCTCTTCATTCCACTGCAATCATTAGCTCCACTTTTCGCAGAGCCGTCTTCAGTCTGCCATTTCTTCTCTGGGAATCCTCGTTAATTTCATTCTTCCTGAAGCTCCTTGTTGAATCTCTCTTTCACCCACTTCCAAAACATTTTTAAAAATTTCCATTGGAATCACTAGGCATTTTTTCTGCCTCATTTAATCTTAACTGTTCCTCACTCTCTTTGACAATATTCTTTGCAATTCCCAATTTCCCTATAAATACATTCAACAATCACTTTCTTTCATTCTCATTTTTGCAGCATTCTCTTATATGCATTTTTCTCATCCACAGTCCCTTTCACTGTCATCAACTGTCCTTTTTCCATACTTCCTATTACTTAACTCCATATATGTCTGTAACTTAATTCTGTTCCAAGCAGCTTCAATATTTCCTTTCCTTACACCCACTTTCCATTCATTCTGCTGCCGGATTAGATCTATGGAGTCCTTGGGGTTCTCTGAGCTTGATTGTTTTCTTGCAGATGTTTTGTTACCTGGCTAGGGAACATCTTCAGGCACTGGAGGCACAGGTAACACAATGTCTGCAAGAAAACACCAAGCTCAGAGAACCCCAAGGACTCCACAGTTCAGTCGTGAGCTACATATATTCTCTTCTATTGCTTAGATCTGTCTTCTAATAGTTCTTCACACAGCCCTTGTACTTTCTCCTTCTGCAATTGTTCTTCTTTATCACTAATTTATTTCACTTCTTTCCTTTTCTTCCATGTCCACTTTTCCCCATGATTCACTCTTGACACTACCAAAAAGTGGTCCCTCCTACATTCAGAACCTTTCATCATTCTTGCATCCTTCACTGATTTTATTGATTTTCCATCCTATGCTATTAGTTATGCTTTCCAATTCATTCCTTTTTCCTGCACATCCAAAAATAGGCTGTTGCTTCAAACAGACCTTTTCTAAGAAATACTCACCAAACAGTCATCATTCTTATTCATTTGTGAGACTCTGAATGGCCAATCACTTTCATCGTGCTCCCACTCATCCATTCACGTCACCTAACAAAATTATTCTTTTCCCTTGATCACATTTGTTCAGATTGTTGCATACATTTTCTCATAACTCATCTCTGGTTCTTCCATTAACACCATTCACTGGAGCAAAATGTGCAAATATTATCTTCAATCAGTTCTGCTCTACAAGAACAGATCGCCATTTAAATCTACTGCACCCTTCCCTTTCTTTTAGTTTCAGAAACACACAAGTTATCTTTCATTTTATTCATTATCCATTTACATCTCTTACATTCCAAGTTACAGTCTTCCAAATACCGAGGCCATCACCAGGTGGACCCACAGATATTGAGTTCTGCTGCTCATCTTGGCTGTGGTTAATTGAGGGTTTCTCCTAACATTTTTAATAAGACTCTCATCCTTTAAAATAGACAAAAACTCATTTTATTAAATTCAGCTGTCCTAATAAAGTGCATTTGCTGAGGACCTATAATCAAATCCAGCCCAGCAGTAACCATGTTGGAATCAGACGTTAGTCATATCCAGGATTGATGTTCCTGCACACTTACATAAGCATATGTCTCACTGATATCAGTTGATATCAATGATCACGTTGAGGGCAGCCAGCAGGAGATTCTTTTGGGTTGACCTGAAGGAAAAGTTCTAGAAAATTCAAACAATCGTTTATGATTTCTGTGATGTTTCAGTTGACCCTCATGCATTTCTCAACTGTGGATACTTTCTGAGAAACCTACCTTAGTTCCTCTGCTCCTATATCTTGCTTGCTTCCATTAGTATCATCACAGCTAACATTTGCTGGAGCATCCCTTTTTTGTTTCTGCCCGCTGATGCCCACAGCTGGATCAACCCATTCAGACATATGTTTATAACAGATTAAAGTGAAATTATTTATCCATCCCACATTTTGACCATACCCAAAGGCAGCTTAGATAATCCATAAAGACAACGAAACATAAATTGCATGTATGCCTTCAGAAATTATATCTTTCTTAAGTATCCTTCAACTTTCCCCCCAAAATCATGACATCTTGGTCTCAATGGATCCAGCACTTACCTGTCCCAACATAACCATTGGTATGTTCTCTGCTCTTTTTATAGATTAAGATACTGACCAGAGTGTCCAATGTAGCATCCTCCTTTCATGTTTGCAAAGCTGGTGAGAAAAGTCCTCAATTCAGCCCACATATGCAGCGATCTCAACTTTACAAGGAAGACACCAAGTGTGGGGAAAACTGTTAGGAAACCAAACTCTGCTATATAAAGTCCCCTTGCTCAACAAGCCCAGGTAAATCAGCTCCACCACCCTGTTCCCCCTTTAGAAAAAGCTGCACGGCTGACGAGATTCAAGAAAAATTGGTTCACAAATTGTGAACCAGGAAGAAAAGGGGCTGGCTTGCCCATCCACCCCTCAATTTCCAAAGTTTCAAATTTGCCTTGACCAAGCGTCTCCTTTGCTGAAGGAAGGTTGCAGTTCAGACAAAGCCCCTTTTATGCATTCTAAGGGAGGAGGCGGGGCAGAAGGGAGGGTGGAGCCAAGGGGTGGGCAGAGCTTTAAGCTGCCCTTTTCCACTTTTCCCACCCAGGAGATAGTGATGCTGACAAGCAAATCACAAGCATTTCAACATGTGTTGCTTCCCAACATTCTTCCACGAAGGAAGCCAGAGGTGAAGTCTTGCTCACAGAAGCTGGTGGGATCACTGGGGGCACAGGAACTGCCCCCATTGCATCTCTGTCATGCAGCATTTGCTCCCCGGGAGCAAGAATAGCCTCATCTTTGGAACTTTACAGGGATGGGTACGACCTGTCCAATTACTGGTTGAAGATGATAATAACAAGCTAAATCAGATGCCTCATCAGGGTGGTGGGTGTTTCTGAGAGGGTTTGGCAAGTCATTCCAGGAAGGGACACCAAGAGTGTTATTTATTTATTTATTTATTTATTTATTTATTTATTCATTCATTCATTCATTCATTCATTCATTCATTCGGTAAATTTATATAGCCGCCCATCTTGCCTATGCGATGCTGAGCAGTGTACAAAGTCCAAAACACAAAACCATACAACAAAATAAGCAAAAATGTAACCACAAAAATCATTTTAAAACAATAAAAGCCATTAAAAACCATTTTAAAAATCTGCAGGAAAACGCACTCAGTTTCCCTAGCAATACAGCCACTTTGGAGGCTCCATACTCCATACGTTACTGGATCCCCAGGCCAGATGGCCAAGACCTGTTTTTGGGCCCTTCTGGAAGGCCAGCAAGGTTGGGGCCAGTCTGTCCTCGAGGGGAATAATGTTCCAAAGGGTAGGTGATGTAGCAAAAAGGCTCTCCTCTTGGGCCCTGTCAGATGACACTCCTTTGTGGATGGGACCACAACATGCCATCCCTGTTCAGCTAAAGCAAACAGGCACTTCAGTCAAGCAACAGTCCATAATACAAGGACAGGTGGGAAGAGAAGATGAGGACAACCAACAGCAAGGTGGATGGGTTTGATTACAGCAGAGATTAGTGCACCATTGGAAGACCTGGAAGACCAGGCTGGGGATGGATCATCCTGAGAAGGTCTACCTATGTGGTTACTAAGAATTGATACCAATTTGATGGCACATCAATCAATCAGTCAATCAATCAATCAATGCAAGGCCCTGTTCCCTTGAGAAGTCTATAATGCCAGGAAAGGTGGAAAGAGAAGGAGAGGACAACCAGCAGCAATGGGGATAGATCCAGATACAGCGGCGGTGGGTGCACCATTGGAAGACCTGAAAGACCAGGTTGGGGACAGTTCATTATGGAGAAAATCTATCTACACGGTCGCTAACAAGCGACACCACCTTGTTGACTCTGGTTATTACTAAGGCCACCAATATATGGCTTGGGCTCTGGTTCTCTCTGAGAGGACCTCTCCAAGTGGCACCTGTTCATCCAGCAAGAATGAAGAGGGAGGGCAAGTTGCAGATGCTCCCTGGGAGTGTCCTTGCGAAGGGACCCAGAGACAAGCCTTCTCTGTCAGGCCCCCTCCTCTGGAACGTCTACCTGGGAAGACAAGGATGGTGATCCCTGTTGATCTTTCAGCAGATGGTCAAGACCTGCCTCTTCCAGAGGGCCGTTGGGAATGTCAGAAGTAAAAAAAAAAAGATGATGCCAGGATTTAGTTAGAGACAGCCGGGCTGATTGTGAATTTATCTTATTTGGCTTTGATGTTGCATTTTTAAAAACTAATTATTGCATTGGGGTTAGTTAGCTGCTTAGTGGCTCTGGATGGAAGCAGCAGATAAGCCAAGTAGATACTGGATAGATAGACAAGCCAGCAGACCAGGATGGCTTAGCATGTGTGAACAGATTCAAGCCCAGGGTCACACAAAACACTTAACTCAGATTGATTGATTGATTATGTGCTATCAAGTTGTTATTGACTCCTATTAACCACATAGATTTTCTCCATGATGATCTATCCCTAACCTGTTTTTTCAAGTATCCCAACAATGCCCCCCGCCTCTGCCATTGTGACTGAGTCCATCCCCTTTGCTGCTGGTCCTCCTCTTCTTCTCTTTCCTTCCACTTTTCCAAGCATCAGAGCCTTCTCCAGAGAGCTGGGTCTTCATATAACACTTCCAAAGTAGGATACTTCGGACAACTCAGATTAATAAAATGTCATTACTATATTCAACTAACATGCTGTGTCCAAAGTGACAAACCGTATCATCGCTTAGGGTGATGGCCTGGTTCACAAAACATGCTGAGTTCCCACCACGTACTTCTATTTAGCCTGCTTAGCATGGTGCAGGAACTTAGCCCCACAGCTTTGAACTCTGAACTTGAAGTGATGGTGGTAAACAGATGACCCTAACAAGGTTGGACTGGTTACAGGGGGGTCAAAAAAGTCAAGGTGATGGCCGTTAATTCCTTATTCTGCCCATGCACAGATCTATTGTAAAGCAGAGTTCTCTCTACAGTCCCGTATTCTCTCTTTCCACTTTCTAAAAAAAAATGTTATTTAAAGAGTACTGATAATTAGGACCACCCAGCTGATTGTCCTGGTTGCAATCCAGGGCTGAGAAGAAAATGTTCTTCGACCTTGCAGTTAGCGATTTGAGTCTTGCTTAAGTGCCCAATATTAATGCCAGAGAAAGCCAGGGCTAAAGGTTACTTCCCAAACAATTAGCCAAGCTGAAACGGGGTTGGATAGATTACTAATCCAATGCAGGGAATGCGGTTAAGTGTTTCAAAACCTTGTCCGTAGCTGAGGAGTTTGCAAAAAGGCCAACTGGCTCTGATGAAGGTCAAACGAGAAAAGAAAATCACGAATATGACCCCCGTTGAGATTCATTAAGAGTTGGGATTATTCATTTATATTCATCATGGTCACAGCAGCTTGGAGGAAGGAATGTTTATCGTCTCCCCAGACTCTTTAAACCTCCCTCACAAAGACAGATGCCACGGAGAAAATAATATGGGCATAGAAGCCACCGCTGTTTGGAAAGTTGGCTAGAAATGCAACCCTGAAACGGTGACTCGGAGACTGTTTTTCAGAAATTGGTGCCTCCAGACTGCAGATGAGACGTCAAGGTCTATGATCGGTTTGCTTGTTCATCTATCTGTCGTGGATTTATCGATTTCATCTGTGGCCTGCCTCTCTACCTGTACGATAAGGTGTTTGCAACAACCAGAAGCCCAAATGATAAAACAGTACAGTCAGAGATAGCATTAAAACTGGGATCAGTTCGCTGAATAATTGAAAGCCGGGTGGAAGAGATGGGTTCTTCTTGTTGTTTGCTATTTTTCTAAATATTATAAGAGTCAGGGCCAAGCTCCCTTCCTTGGGGAGCCCATTCCACAGCCTGGGGGCCATTCAGAAAAAGGCCTGGTCCTGATTACTAGAAGGCCAAGGGTATCTTTTGAAGGGCCTTTCCTGAAGATCTATGCCAGTGTTTCTCAACCTTGGCAACTTTAAGATGTGTGGACTTCAACTCCTAGAATTCTGGGAGTTGAAGTCCACACACCTTAAAGTTGCCATGGTTGAGAAACATTGATCTGTGCAATTGAGCACGTCTGCTGTACTCAAGGTGGGTCCCATCTAGGGCTTTGAAGGACAACACCAGACCCTTAAATTGTGCTCAGTAGCAACCAGCAATCCATACACGCTCTTCAGAAGTGGCATCATATGATCCCTGCACCGCTTTGCCTTTTGTACCAATTGTAGTTTTTGGAGACGTGATTCTCATCCAAAGTCACTGAAGCACGTCTGCAAAGTTTGTTAAAAGGGTCCCAAAACTCCTAGATTGCAGGGGCATGCATAGGGTGGGGATGGGGGGTAGGTTAAAAAGTCAAGATGGTAGCCGGGACCACACGATCAACATCCCGCCTGAGTTTTTCATCATGTAGAGACTATATCTCAACTTCACGGAAAATTAGATGTCTAGTATTGACCTAATTTGGACTAAGTCCTAGTTAGTGACTTATACTGTGTTATCAGGTATCCTTAGCTTAAAATGTAATAGGGACTCTCAGTTTCTTCTTCAAAAGTGCTATATTTTATAATTTGGTAAGTAATTAGTGATATATTGAAATTTGTAATTTTAGATCCCCCCCACACCCCCCCCCCAGATCTCTATAAATACCCACAGAAGGGTCACTTCACCCTGGGCACAGAGAGAACTGCTCCTGTCTGTGCTCCTGCACTCTGAAGATGCCGGTCACAGGTGCTGGTGAAACGTTAGGAAACAAAACTTCCAGAACACAGCCACACAGCCCGGAAGACCCACACCAGCCATCGTATGCCGGCCGTGAAAGCCTTCAACAATACATTTAGATCCCTTGTTTGCTTATTCTATTCCACTATCTTTACCCTGCTTTTTTATTTCTTCTACATGTGTTTTATTTCTTCTTGTACATATTCTTTCTTTAAAATGCCTAATTGGGGGGGGGGAAGATTAATTCAAATGTATATTTTCCTGGGATGGGTAGCTAAAATTGCACCTTCTTTGACAGGATGCAATGAGATCACCCATGTCCCTTGCAAAACACCTTTTCTCTTTGGAATTGAATTCCCAGGTGGGGATTTTTTCAAGGAGAAGACAACACAATAGGTTGGAACGTGCATCATGCACTCCATAAGGGAAGTAGTTGATACGTGGATAGGATCTGACACCCACGAATGTTTAGATCCAGAATTCCCAAGGAAAGTATATTTTACCATGAGATGTGGTGGTTGGCTTCAAAAATGGGTGGACCAATTCATGAAAGTCCTGAGATCAATAACTATTAGCCTTCATGGTAGCGGGGCTGCCCCTGAAGGCCATCTGCTGGGAGACTCATGGGTTTCCTTGTGTAGTTAGTTGGCCACTGGGAGAACAGACTGCTGGACCAGATGGGCCAGGGGTCCCATCCGACAGGACACTGCTCATGTTCTTATGTTACCTTGGTCCTGCTGGTTGAGCATTTGGGGAACCGAAATCCCAACTCCTCAAACTGAGGTCAAGCCAGAGTCTCATTAAGGAAGACACTAACTAGTCTTCTCCATTCAGAACTCTTGAAAGTACAAAGAAAAGTATCCACTTGCTCGTCCCCAATGACGTCCATGACTTCTTGAGACTTGGCCTTTGATATATCTTTCCCCTAGTTTAGAGGAAAAATGCGCAAAAGCAAATTGTCCATATTTTATTGACCTCACGCCTGCGACCTTGGCATATTAGATGAGACATCTGGCATGAAGAGCAATGTCTTGTGCTTTTTAAGAGAAATGAGTAACACGGCTGATGCCATGCCTACGCAGGCCTTTCATCAGTATAAATGCTGGTGGCGATCAAAGAAGAAATCCGGACGAGTTTTCCCTTGCAGTTCTATCAAAACGACAACCAGCAGCGGTTGCCAATATGTCTTACAATATGTTAACTTTCTGCTTACTTTCACTGCTCGCTTTTTCTTCGGCTTGCTACATCCAGAACTGTCCCATTGGAGGGAAGAGATCTGTACTGGAGATGGACGTCAGAAAGGTAGGTGTCCGGGGAATCTGACACGGAGGCATTAGTACAGAAGTAGCCATGCTTCAGAATTGACGGGCTGGTCTCTCACTTTTCTACCCCGACAGCTAAGAATAGTCCCAAGTGCTAGGCATATTGATAAAAGGGGCTTTATTTTTTTGTTGTGAATTTGAAGGTGAGCAACTTCTGTCTCCTTGCTGACCAGGCTTTGTCAGCACTCCTGGTAACTGGTGGGTGTCTCTGTAGATCCAGTGGAACTTAACATTTGCAACCTTTGTTTTTTGCACAACTCAGAGAAAGTTGATTGGTTCCACATATTTTGCTAAGCGGGGGGGGGGGGTAGTTGAACAAAACTTGCTTGAATGAGCCACGTTCCTGTTCATTTACAGGGGCACGTCTTTGAGTTTTACAGGAATAGATTGGAAGGGAACCAAAAAATGTATTATACTGCAGACTTATCAAACCTGCAGCCGGCTTTATCACCCGATGGAAGATCTTTACTCTAGAACATTGTTTCTCAACCTTGGTGACTTTAAGCTGTGTGGACTTCAACTTCCAGAATTCCCCAGCCAGCCTTGCTGGCTGGGGAATTCTGGGAGTTGAAGTCCACACAGCTTAAAGTCGCCAAGGTTGAGAAACGCTGCTCTAGAATAAGTCCAAGTGATATAGTAGGGCTCATTCTCCATTAAAAATTGGTAATCTAACTGGGAAGTCTGATTAAGGCCGCAGAGTCAGAGAAGGGAAGATACTTGCAAATCTACACTTCCGACTCTTTTAAGATATGATCTGCTGTTTTTAAAAGGACGGCATGTTTTCAGCTGTTGCTGCCTTTACGTCTTGGTTTTGTATTTAGCTTGTAGTGGGGTCGTTTCTAGGTTGTTTTCTGACCATACCGTGGTGGTTTCCTGAAGGCTGCTCTGTGCAGGATGATGATAATGATGACGACGATAAAAACACTTACTAAACGTTCGAATGCTTGTGTTTCTTGATAGTGCATTTCCTGCGGACCTAGAAACAGAGGCCACTGTTTCGGACCCAACATTTGTTGTGGAGAAGAGCTGGGCTGCTATTTCGGCACGGCGGAAACCCTGCGGTGCCAAGAAGAAAATTTTCTCCCCACCCCTTGCGAGTCTGGAAAGAAGCCGTGTGGCAGCAACGGAGGGACATGCGCTGCATCTGGCATCTGCTGCAACCACGGTGAGCATGTGCTAACCCTCTTCCTGAAAAAAAGATAATGGTGACCACACTGCTTCTAGGCTGTCGATGGTGACTCCTGGAAAGTTCACAAAACTCAGAACTGCATCGCAGTCTGGTTGTGGTGGATTACAACGCCCATCAACTCTTGGGGGTACTGGTTGAGGGATGAGGGGAGTTGGTTCCAACCATTTGGATGGCATCAGCTTGGGGAAGACAGACCGCATTTATCAAGCTTCACACACACATGGCTGTAAATCTCAGCTCTCTACAGCCTTATTCAGGCTTGGTGTTCTTGGCAAAAAGCTCATTAACATGTCTTGGCAAGCTTAATTTCTTCATTGCAGAAATTA
The DNA here is from genome assembly GCF_059951505.1 of Python bivittatus. Lineage (NCBI taxonomy): Eukaryota > Metazoa > Chordata > Lepidosauria > Squamata > Pythonidae > Python > Python bivittatus. The sequence goes on along the minus strand of NW_028277034.1, from coordinate 55,093,347 downwards.
ATTAATGAAGCCCCACCCCCACCCCAAGAAGATTTATCCATTGCAATATTCAGGAAGCAAAACTCTTTTATAGGTCCTTGTTCCAAGGTTTAAATCCTAAGCTTTTTCCTCCTGCCTTTCTGAGTCAACAGATACTTGGCTGTTTGTTTGTTTTTTCCAATTGGCATCCAATCTGTGCTTAAATACCAGTTTCCCCTTGTCTAGGAATTGCTGATTTCTGCCTTAACCAGGTAATTCCTTACAACATATCCTTCCTTATTTTCTTCATCACTTCTCCTCTAGGTCTGGAAGTGTTAAGTGCTTCTCTCTCTCCCTTCTCCAGGTCAAGGGGGAGTTTGGGAAATGTTTGTAGGTGTTCCAAGTGTAATTGGTCCATTCAGCCAGCTATAGATATTCTATGCCTTTGGAGAGATGGTACCTTGGTGGTTACACATCTCCTTATCAAAAATTTCATTATTCTTTTCACCTGGAAGGATCTGTCTGGAAAGGAATATATGAGGGAGAAGGTGGCCTTCAAATGCTGGAGCAAATTGTAAAAGTTCAGTTCTTCAGGCAAAATCACCTGGGCAACTAAATTTGTTCATTTACTTATATGTATATGGTCGCTGTTCTCAATTTTGTGACTCTAGGACAGGGTTCTCCAAAGTGGTCAATACTGACCCCCAAGGGTCAATGGGACTATTGCTGTTATCATTAATGTTATTTGTAGTACTATTAGTTAAACTAATATTTATTAAATTATTTCAATACAAGAGAACATATGTAGCTCAGGGTTGAATTGTGGAGTCCTTGGTGTTCTCTGAGCTTGGTTACTTGCTTGCAGACATTTCATTACCCAACTAGGTAACATCATCATGTCACCTAGTCGGGTAATGAAATGTCTGCAAGCAAACAACCAAGCTCAGAGAGCACCAAGGACTCCACATTAAATTATTTTCATATAATAAATGTTTGGGGGTTGATGAACAATCTGAAGCTTCATGAAGCAGTTAATGAGTTGAAGAGTCTGGGGACCCCTGCTGTAAGAGGAAGACAACAATTAAAAGTATAACATAACAATAATATTACCATAAATACTCATTGATAGCCAGGTAAAAAATTACCATTATAATCACCACATCCATTCTATGGGCTTTGGGACAAATTCTGACCCCCATGCCCAGTGGCATAACCAGGTCTTTAAAGCAGTTCAAGAGGTCATCAGAATTGGGTAACGTTAATCTAAGCTCTGGGGGGATGATATTCCATAGGGCAGGCACCACAACAGAAAAGGCTCTGTTCTTGGGGTTCTCTGAGTTTGGTTCTTTTCTTGCAAACGTTTCCTTACCCGGCTAGGTAACATCTTCAGTGCTAACCCCATCCCATTTTAGCACTGAAGATGTTACCTAGCCGGGTAATGAAACGTTTGCAAGAAAATAACCAAGCTCAGAGAACCCCAAGGACTCCACAGTTGAACCCTGAGCTACACATATTCGCCTCTAAAGGTTCTGTTCCTGGATCCTGTCACATGGCAGTCTTTAATAGACTGGACCATAGCATGCCTCTCCTGCTGGATCTGATGGGATGGGTATATACAATAGGGGAGAGGCAATCCCTCAAATAACCCAGCCCCATGTCATGCACAGCTTTATGGGTAGTTACCAGCACCTTGAATTGAACCTGGAAGCACACTGGCAACCAATGGAGCTCACGGAGCAGAGGTGTAATAGGTGCTGACCAAGGAGTGCAGCATTTTGGACTGGCTGCAGCTTCCAGATCTCTTCAAGGGCAGCCCCATGTAAAATGCATTGCAGCAGTCCAGGCAGTATGTTGCATAACTGAGAATGGGCAGAGAAGTAAATACCTTTTGGTGTTGAAAAAATGCTTGGTAGGCATCAGAATCACAGGGAACTCCTTTTTGGGTGAGTCAAGTCAACTGATTGGTCAGTGTAGCAGAATTAGGAATAAATTTACAATAAAACTGGCCAAGTCAAGAGACCATTATGTGTCCCAGGTAGCACAAGGGGCTCCCAAGACAGAATGTATTCTACTTTAGATGGATTTAAGGAAATACAGTATCTGTAATAATCTAACATAGGTAGATCAAAAGAACGTTTCCCCAGTTTAAATACTGGCTGCAGTCACAGCCCTGAAAAACTGCTTAAACCTGGTCAGTGTGGAGGGCAGGATCCTCTAAGAAAACCTGCAAATCATCTAGATACACAGTCAAAAAAACTGTCTAAAAATCATGGAAAATATGCTCCATAAATCTTTGAAAAATCAAAGATCGGGCCAATCTGTTTAGTCAAATTTCCATAACAAGAAACAAAGGCAGTTAAATATCTGTGACCCTTTCAGGTAAATCAGATTGTAAGCCTCACCGAAAACTTATTAGGTAAAAACGTTGCCTTTTGCAGCCATTCCAAGAGCTTAGAAATGAGGGGAAGGCAGCAGCTATCCCTAATTATTACATACTTCAGGAGCCTCTTATTCATTTATTTATATCACCACAATCATTAACACTCTCAGCAATATACCCCCTCGCAAAAAAAAAAAAAATGGTTCTATGGTTCTTAATTAAGCCAGGACTTGTCTGAATGGAGACAAAGACGCCATTTCAAAAAACAGGAGCCAGGTGGCAGAAGCCACCTCAATGCTGTTTATGAGAGCACCCATTCTCCTCCACAGAACAAGTGATGCAATGTAAACCCAGCACAAAGAGAAGGTTGATAGCACCCAGATAAGCTCTTCAAATAGCATCAAATCACATGGCCAAAAAAAAGTAGCATCACAAGTGGGAGAGAAGGAGGAGAGGTGGATAAAGCTGATCTCTAAATTCTCATTGAGAAACCTTTCAGATGTGAAAACTCTGGATGTATTTGGGCAACCCTTGGAAAATCAACAGACAGTGCTATGTCTGCTACTTGAGTCTTATGCTTAGGAGCAGAACCGTGCATGAAATAGCCAAGAGTTGCCTTGCAGGCTGTTTTCTTCTTTTCCAGTTTTCATTTCCACTTCAGCTCTGAGTAGAAGATTAGGGTCATCACTAGTTGCTATACAGCCTCTGTATGCCTTCTCTAAAAAATATTGTCACTTTCCTTCAAGATAGTAATAGAGCTATGGGGTGAAAATGGCTGCTAGGTTTGCTTGGTTCAATATCTAACCTATCTTTGCTCTGGTCCAATATCCAAGGTCATCTTCCTTACTCTGGTCTATCTTTGTAGAAAGTAAGGAAGATGACCTTGATGGAGATAGGTTGTCTAGGCAAAGGAAAGGGGCTGAAGCATTTTTAAGTCTAGAATGAGATAATGAGAGAACATTTGGAAGTGGTTCAAGCAGATGTGTCTCTAATTCACTGAACTATAAAAAGAAGAAGATCCAGCACAATCAGACTTGCAAGCTTCTGTTATTAGAGCCAATCTGAATAAAAGTGGCTGTCGCCTTCCTGTGAAGTTAATTTCCTTGTCTGATCTACCCGGTGGGCTGAGAAAGCTATCTTTGCTGTGGTCCAATATCTAACCTGTCATTGCTGTGGTCCAATATCTAATCGAACTTCAACAATTCTACAGCTCCTAAAGATGCACTGGTCCTAAATCAAACATTTCCACTTGGATTATGTTGTTGATATTGGCTCCTTTACCATCATTTTCTTTTTTGCCTTTGCAGAGGGTTGCATGGTTGATTCTGTATGCGATCAAGAATGAGAAGAATCAAGGAAGAACAGTGCAAACACACCTTTAGATTATGAACTTGTAGACAACAATACCACACTGATGGGATATATCATTCAGTGTTCAGAAATGCTTGCTGGAAGCCTGAAGCTCATACGTTTGTGCAAAATAAAACTTGGACAATCATTAAAATCTACAATGTGTGTTCTCTTAACTTTCCAGTGAAGTCATTTATAGATGTCTGTAAATGCCCATTTGGTTTACAACTGGCGAGAAAATGTGCCCATTTGGTTTATGAGTGGTGAGAAAATGAAAATGAAATACTGGCTGTGTTTTGGCCCAAAAAACACACACAGGGAAAGCAGAAACATATATTAAAACAGTACAATTTTAGTGTTTCACGGGTATCCAATGTTGGATGTAATCAAAGCTCCTTAGCAAGTTCTTCAAAAGCTAAATTAGATGTTGCTTATCTCATTGCAAGAAGAAAGCATTCCACACCTTGAGCCTGTAAGATCCACCTTTTGTATAGGCTGGATTCTTTGCAGAAGCACATCGGATGCAGAATTTGGGCCAGAAATGGATCAGTTGCCCCATTTCTCTAAAACTCTCTTACACCAGCAGTGGCCTAGTTAGTTCCCTCTGTTGACTGACAAAACCTCTCCAGGGTGGCAACTCAAGAATTTGATGCGTTTCAGTTGTGAGGCTTCAGTTACGAGAATTTCTCAGTTTCTCGTCTCGCTGGCCGTTTTTGAGTTTTTTGGCCACCCCACAAAAGTTACACCAAAAGCAGTCAGGCTGACTCTTACAAAGGCAAATATCAATAGTTATAGAGTGATGGAGCCACGCAATGAAACACAAGGCATAAATCAGCTTCCCACACTGGTATTTCCAGACGTTAATCCTGAATCTGAGAAGACACGTTTACGCAAAGAGTTCACCTCACCAAATTTGTTTCCCTTCCTTTTTACGTTTTATTCTATAGGAATAAATTTAACGGGGAGAATTCTACCAGTTGAAGATGTTTCAGCGTGAGAGAGGAAAGATTTATATTTGATTTTCTCCTGATGTACTGCTGGTGGAAAGGTTGATAAACATTTCAGGATGTGGCAAGCACACACCGAAAATTAGTTACATTAAATACAAACCTCTAGGGCAGTGTTTCTCAACCTTGGCGGGTTTAAAGGGTGTGGACTGCAACTCCCAGAATTCCCCAGCCAGCCAGGCTGGCTGGGGAATTCTGGGAGTTGAAGTCCAGACACCTGAAAATTACCACAGTGGAGAAACACTGATTTACTTATTTATTTAACCATTCATTGGCATCTTTCTACTCTTAAAAGCCCCTAAAAATTAAGTCTGCTTACAGGAGCCTTTAGGATTTAGGCCGCGGCCTCTCTACTTCTACTGGCCTCCTGATTTGGGGACTTCATCTCCCAACAGCCCAGAGTGGCCGTGGCAAGGGATTGTGGGAGAGGCAGGCAAGGGGCTGTGGGAGATGTAGTCCAACGTCGTATCTGGGGGATCCATGGCAGAGTCGGAGGCCACATCCGAGCGGATCGGATAAAGACAAGGCAGGCGCCTTAAGCGGAGCGGGGTGGGCCTGGTGTCATGCCTATGTGGGGCTCAGTCTGGCACTTTCTTTGCTGGGGCATTGCAAGGAAAATAATAACACGGACTGGGCTCGACAGCCGCAGAGAAGCCTCCCAGAGAGAGTGGCGCAGAACCAACGTAAGAACACGAGCGTCGGTAACAAGCACGCGTGTACTGGCCAGAAATCCTCGAAGGGAACTACATTCCCCATCGCCCCCGGTGCTACTTCCGGTGTTGAGGTGACGCTCTTCCGCCGCTCGGCCGGAAGTTTGCCAAGGTCCCCTCGTCCCTAGCGTAACTTCCGGTCTAGAGGCCGCGCTCCCCCGCGGACACGGAAAGGGCAGGGGGCGGCCTCTCTCCTCGCGCTTCCTTTGGCGGTCGGCGGGACTACATTTCCCGGCGTCCCCGGCGCCACTGCCAGCTCCGGCTCCCTTTCCGGTCGCGCTGCGGCCGCGCTTCCCGTCCGATGCTGGCGGCGGGGCTGCGGGGCCTTCCCGGCCGGGCCTCCCTGCTGGGCCGCGGCCACCCGAGCCTAGTCCCCGCGCGCGGCCGCAAGACCCGCTTCGACCCGCCGGCCAAGTCCAAGGCGGACCGGATCAAGGTGCCGCCGCCCGTCGACCCGGCCGAGCTGCTGGTCGTCCTCGACCGCTACGAGCAGTACCGGCGGGTGGTGGGCGCCATCAGGTGAGGCCCCGCGCTCGTGACCCGCCCGGCCCCCCCCGGCTGCCCTCCGAGTCGTCTGGGCGCCGGCCCATCATCCCCCGCAAGGCAGCCCCGGAGCCTCTCCGCGGGGGACTCGCGGGAGGCGCCTCGGCAGGGCGGGAGAGGGTCTTGGGCGGCCCGGGGGGTCTCCGGGCCCGCAGAAGAGGCGCCTTTGTGGGTTACGGCGTTTCCGTTGCATGGCCGCCCATCTCGGGTTCGTGACTCTGGGCGGCTGAGGAAGAAGCGTAGAAGCGCCCAAAACGAAGAGGAGCAACGCAGCAGCCGGGCTAGAAGCGGACCCCTCGGCCGCCAGCTGACCCAGCCGGCGCAGCGCCCAGCGGAGACGGGGCTGCGGAGTCCTCGGGGGTCTCTGGGCTCGGTGGTTTCCTTGCCCGGCTGGGGAGCCCCTTCCGTGCTCCTGAAGTGAGGCGGCGCCTCAGGAGTTGGGGCCCCGGTGGGATCGTGCGCAGCTCTGCGTTTTTGCCCTCTGGCTTTGCGTCAGAGTCGGTCCTCCGGCGTCGGGGTCTGTAAGGTCGGGCCCAGATTTGGCTGGCGGGCGTCCCTGGATCTCCCGGGAGAAAGTCTGCTGGCAACTTAATGGGCATTTCCGTGTAACTTCCTCAGGAAGCGGTCTGCCTTCTTCAGGGCTGCGTTGCCAACTTGCCAATCTTGCCCCCGACCCTGAGATTCCGCGGAAGGTTTTCCCCAAGTACTAACCGGGCCCCACCCGGCTTAACCATCAAGTCCAGCTTATGTCAAGTGCTCTCATCCGCTGATGTGCGCCTCGCTACGCTCTGTTTAATGGGATTGCTGTAGGAGCAAGGGAGACCCGGCTATCCAAAGAAATTCATTCACCGGCCCATCACCTCCTTGTCTGTCCACAGCATTGAATGCTCACCTGTTTTGTCCTGGCAACGATCTTCTGAATGAGGTTAGGCTGAGAAAGGAGAGTCTGTGCTATTATCAGCTGTGGGCTTCTTGGGGGAATGGTGACATCAACCTAGACCAGGAATCCAGGACTTTATTGGCAGCATCTCACAGGTTTTCTTAATTCAGAGGATACTATAAGGAGCAGATCAGGACCTTTCAGAGCCAAAATGCTTGTGAACACAGTGGGGGAAGAGAAAGAATATGTTCCTGTCCTCTGAGTAATGAGATTTATGATCAATAAAAAGCTTATGATCAAAGAATATTTTAGCAGGGACCTATTGCAGTTCAGCCTTTACTGTTGTGGTTACATACAGGTGGTCCTCGTTTAGCAACCACAGTTGGGACAGGCAACTTTGTTGCTAAGTCAACCAGTTGCTAAGTGGGAAATCATGTGACCACAAGAGTGCTTTCCCACTCAAAATGAACAAGGCTAATCAGTTTCACGCTCCTGGCTTTTGTTGCCTCCTAACCACTCCCCAGCCTTTTGGAATGCTCACCCTGGTGCTGGGATAATTAGCAAGAAGGGAATTAATATTTGTATTTGCATTCATTGGAGAGGAAAGGATTACAAGAGAGTAAGCAGGCACAAAGTGGGAAATACACATTGAAAGGAATGCGCTGGCGCTGGCAGCTGTGACCGTGCTATGGAAACAGCTGGTGTATTCCCCATTGTGTGCCTGCTTACTCTCTTGTAATCCCTTCCTCTTCAGTCTCTCCACACTGTGAGGGTGGGGGAGAAAAAAAAACCAAGCAATTTCTGTAGGCAATCTCTCCTGTGCCTGATCTGTTCCTCTCTCCCGAGCCCCGCATAAGGAAAAAAAAAACCAGGTCAGGCACAGGACAATGAATACTGACTGTAATGGTCATTCCATGACTGAGGGATGCTGCGAAGGTCGTAAATGGTCGTAAGGTTATTTTTTCAGCACCATTGTAACTTCGAATGGTCACTGAACAAGGCAGTCGGTAAGTGAGGACTACTGTAGTTGGTTAATTTAGGTGGGAGAGAGCTAGAAATGAAAGTGCTTAGGGGTGCTGAAATGCTAGAGGTGTCTCGTAGCCTGGTGATGATATCTTGTGGGTCACTTAACATTCCCTCCTGTGCTCCCTGTTAGAACTGAGCTGAAGGAAGAGCTAAGGCAGAAAAACTATGATATCAAGTATGGGATCACGGCGAAGCTGAAGAAGAAAGCTGAGGAGGAGGAACACCAACTTCTAATGGCCTGGAATGATGCAGAAAACAAGCGTTTACTCGAGCGAAGGTAAATTCAGCATGCACCTGCCTCAGTCCACGTGTTAGCAGTATCTTTTTTCCTGGCCACTGGCGGGACAAGGAGAGGAGGCTATTTCTGTATTTGCCACGCTGAGAACAGCAAGCGCTCTCTTTCTTCCCTGTTCCTGCACTAGGATGGAGCGTCTCCAGAAGGAAGAATTAATGGCCAAAGCCCGGCAGCTGCAGTATGACCAAAGCCAGTCAGCCCTTCAGGAGGAATTGCTCAAGAAGAAAGAGAAGGAGGTGCTCCAGCTGCAGGTAAGGAAGCCCAAAGGCTCTGGACCGTCATCTTGACTGGAACTCTCCTTCAGGGCCAATCTCTTCCTGCCTCTACTGTTTAGATGTCAGAACTCCTGGTGATTTCATGGACACACCCATGTACCTTTCTTTTGGCAGGGAGTGGTTTCTGGTTGCCCTCATCCAGAATGCTTCCCCCCCAACTTCCCAATCTAGCCTACAGTTGTGGGATTCCCTAGTGGTCTCCTATCCACATACAGAGCAGTTCTGAGCCTGTTTAGCTTTTCAAGATCAACCAGGGATGGCCTGCTGTGTTCAATTCGATTGACCACAGATATTTCAGAGAGATTTCAGAAGGAAGCAGCTACTGGTTGAATTATCTGACGTTGTTAGCCACTGTTTTGCAACAATGGCTTAAAACTAGGAAGAGGGATTTATAAAGTCCTCTCTCAAATTCTCTCCACTCTGAGCATTACGGCTCAGAGTGAGCACACTCTGGCATTGGTTAGCTTCGATCTCATTCTTGCTTTCTCCTTTTGTTGCTACAGGAAGAATCCAAGAATTTCATCACCCTGGAAAACTTGGATCAGCGGATCGAGGAATGTTTGAACAATACGCACAATTATAATTTTGCCATTGATAAAGAAGGGAGAATAGTTAAGAGGACTGCCATGCCGTAGCCACCTCTCCGTCCATCTCCCCGGTTTGCTCCGAGGGACCAAGGAATCGCACGCGCCCCGCCCTCACAGGGTGGCTTTGAATGGTGGATAGTTCACGCTTTCCAAGCTGTGCAGCTCTGGTTCGGCAATTGCTCCAGCTGTTTTGCAGAAAGAAATGGATCTTCTTTGGGACCTAGTCCTCAGTTGTTTCTGTGTTTAAGGACTCAATTCAGCCTTTAAAAATGTGATCTCTGTCTCTGTATGTGTGCGACCTGTTTGTTCCTTCCTTTTTCACACATTGGTTTCTTTAGAAATGGGAACGGAGCACTTAACAAAGTCTTTTCTTTAAAAACACTGTAATTGACCTATACAACAGGTTCTCTGGATTGCTCAGAAATTAAATACGGTATTTTATTTCTGGCTCCCCAGGTATTGATTAGTGGTTGCTTTGTTTGCAGCAACAACTAGGTGGGTGGGTGGGTGGGTGGCGGGCGGAGGTGCAGCAGAGAAGTCGTAAGAACAAGAAACTTCCTTCAGAGTAACTTTGTTTGGGAGCCAGCGTGGAGAGGTGGGTAAGGACTTGAATAAGCTGCTGGGAGACTTGATTCTAGTCCATCCTCAGCCAAAGAAGTGCACTGGGGCACTTTGGGCCGGTCATTCTCTCTCAGCCCAACCTACCTTAAGGGGTGGTTGTGGGAAAAAATGAAGGAAGGAGGAATACATAAATTCATCTAAATCTAGATATGTATAGGCAGGAAGGCAAAAGATCTTGGAAAATCAGTGTGGTGTAGCGGTTGAAGTGTTGGATTGGGAGTGAGAAGACCCAGGTTCTGGTCACTCCTGGGTGATTCTGAGCCGGAAACGTTCTGTCAGCCCAGTCTTCCTCACAGGGTTGTTGTAAGGAAACACAGGAGGAGAGAACACTGAATGCTGCATTGAACTGCTGAAGGAAGAACAATATAAATCTAACATAATTGAAATCAGTAGAATATAGCCAAAGGTTTCATGACTTTTAAAACCCATTAATTTTATATTCCAACTTTGATCCTTGGAGCTGAAAGAAGCATGCGTGGCTTGTTCCCTTCTCACCCCTGTGCTGTCATTACAAAAATAATGACAAGTAGGCTACTGTAAGAGACCATGATTGTCCAGAGGCTGCATGACCCTATCCCTGAGAATGCAGCGAAATGTGCATGATGGAACTTGGAATTGTCAGGAGTGCCTTAAATCAAGTCCATCTTCTCCTGCTTCGTGTGACAGCTGTGCAGGAATCTTCATGATCCCAGAAAAAGAGGTCATTCCTACAAGGTGCCCCCAACAGTTTTTTTTTTTTCTTTTTGAGTCCAGATCTCTGATCCTAAGCAAGGGGTCCTACATTTGGACAAATGTTTTTCACTTCCTGTTGTTGGGGCTCCTGGGTGACCAGATAGGACTCAGTATCATGTTTAGCATGACTAATTTGAAAAAGGTGACACCAGTAGAGTTACCAAAGCCGTGGGTGTACAGACTGGGGATTTGCCAGAGGGACTCTGCAGGACAAATACTCAGGGTTTCATCCAGACTTCTCTGCTTCCAGGATATTCCACTTCCTTTCCCCTTGCTTTTCTAGCTTACAGCCATAAACACCAAGGTTAGGTTTTTGGAGCTGCAAAATGATTTTTCCCTTTCCTAAAACGTAACTTCTGTAAACGTTGGGGTTCTTCCAAACCATAGATGGGGATTTTGGCTACCTAAACTGCATTTTGAGATCCAAGCTCAGTGTGATAAGCCAAGATCATTACATACACTGGCATGCTGTAAAGCATTTTGTGGCAGAATGTCTGTATTAACAGCTGCACAGAACGTGAGCCTTTGAAACACTATTGGGGAAGGTAAGAAGACACAACTTTTTAAAATTAACTTCCAAGAACTAACAAAATGGCTATATAAGTTTTATGCGTTAAGCAGATCTAGTGAGCAACTAGCATTATCACTTAAAGCAAAATGCAGATGTTATCTACTACTTGAAGGGAGAGCTGGAGGTTTCATTTGAAACAAGATTTCCAGGGCTTTCAAAGACCTTTCAATTTTTCCATCATTTAGGATAAATTGCAGATTTTCACTAGGATTTGTAGGAAATAGTTCTCTGCAGATAGAAGAAACAGCAGAAGTACATTAAAAAAAATAAATTCACCTACTTGCATTTTTAGTACATTACTAGCTTTTCAAGGCTGCTGACAAAATTAAATACAATGAAAATAGCACAGTTTATTTACCCTCATAAGCACACCCACCCCTTGTACCAGTAAAAACACATCGTGATAAAATGATGGGTAAGATTGACCCCAGGAGGCTGATTGGAAAATCTATGCAACTTTTCCTTGTTTGCTGCTCCCAGTATTTTTGCCAGAAAACATTCAGAGAAGAGCCATTGCTAAAAGGAAACCAGAAGGACAGGAAGGGCACCAGGGAATGGCACACAGTTAAGGGTTTTGGAAGGAAGTAGAGGAATGAACAAGATTCTTCCCATTGCAAATTTTTCCTGATGATTGAAACCGTCCTGGTTTACTTAATTAATTTATTATTCAATTTGGATGCTGCCCAACTCCAACCAACTTTGGAATCTGCTGGGTGAGAAGCCCCCGTGAGTGTGGCTTTGCAAAGACTCTCTCCTTAGGATCCAGTTGGGTGAGTTTTAGAGATTACATCAGTGTTTCTCAACCTTGGCAACTTTAAGATGTGTGGACTTCAACTCCCAGAATTCCCCAGCCAGCATGAATTCTGGGAGTTGAAGTCCACACATCTTAAAAGTTGGCAAGGTTGAGAAACACCGAATTACACCATGAACCTTTTCTCTGGCAAATTAATCTTCAGCGTCTCAGGAAGATCCTGCATATATGCCACCAGTACTGCTGCTGTTACAACCAAGAAAACAAGTGGATCCTTGAACAAATCCACCCTAAGTTCTCACTCAAGACAGAAATGACCAGGCTCAAATTATCCTCCTTCAGATACCTTATGAGAAGACCCAGCTCTCTGGAGAAGGCTCTGATGTGGAAAGGTGGAAGGAAAGAGAAGAAGACGTCCAGCAGCAAGAAGGAGGGACTCAGTTACAGTAATGAGGGGGGCACCCTTGGAAGATCTGGGGGACAGATTCTCCTGGAGACAATCTATCTATCTGGTCACTAAGTCAGCACAGACTTGATGGCATCTCATCACTGCTGCTGTTGCTTTTTGGGTGGACTAGACGGGGAACTTGTATTAGTTGGCGAATGGTTTAAAGTCAGCTGTTCTATTGTTTGGATTTATTTTATTTATTTATTTATTAATCAATCAAATTCGTACAGCTGCCCATCTCACAGAAATTTATTTGCTTCTTACTGTTTTTATTACCAGGCCAGCTCTCATTCAGGAGCTCAGAGAATCTCCTCCTTCCTTTTTCTATTAGAACCCCAACCCTGTGAGGTGGGAGGGGCTGAGAATTAGTCAGTGTTTCTTTAATTCACTCGTTTTGTTGTTTCTTTAATTCACTTGTTTTGCCAGCCTTTCTGCTCTGCCTTCACGGGGGCTCAGGCACATTTAAAAATGGAAAACAGAATGTAAAACGTTCTTCAGGACAGGTTAAAAATAGCAATGAAAGAAATGCAAAACTCACTGAGCAACCAGGAAGCGTATTCCATAGCCTGGGACCGATGCTAGAGAAAGAGCTCTTCCATGGGCTAGAAAGTTTTTAGAGCTGTACAAATTAAAGGTGGGAGATGATGATGATGATGATGATGATGATGATGATGATGATGATGATAGGAGAATCTTCAGATGAGCCGCTCTTGCTGATCTTAACAATGGACAACAATGTCCACAACAGGAGAGGGTTTCTTGGATGGTCAGTTCCTAAGCCACTTTGGACAAGAAAGATCAAGACCAGCACATAAACATGTGCCTAACGGTTAACTCCTGCAGATTTTTCAGTGTAGGTGTGTAACAATCCACATATTTTCCCTGCGTTAGCAGTATGAAACTTCTCTAGCTGCAGATGGACTTAGAGCTCAGTCTCCAAGGAGGTCCATATGGTTCGGTCAAGACAGCTGACATACATGGCGCTTCAACCGCACCCTCATTTATTTATTTATTTATTTGTATTATTTATTTAAATTTATCAGCCACCCAACTCCAGGAGAATCATCTGGACCACTTTGACCACACCTTGCAGACACCCCCCTAAGTCTCCCTACGACACAAGCCACCAGAATATTTGAGGATCAAGTCAGTAAATGCAAGGATAAAAACAACAGTTCAATTAATTTGATTGGACACGAAGCTGGGTTTTTAATAAAAGAAGTAGCTGAAACAATCTGCAGAAAAAGATGACGTTTCCAGTTTATCCCAAGTTACACGTGGAATCTTGTCTTTGCTGTCGCATCCTATCCTGCGTATTTGTGTCTACCTTATGTCTTAAACGGTGTGATAGTTTCTGCCTGCCTTTTGACCACAATGGGTCAATACAGTTGATGTGAGCATAATTTTGAGTTTTGAAGGCAAAAACCAACTACAAAGGGGTTTCATTGATCCAGTCTCCCTATCCTTGCTTGCTGGGTGTGTGTGTGTGTGTGTGTGTGTCAAAAAAATCAAGATGGCCATGGTTCCCCTGTAGATGCCTTGTTTTTCTTCCTGGCCCCCTTCAAATGACTACTGTATTCTGGCACACTGCACTGAAACCGCATTCCTGTTCTTGCCAATTGACTAATTCCTAAACGTTCTGTATTTTCTGATATTTTATAAATCCCTTGTCTTCTTGCCCCAAGTTTGCAAGATGGCATCTGTGCACAATCTAATGAGGTTTTGGTATTGTTGTCTAAGATCTTTCCTACTGTTCTGAAATCGCTCAGTAGAATCATAATCCTGCTAGGATAAAATTCACACAGAAACTACCAACGATAAAAAGAGTTCTGCATAAAAGGCGTAGAAAGTAGCTTTGGGACAGGTGGGGAAGACATGTTGTACCATGTAAGTAAATTTCAGGGAAAAAAATGGTAGATTGGCACAGAAGCAGCCAGATTTTGCTCTGGGAGCCCCAGTTACTTCTACGAATTCAGTGACCTCTGTAGACCTTCTCCATATCTGCACATTGTCTAAAAAACATCTTTTCTGCTATATCTTTAGAAGGCCAGAGCAGGAACTGTCAAAGCTCTTTATTAAAGAATCTGAAGCTTCTCCAAAAGTCATGAGAATAAAATCTGGAATTTTGAAATGATCGTCCACACCACCATCTCCAAGGGAAAGAGGAACCGGTGCTGATTCAGAGTCACAAGCGTTGGAGGTACTTCTCTGGAACTTTAGGACCATGATTGCAAGGTAAAATCTGGAAACAATATTATGTGTTTGACTGCAAAAATGTCTCTCTATAGATACCTAGTAAAAATGAAGTATTTCATTCAATATATTGGTGTTTTCACATTCATAAAGGATTTTTCTGCAGGAGTTTATTCCACCTGATCATTCATCTACTTTTTCTTCAGCCATTTCTGTTATTTAGCGTTCACATGCTGGGAATCTGTAACGTTGGCTTCATGGTTCAGAAGATCTTCTCAAATGGACTGAGGATGTTCCTTCTACAAGGAGGTTATGTGATGCTGAAGGAAGGCATGCTACTGTTCCAAAAGCACACTATAATTTCTTTTTCTGGAGTTGTCCAGCCAGAATGCCAGCCTGTTAAAATTGAAAGCATGGTCTCGTGATCAATAAGTCTTATTGTACTACTGTATTTTTAGTTTTATACTACTCCTGAAAAAGAAGAATAAAAAATAAGTTTATTTTCCTGGGCTCATAAACTGCTGCAGTTGCAAACAAGGTTAAAATATGAAAGTAAATCAAAGCATATTGACCACAGTGTAGATCACACACCTATAATATTGGGCACTACTCATTCAGTCAAAGAAATTCTACTGTTAAGAGGGAACATCACAACATTCTGGTCCTCAGGAATAAAACCACTTATTTAAAACACACACACACACAAAAATGTGTGGAATGAAAACAAAGTTGGTTTTAAAAATCAGTCTCCTGGAGGATTATTCCAGCAAATGCCCAAGTGAACAGCCATGGCTTTGTCATTTAAAGAAAACACAGTATGGGACCCAATAATATTTCCCCATGGAAAAGTTTCATAATTTGAACTCTTCCACCAAGAAAGCCCTGCTGATGATCTGCAGCGTGAACTGAGAAGGTCCCAAGGAGAACTTCCCTGGTTGATCTTAGCACACAGATTGGGTGATGCTGTGCAAACTGATCTCTTACATACTTGGGGTTCTGAACTCTTAGGATTAGAACAGACAAGAGGATTTCCGCCAGCTTAAGCAGATGGAGAAGAAAGTAATACAGCATATTTGAATTGGGCCCAGGAGCAGTTCATACGCCTCCACCGCAGTGCTTTCAGGACCAATTTAGGTAGCCCTGTTAGCAATCTGACAGCTGTGTTCTGTACCAGCTATGTCTTGCAAACCCACTTTAACATAGCCTAACTGGAAAATGTTGCAGTAATTCTTTTCCAGCCCAAAGTGGGCCTCATACTCCACTCTGTTTCATGCCAAATGCAGTTAGACTTGATCAGGTCTCTGCTGGTAATAATGGAAGTGGTGGAAGATCTGAGGCATCATTTCAAAGGGAACTGCACATCCGGTGGAGAAAAATTAGCTTTTTCATCTCTACCCGCATCATCAGATGCTATTTTAAAGCCACCCAGCATGGAGGAGAGAGATCTTTCCAAAGGCAGCCTTTCCACGAATATGAAGGGACATGAATATGGGGAGGAGGATGCGACATGTGGTCCCTAGGCCAGAGGGTTCCCGGTGTTTGAAGTAGGATCTATTTCACTCCAGAACATTTCTTAGAAGAAAGAAGATAAGGAGTAATTCAACAGAGGCCTGAACTTGTTTAACTCTTTAGCTTTTGATGGTTTACAGTTCATGGCGTGAAGGATTCTACTGAAAATAATGGTATTCTAAGTAACATGAGAGAGTATGTTTCTGCAGGGTCCAATTGGTGATGGCTCTCTTCATACATGCAAGCCACTACTTGATGGTTTCATCAGTAAAACATTAGTAGAGCTAATCTAGGCTAGTTCACATCATATCCATGGGACCTGCCTCTTAAGAGCCCCCCATCTCTGAAGTGATGAGATGACAGGCCTTCTCTGTGGTGGCCCCCATACTTTGGAACTCTTTAACCCCCAGAAGTCTGTAAGGCTCCCTCCCTCATGGATTTTAGAAGATATTTAATGACAATTTTATTTCAATGGGCCTTCAATCCTAGCTAAGGCATTCATCTTGGTAGAAGGTTGGTGTATTATTACTGTTATTTTCTTTATGTTTTGATTTATTCCTATCATTACATTTACAACTTTAATGTGTTGTAACCTCCCCAGAGTATTTTGAGTTGGGTGGGCTATAAAACTTTTGAATCCATAGTTGATTAACTATGGGAGACTGTAATGAATCATGGCTTCAGTTTTTTGTATGTCTGTAAATATACATCTTTTTATTTAAAAAAATCTGTTGAATGAATGAATGAATGATTTCCTCTAATACATTTCCAGGAATCTCTGAACATCCCACAAATCTTCCTAGCTACTTTTTATATCAGTTGCTCTTTTCACATTCTTACCTTTAATAGCCTGTATTCTCAGATAAGTTCCAGAAATCACATATTTTAGTGATTGTGGCTGAGTCTTGGATTATTCTATTTAGGAAGACCGGAATCTGCTCTTGGTTTTACTCTGCAGAAATGTTGAGTTCTCCTCCAGTTCTCCCTTCCCAAGTCCCACCACAATTATCTTTCTGCTTGAGTTATCTTTTTGGAACATTGTTTATGTTGCTGTGATGCCTTGGTCCTTGGACAACCTACTTACTCAAAGAATGTAAGAATGCAAAGAGGGCTTTACTTGGTCTCACTGAAGGCCATCCTACAGCCCATCTTGCTTCTCACAAAAGCCACTGGTGATGTACCAAGAAGCTGTCCTGCAGTGGATCCTCTCATCAGCTAGCATGTTCTTCTCCAGAGGGGTTTGGAACCAGACCAAGAATCCAATTACTTACCAGTAAGTGCTTTACCATTTTATCTCTTGGGACTTTCAGGAATGGGCAGCCTCCCCCTTCACAAAGTTTGCTCTCTTCAGAGTCCTGAATACGAGAAGAGGGAAGAGAAAATAAAGCAGTAGATTTAGACCAATCTTCCCTGAGCTGGCAGCCACCCGATGTATTAGTCCACAGCTCCCATCCTCTTCAGCTTGCAGGCTGCCTGGGGATAGGAGTATCAGTTTAACACATCTGAAGTGACCGATGTGGACAGATGATCTAGGTTTAAAGGTAGCATTGATGTACCTCAAGGCTCGGGGGCAAAGCAATCTCTCGCTTCCCTCCAGGATACCAGCCGTGGGACCAGTGCTGCGCTGTTGCCAGTTGCATGCTGATGGAAAAAATGATGCAGAAGAAGAGCATGAGGGATCTTTGGCACACCATAGTGTGGTCTGCAGCCCTGCTATCCCTGTGGAATCTGGAAGGAGGGGAAAAAGGAAATTTGGAATCTTTCTCAGCAGGGTTACTGTCAGCACTCAAGTCTCATCTCAGTAATGCTAAGTGAAGCACAGTTACGGAGATAATGGCCAGGATCCTCTTCTGCCCATCAAGGTCATCTGGAGAAGTTCTCCTCCATGTGGCACTTTTCCCTGACATGCAATTTAAGGGTAGCTGTGACAAAGCCTCCTCCCAACTCCCACCAAATTCTGAAATTTATCTGGTGCCTTCCAGTTCTCAAAACTCTTTTGAATAAATATGGCTTTGATCTATATTTCTAATGTTCACATGTCTGTTTCTTTGGTTAGTTAGTAGAGGTTTATAGTTTTAAATCTAGTGTGTTTTGAGGTTGAAAGCTGACATGCTCAAATAAAGGCTACTAAGAAGAAGTATTTTGCTCATATAAATCTAGATAATGAGACTGGGGGTTTCTTTCACAGGATCAATGGCAAATCCTACAGCCTTCGTGCTTTCAGAAATGGGAGTGGAAACAGCATGTTTCTGTAATGGTATGTGAGAAAGACCTTTAGAAATGGGGCGAAGAGACGCTGCTGGGGGAACGGTCAGATAAGAGAGGGCATAGCCTGCAGCTGCATAACGGACAGAGAAAGAAACTCAGAAAGGATCCTCCCCAACTTCTCAGGCTGTGAAAGAGATAGCGGGAGATTTGTACTTTCAGACTTGCAAGATTCTGTTCATGCAGCCTTACAATAAAGTAGAATTCGCTCATCTGGTCATGTTTCCTGCCTGGTCTACCTGGGAAGGCTGACAGTTTCCAACCCTGTCCCTGATGTCCATCTTAAGACCAGCTTTAAACTGCAGATCTCATGGCTGAAGCATGGCCTGAAGTTTGGACTTCTGGCATCTTTCATCTGACATCTCACCTGCACAATTTAATGCGGTTGAGAACATTAGTGATTCAGATACAGCAAGCTGCCAAGAAGTGGCATTTGGCCAATGAAATCAAAGAGATCTGGCAACTCATTCAAGATAAAGCAATTTACATTCCTTCACCTCGTTTTTATTGGTCAGCTTACTGATTCATTGCAAAGGGCTTCGGTCACCCGATTCAAAGTGACAGTCCCAGTATTTGGTGACACAGAACCCATGAAATTCAGAGGAAGGAGATACCATAAAATGAGAGGTGCTAAAACTGTGCATTTCTTACTGAGGCTTTCGACTGAGCTCTGAAAAATTACGGAAGAGTTGTTAAAGAACACAACCCGGCACCACGACTGGAGGTAGGAATTTTAGGGGCCTGCAAAGTATTTGTGAAGTGTTTTGTAACAAAAGGGGGTATATATGAAGTACTTCTTTTTTAATGGTTACAGCTCACGCAGCAACTTCCCAAGGGGGTCCAAACTGTTTCCGCATATGGTTGCAAGCAGGAGTGTCTGCAGGGTATGGTCAAAAAAGTCAAGATGGTGGCCACAACACTGACCAAGGCATATAAAACACAGGCAGAGCTTTGATTGCATCATTGTGGCCACCATTTTGACTTTCTTTGATCATATCCTGTGGACAAGCCTAGTTGTAGTCGCACAAACAGCCAAGAATGTTTCCAAAATAGAGGCATGAGTTTTTCTTTGCATTCCTCTTTCAAATGCTTCGCAAAGCATTAATAATTTCACCTCCACAATTCTACCTTCAGAATGAATGAAGACGTACAAATATTTTACTATTGGGCAGAAACAATGGCGTTCGCCCAGGTTATCAGCACTTTTTATCAAACCTTGGACATGAACTTTTAACTGGGTTATGAAAAATATACATAGGAAACTTTTGCTGAAGTATTTCAACTATATGGACAGTTCAGGTCCTTCTTATCTTTGGATTAGAGCAGTGTTTTTCAAACTTGGCAGCTTTAAGATGTGTAGACTTCAACTCCAGAGTTCCCCAGCCAGCATTCTGGGTGTTGAAGTCCACACATCTTAAAAGTTGCCAAGGTTGAGAAACACTGCTCTATGGTGTGCAAGAAAACCAATTAAATCATCCTCCAGAGATGGCTGTCCAGTGTCCGCTTAAAAACTTTGGAGATGGAGAAGCCACAGCCTCCACAGGGAGACTGTCCCACTGTAGTACTTCATGGGCAGGAAATTACCTCTCATATTTATCCAAAATCTAGGTAGCAGCAATTTGAACCTGTTATTTCTGATCCTGGTTTCTGTGGCTATGGACAAGAGGTCCTGACCATCTTCCTGTAGCTTCCTTTCATGTACCTGAATGTGGCTATCGTGTCTCTCCTCTGTCTTCTTTTCTCCAGAGTCAACATCTCCAGGTCCTTCAGCCTGTCCTCCTAGGGCAAGTCCTCAAGTCCCTGGATCACCATAATTGCCCACTGTGGACCTGTCTACCCTATCAACCTCTTGGAAAGGTGGGGCCCAGAATCATGCCTAACCCTCCCAGTGTGTTCCCAAAAGGGCAGAATCAAGTTCTGGAGAGCTCATTTTCTCATACTTTCCTTTGTGCTATCGAGTTCATTCTAACAAAGGTGTTAGATTCCTAGAATCTTAGAGGTGGAAAGTGTCCCTTGAGGACATCAAGTCTAACCTTCTGCTCAGGACAGAAATCTAAATGAAACAACTGAAATTATGGATTTTGGGTTTGTCTCCTCCTTATGGACATTCTATTTCTGTAGAATGAGTGTGTATAAAATGCTCTCCATTTAGCAGAGACATTCCTAAGAAAACAGATATATATTGGACTTAAATTCTTGTAATTCTTAGGCACAATGGCCGAAGAAATATGAGTTGTAAACTTGGGAATATAGGCATTCTAGAGTGTTGCTCCCTTGTGGGGCACACACAGCACCCAACCCATCCTCTCTCTGCAAAAATGCATTGCATGTAAACATTCATTTTTAAGAAACCCTTTTTGTCTTCTGATCTTCCAGAGAACTGCCCCAATTCTTTTCCCCCTTACAAAAATGATCAATCAAAACCTGAAGAAGAAACAAGTAAATTGGTTGGGCGTCTAATTCAATCATATTCTGTTGGGGTTCTTGCTTTTTGATACCGATCTGCTGATGTTGCATTTGCTGTTTCTGAGTCCTATCCTTTCATGGTTCCTTCCACAGAGGAAAATCAGATCTCAGAAAGAGAGGACAGGTCTCTCAAGCAAGGATGGCTCTTTGGAGGTGGGACTGCAAATGGCCACACGGCAAACCACTGGGGGTGGGAGAAGTTGGAGTCTAAGTGCATCCGGAGGGTGATGGATTTTCCTTTCCCAATTGAAAGCAACTTGGGATTATCACCATCCTGGAGCATTGGCTCCTATGTAGTAAAATGATGCACTCACTCCATCACTTTTTTATAATAGTTCATACACAGTTTGGTTTTTTCCCCCTTTTCTGCATTATTTCTCCCTTTCCTCTCCCTTTAGAGTTCAGTAGGAAGGTTTGGAGGCAGCGATCTGTATGGATGGCACCACAACCCTCTTTTTGCTAACAGCATCTATTGCTCGCATCAGCTGCTTCTAGCACCCAGCTGCCTCTAAGAAGGGAAGTGACCTTTTTCCAAACCTTTTGCCACCCACTCCGATTGCTTTCCTGGAACTAGGCATCAGAGAGAGAACTTTAAACAGTGCTAAGCAAAGAATTAGCACCGAAACTGAGCACAGAATGACCAAGGAAAACAGGAACACCTGCCCCAACCCAACCCTCATTTAGCAGCAGATGCCAAATATCCTGGTTGCTCCAATATTGTGTGACCCACTCTTGCAAGGCAACATGTGCAATTTGTTTTGCCTGTGCAACCAGGTTCAGAGGCCACCCATTTCTCACTGACTGGGATGTGAAAAAAAGCATTGTAACACAGCCCAGGGAAACCTAGTAGCAAATGAAACAACTTTGCAATCATGCGTTCTCTCTAATTAAATATATCTGCCCATGTAGAAATCCAGTTCCATATCCCACACTTTGCCCAAGTTGCTAAGAAGATGCTAACGGTAGGAGAAGCTTAGCAAAAATCTGCTCACCCTCAGATGGTTTCTTAAGTCCTCCTCCTTTGTCCTGAAATCTGACCGATGCTCAAGCGCTATGCCCTGGATACTTATATTCCTCCACGTGTGCCGTGCAAGCAGTCGGTCACCCAATTGACGGGGCTGCAGGGTGACGTTTGCTGCATCGTCCATCAGTGAAAGGCTATGAGTGTTCAGGATGCTGTTGTGAGGCTACGCAATGCTAGTATTCTTGCAGCGGTCTGTCTTTTGACCCCTTGATCTTGGGAACACTTAATAAAAAGTTCTCATGACATTTTTAGCACCAGTGTGTCTCAGCAGGCAGCTGATCTAGGCTAAGCTTGCAAGCTAAACAGGATTGGCTTTGGTGAATATTTGGATGGGAGACCCCTAGGAAATTCTAGAGTTGTAGGCTAGACTAGAAAGAGCCTCCAGAAGAAAATAATGGCAAGCCATTTCCATTTTTCATCAAGGGAAGTGACCAGGAGTTGAGCTTGAGTCAAAAGGATATTTTAGTATCAACAGATAACATGAAGACTACAGAGATACAACCGGGTGTGATATATTGGCAGAAGGCTGTCCTCACTCTTAATCATCTCCATCCAAAGCTACCCCATAGCTTTTTTGACTTTTCCTCTTAGGAGTTAATCCCTAGAGAGCATCACATGAGAAACTAATTCCATTGTGAAGGATTCTGGAAGAAGGAGCTGAGCCAGTTTGCTAAAATACCACAGGTTGTGCTTGTAGGGGCCAAGAGCAAGAGTGGAAAACACAGGGCAACTGACCCAAAATGAGCATTGAAGATCATGGTCCCCATCCAGTTTTCTTCCATCTGGGTCTCTTCAGGTGTATGGAACTATCAACCTCTCCTGATGCCCAGCTGATGAGGCCTACCCATCTCCAATAACCTGGAAGGATGGCTTGGGCATCTTTATTGGCAGCACTGGACTGGGTGAATCATTTCCACAGTTGTGGCATTTCAAGGACAAAGGTCTGGATGGATGGATGATAGATAGATAGATAGATGACTAAAAACAGCTAAACGTCTCATCAAATCTTGAATTCTTGCCTAAAACGTGCAACATTTCCTCTGAGAACACCGAGATTAGGTGATCTTGTGAGACTCCAGCTGTTTTTAAAGCAAATATATATATATAAAAAAACATGGGCAGGATGAGTGGACATGCCAGGTAAGGCTGTTTTAGTTCAAGCTCTAGAGTCACCTGGGAAAGCTAAAATATGATGAAACAGGACAGGGCAACTGATTCTCTTTAGATGTTGGGACTCTAGCTCCCATCATCCAACCAACAGTCCACATCAAAGTTGGTAACAATTGGACTCAGCAACATCTGGATTGTCTGAAGTTCCCCAACCTTGTGCTAGAAGACCCTGGAAGAGAAGGAACTTTGTGAACTGAAATACCACATCAGCCTCTCAGCTGTTTACTCCATTCATAAGATGCAGCAAAAGCTCAGAGAAATGGAAACAGTGCCATTCATTAACAGCTGGAAGGTGCTGGCTGAGATCTCCCTGGAAGCAAAAGTGATCAGGGATATTTCTGAATGCAAAGCAGCTGCTTAGGATAACAGCGGCAGATTAGAGCGAACAGCATTTCCTGATGTTTTAATTATGATCAAAGGGGAGGAAAAAAAAGTTTCCAAAACAGGAAATGAGCTCATCTTCCCCCTCTTTGGAAAACTTGCAAGTAAGGCCACCGCTAATTTTACCCCTGCCCATCTCTTCTGGAAATGTGTATTAAAAAAAGCAAACAAAGCCACCCAAACAAATGATATCAGGGGTCTGGTGCCAAGAAGCACGTCATTTCTCCTGTGTCACTGCCACTGTCTCATCAGCCAGGCACTTGATTAGATGCTAAGCAAACAGGAGCTAGGCAAACATTGACCATTTCAGCTCGCAAAGGTAACCATCGCTGAGAGTCATAATTCAGGAGAAGTGTTGTGTTGCGTTAAATCTGTCGCCGAGGCTTTTGCCTTACAACAGATACAACTTATTCCTGCACCCCAACCAAATTCACGATAAACCACCATCTGAGGAGCCACAGGCCAGTCCTATCAGAGCAGCATTCCAATCTAACACTAAGCCAGGATTCTTTGTAGTGATCGTTTGTTGAACAAACTGAAGTCAGGCTCGCAAACAAGCCACTTGGCGCCCTTAGCCTGTTCTTGCCACCACCGAGAATGAATGTGTTAAATACCAAGACATAGGACTGTGTGTTCAGACATAAGAGCGAGCAATAATTAAAGCAAGCCGGGATTAGAAATCAGTAACAGTGGCTTCAAATTCTGGTTGTGCCAAAAAATAAAAAACATTTCTTCTTTTGGCTGGGTTGCACATCATGTTAAATCTGAAAAACAAACCATCTTACTGACTAACATGATGTGTAAAACCTGCCAATCCATGTGGGGGTGTGCTGGCCAGTTGAAGCTTTTCTTCTGTCTTTTAACCTTTTTCCAGTTATACCATCTACACTCCAATCTGTTACAATCTCCAGCATTCTCACAGCATTTATGATTTCCTTTTCATCATTCTTTGTTCACGAATGCTAATACTTATCACTAGAAATAATAACTCTGATATCTGTGTATATTAGAATTTTTCAGTTCAATAAAAATGAAGAAAAAAGGTAGTAAGAAGAAAAGAAGAGAGAAAGGAATAATAAAAAAGAAAACGTAGAATTATGCCTTCTGCCCTTCTATTGAATAATTATCATCTTAACCTTTCCCCCATCCTCTTTATTACATTCATTTCAGTTCCATTCTTAACATACCACTATAAGTCCCCTGCAAAACTCTTAAAGTATTCCCACTGTCTTTTGTACTCGCCGCCCTTGTACCCTTCCCTAATTCTTTCAATCCTTCATCATAATCAAATCAATCTGTTTTTCAATTCATTTCTTTTCAGCGCCTATGCACGAACGCCCTCGCACTCAGTTGCAATGGGAGCAGTGTTTTTCCTAACCTGATACCCTCCGTTCTGCGTTCTCATTCGTTCTTGGATCTCCAAATTGTTGAGTTACTTTTTCTGCTCATTTTTCTTGTTTCCACCCATCCATTCATGTCAGAGTAATCCCCCCCCCCAGACTATATTCATTCAGAATGTTGGAAGAATAATCAACCAATTCACAGGAGTGTGATTCAGGTATCCCTGTTCTATAGATTCCTACCTTGTTGCACATCCACCAATTCAAGGTGACACTGATCCATACTTTTTGATGTACCTTTCCCAATGAAACCAATAGCTTCCCTTCCCTGCAGATACTCATGATCAGCTCTGCTCCAAGAGATCCAACCATCATCATTGGTGGAGGAACCACTCCTCCCTCTTTCTCTTAGCTAGGATCTATAATCTAAAGACAAACATGTCCACATCCAATCTATTAGGAGGCACATGAATTACACCCACTCAGAAGCCAAATAACCAGCCAATCTTCTTTCACCCCCAACTTGCAAGAACAAGAATTCACAGAGACTTGGGGCATATTTTTCTTCTGAATGAGCACATTTATTGAATGTAGCTTACAGTTTGGCCAGAGTCCCGAAATTAAGGATTCAAAGTTTATTTGCAATATTAAAAGCAATTACTGATACACAGGTTCAAGAAGTTGGTCTGGTTTGGGAATCTTTTCCCCAAGGAAGACCTCTGTAAGCAGCCATGTTGCAAAAGAGGTTTTGAGTTGAAGGCCATGTTGCATGACCTGAACCAGCCGTTTGTTTCAAAGCAATGAATGACTTCGGCCAACCTGCAGAGTCCCGAATGTTTCGTTTTCCATCATTCTTTCTTAGGTACAAACTCAATGGGTTCTCTCTGTCTCACAGCTCTCAATCTGAATACCCCCAGTACCCCAATCGGTCTAAAGTGAGAAGTTAT
This sequence comes from Python bivittatus, assembly GCF_059951505.1. Classification (NCBI taxonomy): domain Eukaryota; kingdom Metazoa; phylum Chordata; class Lepidosauria; order Squamata; family Pythonidae; genus Python; species Python bivittatus. Next base: position 55,067,918 of record NW_028277034.1, on the reverse strand, counting down.
GAGGGCTTCCCTGCTTCTCCTCATGCCAGTAGTTCTCCTTGGCAAGACTATGCTTGTCAAGTTCATGGTGGCAAGATTAGACCATGTATTAGGTGAGGACAAAAACAATCCCAGAACATATTACAAAGAGGATCCCAGTGATGTAGCTTCCAGTTCTCTATATTTGAAGACAACTAAGCTCACATATAAAGCTGACTCAAATTTAGGACAGTTAGGATAGGCAAAGCACAGGGGCTCTGCATCCTCATCTTGAAAAAATACCTCCCAACACAAACACAACTTTAGTCTGAGTTTAACATGGTTGGAGTAGAAGTATCTACTAGGACACCAAACCTTGTGTGGGTGGTTAATCCACTGGCTTTGAAGAGAACTTGCAAGGGTTTGGTCATAGATTCCTTCCTCTTCTTCACTCTCACGAATTGTGCCCTCGCTCTGAGGCTAGTAGACACCAACTGGGTTTAATAGGCCCCAAAAGCCAACATAAAACTTACCTCGGACCTCATCTGTGTGTCTTCAAAGATATCAACACGTGCTTGTTAAGATGGATGGTTTGGCCATGTCTCTGTCCAGGAAGCAGTGCAAAAGCTCCTTTACCAACTGACTGGCAATAACCAAACTACTCCTAGGTGGAAACCACACACTGGTAATGGATCATCTCAAGGGCTTCCAAATTAATATCCATCTATTAATTAAATGCACTGATTGGAAGATGGACATGACAAGGTGGCACTAAGAGCATCCAAGTGTTATCTACAGTTTCTTCCCTCCCCCCACACGCATGTTTGACTCCTCCATCTAACATGATCTCAGCTGTATTGTGGTAGAAGAAAGAACCAGGCCAGTTAAAAAATAAAAAGAAAAGCATTTACTTGGTCAACAAAAATAAATACAAGTTATTAAGACATTTGGAATGAGGCAGAACGGAATTACAATTACAGAGATAAACAGAAGGGAGACGTAGTTTGCTTGGTCTGCCTTGGCGTATTCGTGGGGCGGATCTGCAGGGGACAAGAGACTCAGTTTTGGCACAAAGCTTGACCCCTCTGGTTAAGGCAGCTATGATGCCCCCTCTAACTGCAAGCCAAATCAGAGTACAAAAGTGAGAGAGACAACAGTTGCTATTTATGAGCATACTGACACCACAATCTGTTTATAAATGTAGCTTTATTATGGAGAGATGCTTATATAGGGTATCAAGGATTCCAACAACAATTTGCTCTGGGTTTCAGCAAGAGTGTAAGGCTCTGCAAGTTGAGATGTACCAGCACAGAGGGGGGACTCCCTGAACCAAGATTTCTTCATCCATGTCCCATACCTTTCTTGGAGTATGATGGACCATGAGAATTGGTTTTATACTAAGCCAGTTCTGTGGTCCATTAAGATCAGCCCTGGTTCTCTGGGCTGGCATTAACTTCCCAGATGGTTCATACAAGGTGCTTTTGCTAGCAAATAGCAAGGAGAGACTCTAGGATGTCCCAGACATCATCTCATGCAGGGATTCTTCCGTATCTCAGATGCAAAGCAACCTTCCCCAGCTGGAGTCTTCCCAATGCATTGGACTTCACGCCGGCTAGCAAATCTGACAGTTGAGATGCACCACAACTGGAAGGCACAAGGCCAAGGAAGGCTGATGAGTAGAAGGGTTTCCCCATCAGCCATCGTAGCACCTAAGGACTGATGCTTCTCTGCTTGAAAGGCACCCTGCCTGCATCATGAATGCTCTGCTGGAAGAACCACATGGAAGAAAGATCTGTATCCCATAGGGGTGACTCGTAGCCATGTATAGCCCTTGCGGGGGGTGGGGGGCGGGGAGTCTGAGCGCTAGCTGTCTCTCACCATCCTTCCCTTGGCTGATCTGACCCTCATATTTCCTGCCATAAAAAGACTGGGGATGGGGAAAGGGGGAAGCAGAAGCAAAAATCTTCCATCTTGATGCTGATCAAGGCTGCTGGCATTTTCCCCAGGCATAAGCTAGCTGGACTGGAGAAATACAAATCGCCACCCGAGGGCTGTCCAGAGATTCAAGCCAACTCATTCTTGGCGCCTCTGCTGGCCTCTTGTTGCAGCACAGATGTGGCACGCCTATTTTGACTGTCCACCTTGCCGAATGCAAACGGCATGCCGTGCACGGAGGCCTCTTAAAAAGTATTGAGATGCAGCTGTTGCCAGGGGAGAGCAAAATTCAGACAATAAAAAAAGCCTTTGGATGCATTTTTGTTTTGAAGGGGGGTGCAATGAAGGGAGAGAACCAGAGGAAATATGGGGAAGCTGGTACAAACCCAACCCTCTTTTCATCATCTACGTGCTGTGCTTGAAAGTGAAGGATGAAACGGCAGATGGAGGAATGCAGAAACAGGGACTGCTCAATTCTGAATGGATGCTTGTACATGAAGACAAGGAATGGAATGCATGAAAAAGAAAATGAAGGAAGAATGAATGAATGAATGAATGAATGAATGAATGGGGAGAAACAGGCTCTTTTGGCAGGCACTTCACTGCTGCTCTTGGACAAATCCTAGTAGGAGCTGTAATTGATGTATGCTTCTAACAGAGGGGAAAAGGAAAAAGAAGGAAAAGGAAAAGCATCTAACTCTAGGTTGGGGTGAGTGGGAAGAATCACAACCAACATGTACTAGGGAATGTACTTCCTGCACCACCACTCACATGAAGGAACAAATCACATTATAGTCCACAAATGAAGATACCTAGGTCTCCACGTAAGGCTGAGGCCAATGCTTCCTACTTTGTTATCATGCAGTGCTGTGATCCTGGCGTTTTGCTCTCTGGTCCAGTCACATCTCTCAGTAGATGACAGACATAACTCATCCTCTGTGCATAGTTCATGAGTAGACCCAAGGCTGACTGCATATTTCTTCAGCCTCAGAAGATCCTTGCCAGCCATTTAGGTCCACAGTAGAAGCAACCCTAATGTAGGCCAATGAGAAAGACAAGGGATCACCTCCCTCTCTTTATACCCAGAGACCCCGAGGCAAGGACTTTCTTAGCACATCTCTATCCCCTAAAAGAGAGAAAGCATTTCTCATCCATGGAGAAGAGGAGGAAATTCCACACTTGACCTGGAAAGTGGGGGCTGACATATGTGGCTCTGCCAGTGTTCAAAGGAGGGTATTTATTTCGGATAAAGGAGTGCCGAAGGGCATTTTCAAACCATCTGATCACATTTTTGGATTTTTTTTGTGTGTGTGGGGGGATTTTTGGTGATAAGATACATTTTGAGGGCTTCCCTTCATCTCACCTCTCTTGGCAAATTTCAGTGTTACGCTACAGTATTTGGTTAGCTGTTTTATGTATGTATTTGTATGTATGCAATTTTTAAATGAAGCTTTTTTTTGTTATTTTCGGTGAACTTTTAAAAAAAACGAGTGTACCCTTGTAAACACAGAAAGCTGTTCTCCTAAAGAAACAAATTGGGAGTATTAAGATGACAGGGGTTGGAAAGGAAAGTCTGTTTCACAAAGAGACCCCTGGGTTCTCCTTCCATGTCCCTTCTTCATTTTTCCAAAAATGGGAACACGTTCTGATCCAACAGGACCCTGTACATTTTTCATTTTACCTTAGCGAAAAAAATCCAGGTTTACAGCATGACTCACTTGTGCAAAGTAGCGAGAGGGAGGATGTGAGCCCAAATATTGGGGGGGGGGGTAAAACCCAACTCTTTCCATGATGTTTAGGGAGTCATAATTTTGGGTGTGTTTCTGCTCTGCTTTATCAGCCCGCGTTGCAAAGGCAGGGAATGGCTGAGAAGATGGCGGTCAACCACCGGCACATCTGCCTAAAACCACAGGAAGGGTGGAGATGGCAGGGGTGCATTACGCATCACACACAGTTCCACTTCCAAGTTGCCAAAAAGTGAAACGAGCCCCACAAACCGAAGCTGCAATATAGGCAATTCCATTATAGGCAGTGATGCCAGTGAAAAATGCAAGAAGATACAAAGGGGAAACAGGTCAGACTGAAGCATGTCAGCATCCAGGGGTGCGGCTGGAGAACTTGCTAGTCAGGAGAAAGAAAGACTGTTACGAAGTCCAGGTCTGCCATACCCCAAATATTCAGAAGCACCTTTGCAGATGATCAACCAATGGAGCACCTTCTCCATTCCAGGTGGGATCCCCCATTTTCCAAAGACAGCTGTTTAGAACATCAGTCGGGAGCATCCAGTTTGAATTCAAGGTGCAGGGAAGGTCCCGTAAGCGGAGGGGAACCGCCTATCCTCAAGAGCTTTGAGAAGAAATGCAAAAGGGACAACCTTCTTCCTCTTCCACAGAAATCTCTGCTAAATATTCTTTCAAAAAGCCCTTGAAAAGAATGAAATTGCCTTCCAAGGGAATGGGGACAGAAGGAAAAGCTTTTAAAAAAATGGTATTTCTGTGCCACCCTTTTTCCTCTGAAAAGAAACAGCTGATAGGAAGAATCTCATTTGGTTTTTAAAAAGCTTTACTCCCTCAAGGGAAAAAAAAAAAGATTTACAAAACAAAAACAGCCTGCATCAACTCTCCAGGAGAGAGTTTTCACAATATTAATCCAAATATCACACTATTTAATTCCCCAATAAAACATTGGAAAAAAAGTGCCTACAATCTCTTTCTAACACTTTTGCTACATATAAAATCTCAAGCTAATAGCAATCTTATGGTACCAACCCTCTAGAACAGTTAAGATATATACACATTTGGGGACAGGGATATTAACAAACAGAATATTACAAAGTATTAAAGAAGGCAACTCTTTTCTTCTGTCACGTTCAGGTTCACTTGAAGTTGGCATAATCTGAAAAGGCGTCAATATATTCCTGAACCACCTTGTAGCAGAATTCGTACTGTTCCTAGGGATCAGGCAGAAAAGAAAAGGCTGTGAGTAACAGAGCAAGCCACTGTTCCCCAAACATCTTTGATCAACCCTGGCAATTCCCAGAATTCTTAACAAAGGCCATGCTGGCTAGGGAATTCTGGGAGTTGAAGTTCATGCATGGAGCCAGTGCCTTACAGCATCCTGCCAGGGACAGCCATCAAAACTATTTATGCAATTATTTATGGAAACATTTATATCTCACCATTTTAGCCCTCCTGCTGGACATCCTGAAACACCCACAGCTGTTTTATACCGAGTCAGTTCCCTTACCTCGGACTGTGGCACTAACTGGCAGCAGCTCTTTTGATCTGGGGCAGGATTTCTTTCCTGCCTTAGTTGCAGTCCCCAAGGACTGTAGCTGGGATTTTTCAAGTGTGTTAAATGCCCAACCCGAGGCATGATCTAAGACAGGTCTGGAAGTTTGGGGACTGGGAGTTGGCACTGAGACTGTATCACACCATATGCCCAGGGTAGCGTAGCTCGGGAGTGCATGCCCAAGTATCTCTAAGAGCTTGAGATGTTCTGCAGAGGTCTTGTTTCAGGTCCCACACCAATGGAAGCAAAATGGGTGAAATCAGGAAGGTGGTACGAGTGGGGGAGAGCTCCAGAGTTCAGATCCTACTCATGGCCTTCAAAGAACATACCTGGCTGGCCACTGTAGGAAATAAACCAGGTAGATCTTGGGTATATTCTGTGATCTTGATCGATGTGTATCGATTATATGAAGTCTATCCATGAAAAGCTGCTTTCGGTCTTCCAAATTAATTCTGTATTTTAGTGTTGTGAATCACTGCAAATGTTGTTAGTCATCTGCTTTTCTCTTTACTAAAAGCATTCATGCTGGAAATCATTATTAAATTGTATTTTATAAGCCAACCAGGGAACAACATTATTAGCTTGCATAAATATGGAAAACTGAAAAAGGTATGGGCTCTGTCACTGGATTACATCTGACAAAACTGATAAGCTTCTCAGGAATACAAGGGCCCCTAGCAGCCTTTTGGAAGTCAACCAGCATCTGGATGGTGAGTGGGCCAGATCCTGCCCTTGGTGTATGAAAGGCTGATGATTTGGGTCATCTCATGGCTCCTTGGATCTCCACAACCAGAAACAGCTGCTGAACATAAGCATGTAGCTGAGAAAAGTTATTTGGGGTAGGCAAGGAGGTGGCCAGAAAGGGGTTCATCTTGAAATGGACTGAGGTGGCAAGGTGGGGACAAATATTCTTATTCTAAGATCACAGATGAGGGCCTGCTGCTACCCATATTAGAACAGAACTAGGCAAATTAGTGATGTAACTCACACAAAGCATTTTCCCATATTTGTGTTTCAGTCATCCATTTCTTCAAAGAGGCATATCTCAAAGAAAGAAATGCATGAAGAAGAAATACCAGCTCATGGAGGACCAGTTAGCAGATGCAGATGAGAACTCTTTGCTCCATTATGAAGCTTCACCATCATTTCCCTATAGAAGTTGATGCTTACCAGTGTTTGCACCATGTGTGGCCTCTGTAACCTCAAACTCTTCACTGTCTGAAAGACATCCAGAATTCCTTCAGCCTTGACCCTTTCCAGGACAGTGCCCAACGCGCAAAAAGTCCCTGTTCGTCCAGCTCCAGCACTATGAAAAAGACAATGAGATGAATGGTGCACTTGTGTTTCTAGAGACCCAACTTACAGATAACAAGAGCTAGGAAGTTCCACTCAGTAGCAGTGGGAGGAACATGAAGGTTTCCCGAGCTTCAAAGGGATGCTAGAGAAAATTAGGTTCTGCTGAAGGACAAAGGGTTGGGTCAAACGGTATTCTGAAGTCACCATCTACCGCCAGGACTGCACAGGCATGGAGATCTTGAAGAAATCTTGCTCCCACCACACGGGGCAGGGCTAGAGGAAAAGCAGCTTTCTCTAAGTTCCAGAGAGGTTTTTTTTCCAGTGTTCATACTGATGTTTTGTGGGAAGGCCTCTCTATCCTCCGATCCTTTAACATTTTTCATGCTTTCACTACTGCTGGCTTTTGCTTATCTTACTTTACAGCTGTGTTTTTATGCTTTTAAATGGTTATTGTTAATGAAAGGGTATCAACGATTTGGCTTCAGGATTCAAGTTATAAAATAGATGGAATCAATCAATAAGCAAAGTAGAGTTTTTATTTAACTAGAATCTTGGGGGGTGCGTGCATTGCTTGAGTATGTCTAAGCACAACCTCTCTTGCCTCGGTGGCTATCTTCTAGATCTGGAAACGGACATGTGGGTCACCCACATTCTGGCACTCCCCAGGCATGGTGGGGGATGTAATTGGAAGGAAAGGTTTCTTGGATCAACTGAATCAGTCTATGCTCGAAAACCTCGGGGCTGTGAGCCAATCACTGAGAACGGGGTGCACTCATAACCCATCTGGTTACCTGCAATGCACAGTGATGGGGTGATTCCCAGACTGCTGTTGCTGCTTCTGTACTGCTGCAATGATATTGATCATGCCTTTCCCATCCGTGGGGATTCCAACCTCTGGCCAACCATGGAAGTGGAACTGTCGGATTTGCCGGCTTTTGTTTTCCTGCCCGGGAAAAGTGAAGAAACGTTGAAGAAAGCTTGATCCTCAATCCAGGGCAGGGTGTGCGTGGGGGTGTGAGGAAGGCACGGTGAGGCTCGGGGGGTGGGTTGTGGGTGGGGGAGTCTTACCCCTGCAGCTTGCAACCTTCCCTGCTGGCTTTCCCACTGGCTTTCTGGGGAGGTCAGCAGGGAAGGTCACAAATGGCGATCACGTGATCATGGGGCACTGCAACTGGTCGCAAGTGTGAGCCATTTGCCAAGAGTCCAGATTGCAATCATGTGACCACAGGGTGCTGGGACAATTGGAACTCTGAGGATCGGTTATAACCACTGTTCATTCAGCGCTGTCGTAACTTCGAACAGTTGCTGAATGAATGGTCGTAAGTCAAGGACTACCCATACAGCAGAGGTATTCAAGTTGTGGCAAGTGATCCCCTAGGGCTTGAATACGCAGGAAAGATGCTGCCAAACTTATTCCATTTTGCCTGGACAGGTGCTTGTCTGGGCAGGGCAGGAGTGTGGTCTGGCAGAGGTCTGACTTGGTCTTGCAGGCATCCAAATCCAAGCTACATTTGATGTGTGCACCTGTTCCTAGACTTGTTGGGACAGAACTGGGGGGATGGCCCAGCATATGATCCTGCAGGGATTCAGCTTTGGCACCCACAGTGGGTGTACCCAGGCTGGATCACTCCCTGATGGAGCAGGACCCACAGCATGTTCTTGCAGTTCAGCCCTATATGCTGTGGAGCATATCCTATTGCTGGATTGCTGTCAAAGCAGTATAGAGGGGAAGGCCCCTGTCAAGCCCCTTCATGCCTTCTCTCCCTCCTTGTCTAGAAGCAGTTCACCCCGTGTTTACAGCTGTGGCTGGACTGCTATCATGGTTCTCTCCTATTCTGTCTGGGGTTGTGTAGAAAACCATGGAAATGGCCTTGGAAAAGGAATGTGGCAATTAGCAAAACATGGATTCAGCCCAGGGAAAGGAAGAAGGCATTAGAAAGAAACTTACAGTAGTTCAACCTTGACCTTCTTGGGTATAAGGAGGAGGGAAAGAGAAACACTGCCAGGCTTTCAAGATTCTGTTATTATAGCCTGTATCAGCTCTACATCCTCTTCCAGAGGCCAGAACTCTGTAATCAGTGGTGGGTCCCTGTAGATTTAGGTGGGGTTTCCCAACACATACCCTGTTATTGGTCACCAGCAGGTCCCGCACCGTGTAGCTCTCACACTCCTCTTCCTTCTTCAGCTCCACAGTGATATCTCCATAAGACACAGAGCCATCTGAAGGCCAGTACTGAGCGCACTTCTCCTAGTGAGTCAGGAAACAGTAAAGACAGGATCATGGGAATGCTAATCTAGAAGAGGAATTTGTCCTCTTTCGTTCTGTCCTTGAAGGCTATGTACGGTGAGGGTGCACTGAGCCCTAACAGTGGCTCCTTGGGCTTTCACAGAGGGGTTCCTTGGAATCAGGAGTGTTCTCCAGCTGGTTTGGTTTGTGGGAACTGGTTGTGAAAGTGACCCCCTGAAAGGAGGCTGGTTTTCTCTCCAGCCAGAGGGGGCCCTGCCTGGTTCCCCTGATGAGACAACTTATTTTGCTTGTGGAGGACTCCTTGCCAAGCTTGCGCCTCTGGGGCTACTAGGACTTCCATGGAGCAGCCTGGCTCCAGGACCTTCAGGAGGCACCTACACTGGCTGCAGGTGAGAGCAGGAGCAGAGGGGAGTGGCAGTGGTGGTCCCACTTTACTTGGGAGTTCAAAAGGTGCAGTTGTGGAAGTTTTCTGCATGTTGGGCCTCCTCCCCACGAACATCTGAACTGGTGGTTGCTTAATTTCGCTAAGACTCTTTTGGGGGGTTCTATTGAGAAAAGCTTCTGGACATGAACTCAAGAGGTTTTGCATTTCAAGCTGGAACTCTGCTCCTCAACATTACATTTTCTCCAGTGACCACTATTCAGGCGGGCAGGGGGAAACCCTGCAATGGCCCCTCCCTGGTAACCAAACCATACAGAATGACTGGCCTGTTATTTATCCTGCTCCCTGCCACATCCTGTGGTGGCCATTTTCCTTTGTGCAGGTGAAGGCTTCTCCCCACTTTTTTCTGCATGGAGGACGATACCTCATTCTCTACCCGGTGAAAGAAAGGGGACAATCTCTCCCCACTCTTCCTGCATCAGGAAGGAAGAGTGTTCCTTCTCTGTTATGGCCCCTGCCTCCGGAGATTTGGATGGTCCCAACCCTGTTGGCCTTCCAGAAGGTTGGGCACACCTAGCTTTTTTCCTATGCACTGGGGCTGGGATGTCAATGGAGTCTGGTGTGTGTGCATGGAATATGCTGATAAGGTGTTTTTTGTTTGTAAACCACAGCCTCAACTTGATTTTTTGATTCCTACATTATGTTTTTATTTTTTGTTCATGGCCCAGATGGGAGATGGGTGGCTGTATACTTTTGCTAAATAAATAAACAAAGGCAGGTTCCACCCAGGACATGATGTGAAACCATCCTTTATTGTCTCTTCTTGCACTTTCTTGCAAAAGGAAGGGGGAAATGTTGACTCCTTTCCTCCTTCTGCACAGACACACTCAAGGGGGTGGGGCTCCAGATGGGGGAGGAGCTTCTGGGAAGCCAGGGGTTCTCCTCCCCAAAGTCCCACCTCCTAGTATCAGCTGGTCCAGCAGGAGCTAGAGTGGGGGAATCTGGCCCTTCAGATGGATTGCCCATTCCAAATTAAAAAATGCTGGTGTACTTGTAGTCAGACCTGGGCATATAATGCAATGCTGACTGTTCTGCCAAGTTATTCATCCTGTTATTACTCTTCTGAGGAGCTCACAGGACCTTCCATATTGTTTGCATCCAGACAGCTCCCACAGCCAGCACCCTTAAGCTTAGCCCAATTCACTTGTGCAGCTCATTCCCACAAGACATGATGATGGCCACTATCTAGGATGGCTTTAAAAGGGGACTGGATTAAATTACTGGAGGTCTGTTGGGCCTTGAGAAGTCAATGTGACCTCCGGATTGTTGGGCAGCACACCTCCTGGTGCTCAATTGCAGGAAAACAGTGGCAAAAGAGGGGTATATCTCCACCTCTCCTTTGTGAGAATCCCAGAGGTATCTGGTTGGCCATTACAAGAAAGAAGATGTTGGACTTTGCTTGATCCAGGATGACTCTTAGTGCCACTTCAGTAAGACCTCAATACCATTTGCTCATCTGGCTGTTCTCCATGGAAGCTCACCTGGCCCCTCTCTTCCAGCTCGGTCAACATCACAATGGAGCATGACTTCCACTCCCAGATCATCCGCCAGAAATCCTCAATGGTGTGCTGGAGGGGCCCTTGGCTGGCAATGTAGGAATCCTTTTGACGGTAACCCTGGAATGTCAAGATGGGGTCAGAAAGAAGTGGGATGCAGATGTGAACACTGGAATGGCTTGATTTAACGAACACCCCCCCACAATCTTCTCATGGAGAAGGTCTGGGTGGTTTGGAGCAGGATGATCTTAAAAAATTGCTTCCATTTAAAGAGGGCACAAAGGCAGGACAGTTCATGCAGAATGAAGTTAGCAAGGACACTAAACCGAATTCTCTAGAAGTCCTCAAAGTCCTTTTGACTAAACTGGGAACCAGACGGCCAAAAACTGATGCTGGACTTACAAATATGTAATACATATTTGGCTATACATGGGAAAAACACATGAGTTGGAGGGAAATGAGGTCCCTTAAGAAGCAATAAAATCTAAATATATAATTTGGTGCTATAATCTGCTTCCAGCTTAGCATGTGTGATTCCCCCTATCATCCCTTAGTCTGACCATGGTTAAAGGGTATGAATGGGGTCCTTAATCAGGAGCAAAGTGGACATCTCCAGCATCTACCTTCTGGAAAATCTGAAAACTGAACTTTTCCAGATGATGCCAGATGTTATATTGTTGAGGGGTGGGGGTGGGGTAGTGTATCTTCTTATATATATATTTTATTATTCTTAGCTTTGTTGTTACTGCAAATGGATGAGAGCATGTTTATACCTGTTGTAAGATCTAAATCTAAATCAATCAATCAATCAATCAATCAATCAATCAATCATGTCATCCCCATAGTGGGGGTGAAATAATTCAGCCTCTAGGTTGGGCAGGCTGAAATTGACTAGGAAGCCACTGGGAAGGAAAGAATCGGGAGCAAGTCAAGTTCTGCTGAAGATCAAGCCATCAGCTGGTGGAACAGGCTGCCACATGATGCGGTGAGTTCTCTTTGCTGGAGGCCTTCAAATGGAGCATGGGTGGCAGGGAGCCCATACAACAGCTCTCACTGTATTTCTGGCACCAGGTCACCATTTTCACAAAGCCCACTGAAGTGAATGAGCCACAACATGAGTGGATCATCCCATTTATCAGCCTGCCAGAAGAGCTCATGTCTTCCCCAAAATTATGCCTTTATTTCTTTCTTATTTGTTACTCTGGGCCTTTTTATTGCTAAAAGACCAATCCTGCAATGCGGGAAAGGGAAGTTTATGGGATTAAAGCTCTGATGTCACTTCTGACTTCTGAGTTGTCTACAGACACAGATGGATGGATGAGTGATCACAATGAAATACTGAAACTCGTGTCTAAAACTCCATCCATTCATCTATGAGAAGCCTAACCACACACATACATTATTGTATTGTGGGTTCCCCCTTCTTGCTATTGTTTTATTTTTTTCTTATTTTATTCTTATTATTTTTTATTTTTCTCTTTGTTCTCTTTTATTAAATAGACCCTCCCGAAAACCCTAATTGGCCACATGTACATACACATTTAAGCCCAGCTTTTGAAACAGTAACCAAAAAGATCTTTCCAAAGGATGTGGCTGCTTTAATTCTTTCCAAAGGATATGGCTGCTTTAATATGCTTTGCCCACCATTCCTTCTGAATGCTTTGCCAACTCCATCATTTTATACATTCAGCAGAATTAAGTGATTTGGCCCCCCGGCTCAACTTCAGGCCTGCATGTTGGAATAAAGCAGTGTAAAAAATTCTCTCTGCTCACAGAGAAGGAGCATATTAGCATGTGTCTTCCTGAGATGCTGCTTTTCTAAATGCAGGGCGATCCTCACTCACCATCTTTAGGGACCTGGTTCAGGAAAATGTTAATTCTACTGAATGCTACCTCTTGCTAGGAGACACAAAACGGAGGATCCAGCTGGTTTGATTAACATTATACAGAGCTCTGTTGCTGGCCATGGATTCTCTGCTATCCTGCATGACTCTTAAAGGCGCCAGGCAAGTGGGAAAAACAGCGAGGCATCAGGAGAAGAAAATCTGGTTTCTATTTGGCAATAAATGGAAGCTACATGTAAAAAACAAACCTATTCAAGACTTTTATTCTATGGACTAATTTGCTCAGCTCATGTTAGAAGATTTATTAAGGTCAAAGAACAGAAAGGAACACTCACGTCAATAAAGGAAGCATTTACGTAATCTGTGTTTTCTTCACCCCTCTTCACTGGAATGATCACCCGGTTGAACTCATCTACAGGGAGAAAAGGGGGCAAGCATTTTAGAAATGGTTGGCAATATGCATTTAGGGGAAGATTCTGGATTGGCATGATATGGCTCAGAAGAGATGGGTTTCCATAGCAACACCCCAAAAAGGCGACGTCTGTCAGCAAGCACTCTCTGCATAAGCCGTTCCAAAACAGCAGTGATGTCCACTTTGCAAAATTGAAATGTAGAAATACTTTGAAAGCAAACGCTGGTAAAATGTAAATAACCCGGTTTGCTTCTCCGTAACAGCAAGCCACAATTCACTGATGAAACAAGTGAAGCTCTTCATTCCCCTCCCCCTTCCATCCCAGCTGTTGTGAAGCAGAAATACAAAGGTCAGGTCCTCCAATGGTTCCCCACACCCTAAAAAATGCATTGCAAGCTTTTCTCAGCTGGGCACGTAATTCCTTACATGGAATTATCTGCAGCACCCTGTTTTTCTTCATGTTGGCTGGCAAATTGCCCGTTCTCATTTTGTCATTTTGAATTTTGATGGAGGTAAGTTTCTGCAGAAAGAGAGAAACAGGACATGAGCTTCAACGACAGATCTGCATAGCCCAAAGAGGTCGCTGTACCATGTACTCAGCGTGGAACCAGACGTAAATGTATCGTAGCTACCCAAACTTTTCATCTACCAGAAAGGGATGGAAGGACGGTGGGCACAAATTCTTCCCATCTTCTTTCCCTTTCTAGGATTATAGAAACAGGAAACCCAAAATTACTCTTCCAAACTCTTTCTGTAGAGCAGGTCATCTTGCTGACTGACTGCTATGAAGAACGACTGTGCTACGGAAGTGTACTGACAAAGAAAAATTCTCAAGGTAACTGATTGAGAAGTGTGGGGTCCGAGTTTCAGATTTGCATGGCAGATGGCTGGGTGGGAAGGCCACAGATCTGATGGGCTATCCTTGACTGAGGCCAACAACCCCAGACCCATTAATATCATTCCAGCCTTACGGTCTCTCTGCCCCCGAGCCTTCAAGCAGTTGCAAGATTGGCTTTGCACATAACGCCAGTCATTAATGTTATGTTTGTGAATTCATGAGGATTCCACCCACATCTAAAGTGCAAACGAGGCTGTGTGTTCACAGTGAAAGAAAAATCATTTGGCTTAATTGGCCCAGTTCAGCAGACCTGATCTGGATGCCTTAGATTTCCCTGGGAATGTGGCTCCAACCGGTCAGAGTTGCTCCCTACCTTAAACTCTTCCTCTAATCCGTTGCTGCTGCTCCCCAGAATTTTGTTGTAAATCTTCTGAAGGTGGATCTCCAGTGAGGTCACCTCCAATTCTGTGTCTCCATATAAGTAATGCTCTAGAAGAGCTTGATAGATGAATACATACTGCATCTAACGGGAGACAACGTTCTTATTCAGCTCTTCATTTTATTTTATTTGTTTCACTTTTTTGCCCACTACATTCAAGAGACCCTTGACATTTCCAATCTCCAAACAAAAGAGACTCTCCATAGCTCAGGGCTGAACTGTGGAGTCCTTGGTGCTCTCTGAGTTGGGTTGTTTGCTTGCAGACGTTTTGTTACCCAACTAGGCAACATTGTCAGTATTCTGGACTCTATCAGGACTCTGTCAGGACTCTGACTTTGAGTCCCAATCTCAAAGAAAAGACATCCCTCCAATTTCATAATTTCAGTCCCCCCCTTCCAAATTAAACCACAGATGCAATAAAAAAACAACAACCAATCAAAAAGCAATAACAAAGGACAAAAATTCAAAGGCCCTCTTAAACAATTCTGTTTTTAATAATTTTCTAAAGTTTAACAGGATAGGAACTGATCCGATTTCAAGAGGCAGGGAGATCCATAACATCAGAGCCATCACAAAAAAAAATATGTTTGTGAATCTCCATACGCCTGATTTCATGGAAATGGGAAGCTACTACCAGATTCTTCAAGGAGTTCTGTACTGGGTGGATCAAATTGACTGAAAGAGATGGTCCTGGAGATGCTTCAGTTAAGGAATCTATTGGAATGCAGAAGAATCTCTGTATGGTTATTTAAAAGCCATATTTTAGGACACAGGTGGAGACATCCCTGCTTACTTCAGAGAGCCTGTGATGATTGGGTATTAGAACTGTCAATCAAAGACAGGGTACCTCCTTCTAGTTAAAATTCTGGATGGAAGTGGGGGCAGAAGAAGAACTGAAGGGGTTGAGGTGGAAGGGTAGGCCTAAGAGAAATTTGGGGTCCCAGCCAAGCAAATCATCCAACTGCCAAAGACAGGTTTAAGAATGTCAATTTAATGCTAGGGAAGGCAAGGACTAGTAGCCTATCCTGGAGAAAGTCTATCTTTGTGGTCCCTAAGAGTTGACATGCACATAGTCAATCATAAACGACATCTGCAGAGCCCCCAAAGTAAATTAAACACTTGCACACACTTTGCAGGATAGTCAAATCTCATGAAAATGTGATGGTCCCACCCAAAATCTTATGAGATTTTGGACAGGAACCCCACAACTTGTTGAGACTTGGCAACTCCAGAAATTTTGGCCACATATACAAGCTCCTGCTCACTCACTCTCACACACACACACACATCAATAATTTTTATGCCAGTACTTGTACTTAAGGACCTCTTGCTATGGCTGTGATCGTAGGCTGGGAACTATTGTAACCCCAACAGGACTACAAGTAGAGTAAGAACTACTGGAGAAGAGCCAGGCCAGTGATACAATCTGGGAAAATGGATCCTGTTAGAGATTTGTCTTCCAGGAAAAGACTTACATCAGTCTGTACCATCTGGCAGCGTTGGGCCCGGATTCGGCTCACAAACCCATAAACATCCACCTTCTTCTCTGCATGCATCATGTCCAGCATGGCATCGATCACAATGAATGTTCCTGTTCGTCCCACACCAGCACTAAAGGACAGGATGGTGAGAAGGGAGAAAATAAGGAAAACAACCCCTTTGGTATTTCAATTTCAGATGTTTTGAATCATAGCCTGCAGCTGGTAGACAATAAGGAAGACTCCTGTGCACTCTGGTGGGAATTTGCTGGACCCAAACTTTCCTGCATCCAGGGCTGAGATTATCTAGAGCAATGTTGTGCAAACTTGGCCACTTTGAGTGGACTTCAACTCCCAGAATTGCCCAGCCAGCCATGCTGGCTGGGGAATTCTGGGAGTTGAAGTCCACTCATCTTAAAGTGGCCAAGTTTGGACAACACTGATCTAGAGAGCTTCCTCTTTGACTAGAGCCAGCTCTGTGCGTGTGTGTATGTGAGAAGACTATGGACTTGAAGAAGCATTCAGCAACCTATAAATGGTGCCTCCAGATATCCTGGCTAGTAAAAAGGCTGGGAGTGCCTCTTTTCCTCTACCAAACCAGCACTGACCTGCAGTGGACAACAATGGGGCCAGCATATTGGGGGTTACATGTCTTCACTTTCTTCAGGAACTTCAGCATTCCAATAGGAGTGAAAGGGACCCCAAAGTCGGGCCAGCTGGTGAAGTGGAATTGCGTCACGAGGCGCTGAGGTTTCTTATTGGTGACGTCGCCCACCTAGGAGGAAAGGTGGCAAACAGAGCCCAGGGTTATTCCTCAGTCATCTGGAATCCTGGCTGACCTCCTGGTCTTGCAAAATGCCCATGGCAGAAATTAAGAGGGACAGGTCAGATTAAGGGAGGGCAGGAATAGGGAAGCTATCAAGAAGATGGAGAGGAGAAACTTAGAAATAGGGCTGGTGCTCCCTTCCTTATGTTTCTCAGCAAGCTTTTCTTTTTTTAAAAAAAAATCACACCTTGGCAACAGGCTTGTCAATACTCCCATTTCCCTCTGCGGTGGGTGATGCCTTTTCACTGGGTGGACGGGTGGGGGGAGAAAGGTGTTGACTTTTGCTCTGGCTAGGACAACTCTAATGACAGCAAGCATTATATATCAATTTGCTCAGCAATTTATGTATAAGTCAGCAAGCAAGCAGAATTTGGGGGTAGATAGTCATGCATCTAAAAAGGCCAGGCCACTCAAACGCCAGTTGGCATACCTGTTGAATGCAGAATTTCCGCACCGTGTAGTCAACCAGGACTGTCACATCTTCTACAGACACTCGGATATTTCCGTACGTCCAACAGCCCTGATCTGGCCAATACTGGGCACATTTACACTGAAGAGAGACCACACAACACACCAAGATGCAATGCAGAAGAGCAGGCTGAAGAGATGTCCAACCAAGACCTCCTCAGCAGGACAGCATCTGCTGTACATGAAAAGCTTTTCCAAATTTGGTTGGGCAGCCTCACGGGCAGATTTGGCTTTGCCAAGTCTGCTGGCACAACCTGACCGGAAACTGCCTGAGTCTCTTCACCCAGCATGCCAGGGAGTGGCACGGCAGCAGAACAGGGACCACTCAGTTCGCCAACTGTGCAATGGGAGGCACGTCAAGGGCGGACAATGCATTCAAATTGAGTGAGATTCCCTCCCCCCTAGCAGTCCAAAGGTCTGGCAAGCACCAAAGAGTTTTGCCTTCACCCTTCTTCCAAGTCACACACTGTGATGGTGAAAACACCAGGACTGTAGTGAAGTAGTGATTGTGGCTATTACATAGTCACAAAGGACCTGTCAGAGGCATCATAGGGGTGGGGAAGAACACGGGACTCACCAACTCAGAGAGGCTATAAAAATGAATTGTTTGTTTGAAATACTTTTGTGGCTTGGAAATGGATGTTTTTCATAAATGGTTGGTTTACTTAGGGTGGCTGTCATCCACTCAGTCTGCTTTGAAAGAGGGTTCAGTCTCTCAGTTTAAAGTAGAAAACGTGAGCCCAGAGCAGTCCTTTTTTAAATACGTCTGTTCTTCCTTTTGAAAATGCTTTTATTTCTTTCCACTTTCAAAATGGGCTTGGTTTCCAAAGCTATGCAATACATATCATAACTTTAAACGGTTTATTTTTCTGTGATATTTTAATTACCGTTGAATATCTGCAAGACACCTGAACCAAGGACAGGGAAGATCGTCCTACGGGCTACGACTACGACTATAAGAGGGCTGAACTGGAGACAGAAATAAAGGTTTTCCAGGAAACCAGATTCTGCAGAAGAAGGTGTGACTTGTGTCTCTCACATCCGCCTCAACCCAGGCCGGCAGAACAGCTTCCTTTGCAAAATCCATTTTTCCACTTCTGCCACTACAGGTCTCATCAGTGGGGAAAACACAAGCCTTTCTCAGAGCCTCTTGGTTCTTTGCTAGATCACAACAGTGATAGTGTCACAAGCAAGCTCCACAGTCCTTCTACATGCCTCCTGCTAAGTCATCATCTATGTGTCTTCACTCTACCTTCTTTTCTGTTGCTATGCTGTTTCTAACATCATTTACCTCTTTCCTCTCCTTCAGATTGGTCACCATGACAATTGTGGCTGTGTTTTGCTCCCAAATCATTCTCCAGAAGTCATTCACAGTTTCTTCTTTTGGTCCTGCCAAGACAAAATAGGTAGGGAGTACCACCAGAGAACATTATTTATAAGAAAGACACAGGCAAGCTTCCTCCCGCTTTATGAAGCTGCTGGAAACAGAATCAGGCTTATACAATTTAACCCTGATCTGATAAATCCACTTGAAATTCCTTTCTCTTCTTTTTAAAAGGCTCAATCTTCAATCTCTTCTTCAAATAAAATCCCAGATAGTAATCTCTTACCATTCTCTCCCTGTCTATTTTCAGAAAAGGTTTCAGAGATTTAGCATTTCCCTTCTGTGGGTCCAAAGTAGGATATCTCTCAAAGATACTCTTCTGATCCATTACAACTTCCTTCTCTATGTCATTCTCATAATCAAGTGACTTTAAGTCCACCTTCAGATCTCCAGCATCTTTTCCCAAATCTCCCGTCTCTCTTATAGTCTAGCACAGTGATGGCAAACCTTTTGGGCTTGGCATGTCAAAAATTTGGAAAATGCCTAAATTGACTCTGCTGGTGTGTCATCCCCCCGAGCAAAAGAGAAACAATTCTTTACATATTCATTTATTTTAAAAAAATACAGTCCAATCATGTGTGTTGCTATGTATTAGATCAAGAAACACCAAACAATTACAAAAATGAAATAACAAACTCAGTTTCTCTGGTAACAAACAGGGAGAATAGTTGTTGTCGGGTGTTGGTGAACTCTGGTGTGTCGCCCAAAACATCATGGCATGTCAACTCTGACACGTGTTATACGTTTCTCATCACTGGTCTAGCATTTCTTTAAAGTCCATTTCAGAATCCTTATTCATATCGTCCTCAGCTTCTGTTTTATCGAATGAAATATTTTCCTCTTCTATAACCTCTGTTAGACCTAATTTTAGAAATATTTTGTGTAATTATAGAAACTATAATTGAACAAAAGAATCTCTTCTTTTCCCAAAAGATGGAACCAAAGGTACTCTTTCAGCCTCTCAAACATCTACAGTGTCAAACAGACCCGCTATTTCACTATGATTCACCTTCACCTTTCAACTCAAAATGCCACTGAGGTTTGATCGGGTATCAAATAAGTGGTTGGCCAACTCAAAAGGCAAAACCTTCATGGAGCTGTAGGAAGTTGGTGAGTTTGTTTTTTCCCCCAAATCACAAAGAAATGAGCAACATTTATCTAAGCCTTTTTCCCCCCACTTTAGATTAGGTGCTGCTGCATCAATGCCAGCTTGGAAAAACTCTGTAGGAAGAGATGTTCCATCCAAATACACATTGCTAGTCCTTGCAGTACAGAAATCCAAAGGAAATAAGTATTATCTACCTTGTGCAGCAATGAACCTGTTCTTCTCCTGATACCCCTGCAGGAACAGAAGCAACACAGAAATGAAAACGGTAATCTTTTTCTCTGGCATTGGTCAAATTCCAAAACACTGGCATCTTCTCACACATGGTAAGCTCTTTACTTTGCAAATATTGTCACTGTATACAAGATAAGAACCAACACAGATAAATCTATGCCAGGGCATCTGTGGATGCCCTGGATCTAGGGGTTACAACAGCTGAAGTTGACATGAGTACCAACTGCTACTGTTTCTTCTCTTCTGCTTGAAGAGAAAGAATATGTAAATCTCCCAGATATTCTCCTTGGAAGTATCTAAGGTGGATACATGGAAACGTGCATGTGCTTATGACCCACCCCAGAGGCAGACAGACATATCCTGCAACTCAGCTCATTGCATTTGATCTTCTCTCAAATTTTATGCAGGACCACCGATTTCCGTAGAGTCCATCCCACACACAGAGACCTCCAAGGGGGCATTTCTGCAGGTCCCACCATCGATAAGTCTAATATCAACCTACTTTCCCTGGTGGGGCCTATATTATAGTGGAACTAATGTTGTAACTGAAGTTAGATCCCTTCCTTATAGTTAAGGGGCTTTTACCTAGCTAAAACGTTTTTAATGATCTTGTTATATACCAACATTTAAATTGAATCTTAGAGACACTGTGCTCCTAGACCATAAAATGGGTGTGGGTGACATACACCTTTTTTTATGTCTCCCTACTTTGGCTAAGACAGGGAGAATGAGAAACACAAGCAATAATTCTAATTGATTCCAGTTCTGTAATCTCTTGATGCATTTAACCCATAGATGATGTATTTGCATTGACATATGCAACATGCCGGCAAGTGGCCAGAGGCAAGGAAAGAAACAAAGCAGATTATCGAACTGGATCCAAATTTGCAATTTTTGTTTTTTTAAATTGCACCTCTACAGGAGGTTCCAGTGGAAGCAGCTAAGAGAATTTCTTTAGCATTGCATCTGATCTGAGATCCCTAGCTCGTTCCTCTTTTTGAGAAACTGAACTGCAAAGAAAAGTATGTCTTGCTAATCAAGAAACAGGTATCCAACCTATGAACGTTCTTTCCTCCAAACAATGAAAGGTTAAAATAAACCTCCCGGGTTCAGGTGCTAAGACAACAGGCTCAAGCAAGCACCAACACTACATACTGGCATTTCAATGGAGAGATCTGTTCAATCCCCAACAGCTCTGAAGTTGCAGGATCTAGTGAATCAGAACTACTTGTGTAGTTCAGATTCCTGAGAACTGAAGTCTTGCTACCCAGAGATAATAGTGATTCCCAGAGCTCCGAACAACCTATCCAATTTTGGCAACAATAATATTTTTAGGCCATTTGGGTCACTGGTGCTGCACAAAGTTGGAATTCATTCTCCGAACAGCAAGGAAGTCCTATCCTGCTTCCCAACCTTTAGCAGATACTTACATTGATGAATGAGGCATTGATATAATCAGAGTCTGGAACCCCTTCAATAGGTGTCAGATGAACTCTGGAATGATCATCTAGGAGAGAAGGAGACGGTTAATGGCAAAAGCGTCAAGGCAACTTTTAAATGGAAGAAGTTCAGGGAAGTCAAATACACCTCCAAGAAGCTCAATCTTCACAAGGTCTGGCTTCAGTGCAGAGGAAAACGAGAGAAGTGATAACCCATTATAACCTATTACTGTCTTCTTTAGCCTGTTTTGTCGTGAGCATAGTCAAAGACTGTCTAGCCTTGGGAATCTTTTGTTAGAAAAATTATTACTACTTATGAAGTCCCAACTCAGTATTATTGTCTAGATTTCCCACACATTTATTTGCCTTGGGATTGACTTGAGGTTCTGCATGGGTTCTTGTGACCCTGGAGGACACCAACCTGTAGAACATCTACAACTATTATTAACTGAGTTACTGTGTCTCACCTTGGTAGCTCCATAAAAACAACCCAGTGAGCTAAGAGGCAGTGATTGAACCAAAATGGCCCATTAAAGTCCATGTTCCCAGCCAGACACCACAACACTGGTTCTTTAGTGTATGTAAGAGAATCCTTTGTTAGACCAGGTGCTTTATAAATGCCTCAAAGGAAGCAAGATATCACTGTGACATTTATACCTACAGCCAATGTGGTATAGTGGTTAAGGTGCTAGGCTAGGAACTGGGAGACCCAGGTTTAAGTCTACCTTCAGCCACAAAAAAAGACAAAAAATCATTTGGGTTGAGTGTGAATTAAAACACCAGTGATCACAAAGGTGTGGAGGGATGGGGAAACTGGATTAGAGAAGGGATGTAGTTTTTGCAGAAAAACAGTTGCTGATAGACAGTTATTTTACTATTGGTGTGTTTGTTCAATTTATATCCCACCTTTAGTTCAGGAGCTCAAGGCAACATACAGTACAACCCAAATTATTTTTTGTCTTCATCTTCCAAAACGAAGCCATTTTACCAAGTCCTGGAATTAGAATCGTTATTCCTATGCTACAAGAAGATCTGCTTTCCTGCATCTTGCTATCCCTTAAGGACATATCTCCTAGGCAACCCCGTTCTCCTCGTTGCATCACAATTTGGCACCACAAAAGCAAGATGGCCAAAAATCAATAATTCTCAAACCTCCGTTCAGCACCTTCACAATAACAGGACCTCCTCACTGAGTGAGAACTGTCTCTTTTTCAAAGGAGATCAATATCTGGAGCTTTGGATATTTAAGCAGTCAAAGGGTAATGTAAAATAGCTTTGCAGAAGGAGCAGAGAACTGTAGATGGCCTTTAGAAGCACAGCAGAGAAGACTATGGGTCACCTTGGATGCAAGGACTTCTTCTGGTCAGCACCAGCCAAGATTCAAAGCTATCACCCCCTGGCCACAATCCTGTAAGTGTGATCCACTTCACTTAGTGGGGAAATAAAAAGGGATTAACTCCTATTAGATCATCCATTTCCTGATCTGGCTTCCAGGAAGGATCTCTGTCTGGAACGCTCAACAAATTCTCTGACCTCTCCTAACTCTCTTGGTACCTGAATCTCTACTTTTGGGCCCTTCCTGACATCATCCACCCTGCTTGTTATAAATTCATATGTTTCCCATCTATGGCAATTTCCAGATGTGGGGACTTCAACTCTCAGAATTCCCTCGATGGTATAAACTTTGTTGAGAATTCTGGGATTTGGGCCACTCGCCTGGAAGCTGCCAAGGCTGGGGTACAGGGACCTCAAATACTTCGTTCTCCTGTACTTTCCTGAGCAAAAATTGAAACTTTGCCCTTTTGTGTAGAGAGAATTCATTGCTTGGCTTCCCATGTTGTAGGAGAGGAGGGTAACTAAGATGACCCAGGGCTGGAGCAGCTTCCCTATGAGGAAAGGTTGTGACATTTGGGGCTTTTTAGCCTAGAAAGGAGGAAAATGAGAGAGGACATGATTGAGGTGCACAAAATTATGCATGGCGTGGATGAAGTGGACAAGAGAAAGCTCCTTTCCCCTTCCGAAAATACTAGAACCAGAGGTCACCTGATGAAATCGACTACTGGAAGACTCAGGACAGACAAAAGGAAATATTTTGTTTACATCACACGTAATTAAACTTTGCAATTCACTACCACAAGATATGTTACTGGCTAACAGCTTGGCTGGCTTCAAAAACAATTTGGACCAATTCATGGAATTCCTGGGGATCAACGGCTCTTAGCCTTGATGGCAGCGGGGCTGCCTCTGAAGGCCACCTGCTTGGAGACTGGTGGGCTTCCTTGTGCAGTTGGTCGGCCACTGTGAGAACAGACTGCTGGACCAGATGGGCCAGGGGTCCAGTCCAGCAGGACACTGCTTATGTTCTTACAACTGTAGCCACAGTCACTAGAAATCAATCAGCAGAAACCAGTGAGTATCAGTACATACAAGGCAAAATGTTGACGTATCTGTTCTTCTCCTTGTTTTCTTCTTTAGAGGCAGCTTCACAGGTAGCCTGGATGGGACATGCTGGAAGTGCCTGGAAGAACAGAGTGAACATAAAGAGCTTGACTGTTATATCTCTGCTAATCATGAGAGCCAAACATTCAACAACTTTTACTGCTGTTTAGCACTGCTTGTTTTGTAGGAGCCAAAGTTCATGGGGACCTTTGCTT
Organism: Python bivittatus; assembly: GCF_059951505.1. NCBI lineage: Eukaryota > Metazoa > Chordata > Lepidosauria > Squamata > Pythonidae > Python > Python bivittatus. The sequence continues at coordinate 55,044,131 of NW_028277034.1, read as the reverse complement.
CAAGGGCATGGATAGAAAGTCCCAGGGAAGACACCGAGTTGCCAATTCTGCAATCTTTGAGCATCAAAATCTATGTTGGGCTGTAATTCCCCATCATCCCAGTCAGCATGACAAGAACTCTCTAGATATGTTTGCAAAAGAGATGGGCCATTCTTGGTTGGCATAAGATCATGGAACGCCTCCAGCCCCTATCCTTGGAGCAGTATGGCATTCCTGATCGAAGAGTAAAAATGCAGTAAGGGGCACAGAGGGTCTACAAACTGGTCCAGAAATGAGCAACAACTCTCTTATTACCAGTACAACCTACCACACCTGAGGGGATACTAAAGAATACAAATGAGAACCTGGTTTAGTTTAGAAGTCCTCAACACACATTTGCAATTTTGAGAGCATGTGCTCTGTAGCATGTTAGCCTCCTGTTCATTTCTCAAAATCATAGGTTGGAGGCTGCACCACCACTGTGCACCAATTAAGGAGAGGGCCTCTGGCAAAAGTTTAGGTCTTGGCTCTGGAAGATTCCACTTCAAAGTAGGGATGTGTATTCCCTATTCAGATCCAAGGTGCTTCCAAGGAGTTTCATGAACATTCCAGAATTTGGCCTATCCAAGCTTCTTCATGAAACTTGTTCATCTTTTAACTTGGCTGTGTTGACAGGCGATTCCCCTAAACACAAGTCAACTACTATCCTAGATTTAGGAATATTTATTACAGTGCAAAGACCATCATGCAAGGACCGCGTGGCATAGTGGTCAGAGGATCGTGCTAGGAATGGGGAGAATCATGTTCCAAACCCCATTAATTTGGGGCCAATCGCTGACTCTCAACCAATTATATCACAGGGTTGTTGGGAGAGAGGAAAGCAGCATAAAGGATGTAACGTGTCTGAGGCATTCCTCACACAAGCGTCCAATTACAGGGCAAAGAAAGTGTTTAAAGGGGTAAAAATAATGGGGAGGGGACAAAATATCAGGAATCTGGTAACACCTTTTCCAAATGACACATTTTATTAAAAGGCATCAACTTTTGTCAGCTGCAGCTCCCTTCAGCAGCTCCCTTCGGCAGCTCCCTAACAGGGTGGGATGGGGGCACACTAATCTTTTAAACAAAGATTCTGAACTAACCCTATCAACTTTGCAAAGAGATTTCAGCGAAACAAGGATGTTGGTGCTGACGTGCACCACAAGGTGGCACCGAAACTTCCTTCAGTCCAACCTTCAACCTGAGGAGCAGAACCTGAAAACGGGCACATCTCAAAACAAGGGGTGGCCAAAAGACCATAAGTGTAACTTTTCAAAAGGAAAACTAAGCTGGATCAACAACTCCCTCTCCACCAAAAGGAGGGGAGGTAAAGGAATGAGGAATAAAGTCTCATCACTCTTCCAGTGTCAGCTTCCTCTCAAAGTTAGCTGGATCCAGACATTCAAAACCAGTTGCCCAGCAGATGTTAAGTTGCAAACAGCAGTGAGAGAACCATGACACAACGTGAACTTCTAATTTCCTTCAGAGTTGTTCTCACTAGACAGAACACAGAAATGGAGGGAGGGAGGAGGGGAAGAAAGGGAGATGTTGGCCAAAGCACCCTCACCGTGTACCTTCCAGCAGATCCCTGACTTAGCTTAACCTATCTAACTGCATTTAGGTTTTGTGCGGTGATCAGAGAGAGAACAGAGATCTATTCATATTAGTAATCGACGTCTTAATTATCCCAAACAAAACAGATACTGCTATTGTCATTTCAAAGGGGCTTAAAAAGGAGTGGAGAAGGGTTGGCGTTCCCATGCTTGAATCCAAGAGTAACGATTCTGGTTGAGGTTGAGAGTTAGTGACTGCCCCCAAAGTAGTGGGGGTTGAATTAAGTTCTCCCCATTCCCAGCATGATCCCCTGGCCACTCTGCCACCCTTTCCATGATGGGCTTTGCATTGTAATAAATATGACTAAAGCTAGGATAACAGTTGAGGTGTTCAGGGGAATCACAAGTCAAAACAGCCAAGCTAAAAGATGAACAGGCTTCAGAAAGAAGCTCAGATAAACCAAGGACTCCAGAAGGCAGGGAAGCAACACATGAATGGAAATTCATTCTTCTCCATTTTGGAAGAGCTCTCAAGTTTCAAATACCTCTTTAGGTCTCAACACGTGAGGAATTGTGCCCCCAGTGTTTAATCCTAACTCTGCAGGCTGTCCATCTTGACACTAATCATCCCCCCACGCTTGACTTCAATAGTGAAATGCCTGGGGCTCTCTTCCTCATGGTGTGGTGACAAAACAGCAAAACATGCTTAAGAGTCTGCTATGGTGCAACCAACATCAAAGCGTAGGATTCAGTGGAAGATGGCTGCATCTTAGCAGAGTCACAATTAGCTTTCAAGAGCTTGGGTGGGTTTAGATCAATACCCCATAAAACCAATTTCCATTAGGAGAATAGGAAAAGAAGGTGAGGGTGTTTGGAGCGGGGCCCAAGCAACAGGGTCAACTGAGGACAATCCTGTAGGACTCTTGAACTAGAAAGTCTGGACGGCAGGGAGGGGCCATGCAGCACATCTCAGAAGCTTCTGAAGCCTCAGACAAGGCAATAGCCATTCCTGGGACCTTCCAGGTTCAATGCAAACCAGAAGCAGCAAAACTCAAAGTGTGCTCTGTGACCGACAAAGTCATTAGCAGGTAGAGAAACAGCTCCTTCCGCTTTGTCTTCCCTTTGCCTCTCTATCCCTCTCTTTTTAAATTGCCTTTATTTAATAAAACTGAACAAAGGGGAATAACAAAACCGCAAAAGAAACAAAAAAGACGAGGATAAAAGAACGCAATGCAACGAAAGCAAAATGCCATTGATCTATCCATCGATCAAGCAAGCAAACAGCTTCTCCTATGTGCTATATGAAATGTGACACAATAAAGGATAACTATATTCCACTGCAGTTGTCCGTATAGAACCTAATTGGTTACAGATGTAGATTATGCCTGTTTCTAAGATGTAAGAAGCAACCTTCAGAGCTTCTGAATGCCAAAAATGTTGCATACACCCATTCCCAGTGTGCGTTTCTTATTGGCTTTGACAACTAATGTGTGAAGAACAATTAATGTTTACGGGTACTCTGTAGTCACCAAGGTGTGGTTTATATTAGAACAATGTTTCTCAACCTTGGCAACTTTAAGATGTTGGCTGGCTGGGGAATTCTGGGAGTTGAAGTCCACACATCTTAAAGTTGTCAAGGTTGAGAAACACCATATTAGAGGAATGATGATTTCTACATAGACAAGGTTCCTCCAGGTTGGACTGCCATAAGCTTGACTTCCATCATGATAGCAAATCTTCAGTTAAAAATACAAAACAGAACACAAAGACACACACACGATCTCAAAACACCGAAGGAATGAACAAGGGGTTGGGGAGGGGGGAGAAAAGAAAGCGACGTCAAAGGCGAGCCAAGTACCCACACTGAATTCCTCCCGGAAGAGCTTGTTGTCATCTGCCATTCGCCGGTTAATGTCCTCCTCCAGTTTATCCACAGGCAACGGTGGGTATTTCCTGTTGGTACTGGGAGATCTGGCCAGCAGCGGCATGCTCTGGGGTTCTGCATTACCGACACACAGAAGAGAAATGGGTTTTTTTTGTTTTGCTGGGGACACTGGCCACCGGGCCCCTGAAGTCGATGGAAAGGAAAAGGAGCAATGCTCTTCTTGAAAAAGCAAGAGCAGATCAACCCACCCCCACAAAGGCAAATTGAGCGTGCAGAGAGGGCGCACAAAGGCCTTGTAGCTTCTACAAGAAAAGCAGCAAAATGCAGAGGTGAATACCTCTGTTGAATTGTTGAATACCCCAAGGATCCACCCTCTTTCTTCTTTTCTTCTAGAGAAAACAAATCCATTTCCTTCACAGACGTGATCAAGTGAAGCCCAGCAACCTTTTCAAACCTCCCGTTTGTCTTCTTAGTTCTGGGGCTGGCAACCTGTTCAGGCCCCTGGCCCCATATGAGGGCTTCCTTCGCCACTCCGCTGTGATGCGTTAGCTCAGGGAAGCATTATGCAAGGAGCGAGGTGCCCCCCCCAGCCCTAAAGCATAGATAAGGCGGCAACGGGCAACCTGTGTCCCTCAGCCTGGTTTCACAAGCTCTCTGCAAGGTACCAATTTAGCTTTTGGGCAAGAACCTCCCTTCTGAGCAGCATGCCAGGGAGGGAAGCAGAAGGAAGAAAACGGAAATGCCCCTGGCTCACTTCTGACTTCAACAGATTATCTTCACTGGTGGCAGTGGTGACAGTGACACTTGCCTAACCCTATTATAAGGGGAAGCTGTGTTCTGGGGTGGGGTGGCAGTACAACAACCAGCTGTGCAACAGCCTTCTCCCCACGGCACAGCTGCAGGTGTCAGAAGATGGAGGAACCAGCCAGTCTTAGAACATAATGCAGGAACGGATCGAGGAGGGTGAAGAGCGAGGCTTAGGGATTCTAGCTCCCGACTCAAGAGAAGAGATTGCAAGACTCACCGACGTCATCTGCCCGGCCGTTGGACAAGTGAAAGGAGTTGGAGTGACTCCCTGCCTGCTTGTGTTTTTTGAACCTATAAGCAATAAATAAATAAATAAATAAATAAACAAACAAACAAACAAACAAACAGGGAATCAGCAGAGCTCATAGCCCAGGGGCCTAACATGCTGCAAAAGAATATCCAGTAGATTATACATTCCAACAAAAAATAATATCCTAATGCAGTTGGATTCTGCACACGCACACCCCCAGAAACTCTAGGCAGCATGTGATATAAGAACAAGCTTACATCGAAAGGATGGTTGGTGCAAATGGACAGAGAGAAATTAAAATTACATGAAGGAAACAAGACACCTTTAATTGTTGTACGCCACACAGAGTCACTTTGTGAGAGATGGGAGACTATATAAACGTGATAAATAAATAATAAATAAATAAATAAACGTTCTGAATATTTAAGGAAGAGACAAAGTAATTTCCTTATAAGCTCGTCTTCAAAGCAAGAGATTTTCAGGGAAGCATGGCACATAGCCTCTAATGATTACATACTATTAAAATGCAAAAATTAGCATATCCTCATTTAAATAGGCGCGACCACAACCACACGCACACACACACACTCACTATGCAGCTAGAGATCAGACAAAACTCTGACTGAACTTGCAGAACTCTGAAACAGCACATCTTTCCAGATCCAAAAAATATTCTAAAAATTAGGGCACTTGGTGCTCAAACAACTTTGCAATAGATCAACAGAGATATAATACCTACAATATTTGAATATATATTACATTCACTGAGCTCTGACTCAGAGGAGGGGACACATCCATTTCTTTCCCCCAACTGCGTTTGTGTCTTGCTATGCCTCCTTTTCTAAAAACCCACTCTTTAAAAAGAACTGCTCCCCCTCCAAGCTTAGCATAAAAGTTCTTGCTGTGAAATTCTTCTTTTCCTGCTTAGCTGTTCTGAACAAAGAGTCAGGGAGTCAGTTGCATACAATATTCCCCATCACGGTTGATCCATGTTTGCCTCTGCATGAGTATTCGGGGTTAAGCAAAATTGGTAACTGCACAGACTATTCCACAGCACAGCATTATACCCTCCTCTCAGCCCATGGCTGAAACATGCCAAGAAGCCTAAACTGTGTCCCTGTCAATCCAAGCACAAGAAAGTTTGCATACGACTTTGGGAAGTCATCAGCAGATATACTGAGAAGTCGATAAAGCCTTCTCTGCACCATGAAGCTAAACCAGCAGGCCTTTTCTGAGGCTCGATTCACTGGAATTTATCTGGCCAATGAGGAAGAAAGCATCTTCCAGTGCAGGATGACCTCCCTTGCATGCTAGTTTCATCCACGCGGAATCAGCGGAGGAGATTTGCAAGGAGATGTGTTTCTGGGGTACGGTGCATCACTCTGCAATGTAATATGATGGCTGAGGCCATGTTCAAGAGCACACAGAGACAGCAGGGTCTGTGTAGTAGGTTTTGTTTCTAACAAATGAAGCCTCAAATCAAACCTGCCCGTTCCATACCGATTTATAAAACCTTCCCCACCCTTCCTGTCATTGGGAGAGGTTTCTTGTTTTTCGATTCGGGCAGCCAGTTTTTAAACAGTACTTTTGGGCGCCCAGGTGATTTCAGATAACAGCAAACCATCTACAAGATGTTTCCCACAAACAGTGACATGATTGCTTCCCTGTTCAATGAGAGCCTTTCTATTCACTTATTCTTGTGTAATTGAAAGTTATTTCCATCTCTTCCTCCCCTCCCATCACACACCTCTTCGGATGGACCATTACTTTTCACATACAGATGGTTGGGGACCTTTGTCACTTATGAGTTCAACATTATTTCTGGAGCTAAAGAGTGTGTGAGAGAGCGAATCTAGCCTTCACCTCTCAGTCACCCGTTATACGCTTCTTTGAGAGTAGCCCGGCATCTAGATAAGTAGGCATAGGGTTGCATTTCCAGAAAATGAACCCTAAATCTATCCATTCTAAGAATCGCAGGCAAGCAAAGGCTTGTTTGTATGAGCAGAACAAATACACAAATCCAATTCGTTCTCCCTGATTTCCCATCCTTTATCATCCCATTTGCTTTGTCGACAACAGGGCATACAGCTTGTGGACCTGTGCTTGCCTGCACGTTTTGGAAACCTGTGATAGGTGTTCTCCCACGCCAGAAAGTTTCCTGAAGACAACAAGAACTTCCTTCTTCCCTCTCCTCTTTGCTCTCAACATTTAACCCACTTTTCCCCCCGTGTGCTTGGCTGAAAATCAAGCCACTGCAGAGACTCTGTGCCTAGCCCTTTTGTAAGTCTCTAGGGTGCACAAGGGGAATAAAGGCCACCATTGGAAAGCTGGGGAATGTTATGGGGTACTGTGGGAGGTGTGGTGGCCCCAAAAGGTGGCAGAGGTACAAGGCAGCCAGAGCAACATTTTAGATTGATTGTTGCGTCTTTACAATAATCTCTTGCAACCCTATGAGAAACATATATCAATGCAGTGCAAGGATGAAATCAAGAGGACAAGATTGCTTACCTTAACATGTACAGGACAATAATAATAAATACTATGACTAGCAAGGAGGACAATGCCACCATTACAGCGATGATTGGTGTTTCATCTGGAAGAAAGAGAAAATGTATATACTTGGGGTGATTTATTTTGGCTTAGAAAATGGCAATGGCAATCATATCAAAGCTTCTGCATTCAATTCCCAAAGGGTGGGATGTTGGGAGGTGAAATGATTGAGATGAAAACCCAACTTTCTTCCACCCGTACAGGCATTCTGACAACCACAGACTCTGTCGTATGAATTTCCCAGCAACTATGGAAACAGTCTTCAGTATACAAATCCATGCATCCAAAGAATTGGCAAATTATCATCTTGGATTAAACATTTAAAACCTTGCTATCCCAACCAGCTTTGGAGACGGACACAGTATGAGATTTTTCCTCTTGCAATGGTGATGCCCTTGTTGCTAGTGGAGTATTATTGCCTCTTGTCTACTAAAATGGGTAGCTCTTGCAGCTATTTTTAAATTGTGTTTAACTGTATTCATGAAGGTAGGATATACAGTATAAGCCTGTCAGAGTTAGCAACAACATATCAACCCAGTAAATAAAGAAATAAAGGTATTTTCATCTTAGCCACACTGGAAATGGATTTGGCTGAGAAGTGACTGGCCACTCCATAGCCTTCACTGCTCAACCTGAATCTGGTCTGTAAATCTGCACATTTTACACAATCCAACATATTACAAGGAATGGTAGAGGAGCTGAAATCAGAAACAGAGACAGCTGCATAGGCATTAAAAAAGAAAAAGATACATCAACCATCAAGTGTGAGTTTGTTTCCTGATTTCTGTGTTGTCTAGTTTACTCTCTGATGAAATCCAGTGAGCTGTTCCAAGTTTGAAAGTTTGTGCCCGTCGGGAATTCAACTCTCCAAAGGTGTTTTTTACAGAGCATTTAAATTCCAGGCAAGCTAATGCTACGTGCTGACATTCTACAATAAAAGACTGTTCAGCGCATGCTTGGAGCAGCTGAGATTGTGTTTTTCTATATGTGTGTGGTTTGGGGTGTTGTTTTTTTTGCAGAAAGACACCCCTCCCTTAGCCCCCAAACAGAAAGAAAAGAAAAAGCGAGCAATAAATGATTCTTCTGCAAGTTCACAAGGGTGGCCTGGAAAGCTGATGGGTTTGGACCTTGCCCTCCAACCTCTGTCCTGGGAGGGGGAGGGCAGGGGAGGGGGGAAGGGACAGGACAGCACAACCAGTGAACACAAAAGAAAGCAGTTGCAAACTCTCCATTCTGCTTCCTGCCTGCGGTTGTAACAGCAACCGTGAAAGAAGAAAAAGAGAGAGAGAGAGAGAGAGAGAGAGAAGAAGAAACTCTGATTTGGAGCCAAATGTATTAGAAAGGGAAAGTACACAGCCTCCCCAAAACTTTACAGCCACCAAAGACGATCTCTTACAGATCTGCCTCAATAATTGGCTGTCCATAGATTAAACTATTTTAATTTCGGCACCAGAAGCAGTCAGTATGTCCATAGAAGTGATTCTTGCTCATTAGAGGGGTTTGCAATATTAAAGCAGGCATGATCCTACAGAAGAGGACAGTGGTTTGGGGGAAGAAGCGATCAGCCTTCCAGAATTCCCTGCTGAGAAAATTCTACGTACTTTTCAGTATCATAAAAAGGCTTCTGTGCTTAAGAACTAATCTTGGTTACAAAACAACGATGGCTGAAGTTTGTTTTTCTCTCGTCTTTCTTATTCGGTATACTGTGTTTCTAAGGTTAGTAAAAGTGCCCAAGAACTTGAGTTTGGGAGGATAAGACATTCACATGAGCAGAGGTGTGACTCCAATCATCCTTCTAGGTTCCCCAAAGGAATCTGGCTGACCAGCATGGGAATAAGATGCTCTAGTCCAGTGTTTCTCAAACTTGGCCACTTTAAGACGTGTGGACTTCAACTCCCAGAATTCCCCAGCCAGCCATGCTGGCTGGGGAATTCTGGGAGTTGAAGTCCACACGTTTTAAAGTGGTCAAGTTTGAGAAACACTGCTCTAGTCATAGCCAACAGAAGTCTCCTATTGTATCTTCTAAAATGACAACACGTGTTATAATCTCTATCAAGAAGGAGCATGCGTCCTCAAAGGATTGCCATTATAGGATATGAACCACTCATTTACAATGAGCAAATGTTAAGTACTTAGATTTGGTTATGATCAAGGCAACATAGAAGTCTTATTAACAAATGTGAAGCTATCAGCTGGTTCATGTGTGTTAAAGAAATGGCAGGTTTTTTTCCTGAACTGTAACAGAAAATATGAACAGACTTTCAATATCTGTGCAGGAGAACATGTGTGGACAGAAAGCATAAACTTTATTATTGTCAATACACAATAGTCCAAGGTTAATTTAAGAGGCACCAAGGACCTAGAAACTGCCCTAAGGGTTGGTTGGGCTGAGAGAGAGGACCTGGTCCAAAGATATCCAGAGAGCATCTGTGGCTTGGGGTGGACTTGATCTTGCATTTCCCTGGTCCAATAGCTTAATCTGTACGCCATACTGGTTCCCACACTGTACTGAAGTTAGTCCTCACCCTCACTCTGGAAACAGTTCTACTGAACAAAGAAGGAAAAGGGTTGTAGGCCTTCATACACATCTACCAGCACTTGTGACCTTCAAAAGATAGCCCAGCTGTTTCATAAAGTTTTTCTGAAACTTTATGAGTCTCCAAAATATTCATGGGGTGGTGGAACTGAATCCTGAAGGAGCCAGTGGAAGTGTCCTATCCCAGATACAAAACCTGCTACAAATTCAGTGGGGTGATGTTACTTGAGTCATCCTTCCCTGTTGTTCTCTTGAACTCCTTCTACCCTTGGCCTAGAAGACCTGAGAACCATTGTGCTCCTAGCTGACAAAGACTCCATGCTTTGCTTCCTCTGCAGAGTTACTCAGCACACAGACTACATTGTTGGGTGGAGTGTGGGAACCGGGAAGCCTACTACCCAGTGTATTCCGTTTGAACATTTCAGCTGGCTTTGGTCATTCGTGGGGGTCAGGCTGGGCCAAAACCAACAGCAACTCATCATTGTCAAGCACTCCTGGGTGAAAACAGAGGGCTGTAAGCTACTCTGCCTCTTTCTGGCAGCTGTTATGGGCCTACATATGAACAAAAAGCTTAGGGGAGTGACATTTTAGCAATACTACTAACAGTGGAATGCATTTTAACTACAAAGCGATGACACACATATGAAAAACTTGCGAACATCACCACCAGATTACCGTGAGCTATAAAATGAAGTGAAATAAAACAAAATAAAATAAGAAAGCAAACTCCTCAGGGTGTTTTGCTTTAATTGTGGCCTGAAATATTATGTTGGGAATCGAGCATCCAGAACTGGATCTTGACTTTCCTAAGATGTAAAGGTATGTCTTGTGCCCACAACGTCTTGACAGGGGTTGGAGAACTTAAACAGCTCTAGTGAGTCACCAAGGCAAGAAAGGGGAAAGTCAAGAGAAGGTACCATTGGCAGAATAAGAAAGAAATACCTAAAACCCTGGTTCTGCCCTCTAACTTTGAGCTAGCCAAAATAGGCCAACTTCTTCCTGCTTTATAGAGTCCAGTACAAAAAAGTATCCCTTCCATATTTATGAATGTCTTTCCCCCTAGACATCAGGCAAAGACTTTAATCTGATGAAAACACAGCGGGATGGTACTCATATGGTACTACTGCAAATAACCTTGAGCCCTGTGATGTAGGCAGTGTACAAACTTTGGTATCAATAAATTGGTACGCTGCCTCCACCCCAGGCCTTCAAGATGGGGTGGACCAGAACTCTTTCCATCAGCAAACAGCAGATCTCAATGACTGCTCTTATACAACAGAAGAACCTTGGTGAAAGACATGACTGTAGTATATGCTGGATTAAATTTGGGGAAGGGGGGTTAGGTTCAAATCCCTGCTATCCGTAGCAATAGCTGTGCAATCCTTGCCCTTCCATTCTCTCTTAATCAAACACTGACTGGATTAAATTACTGGCTATATTTGTCCCTTGTCTTTCTACCAACTGCTGCAGCCGACAATAAAAATACAATAAAGCAAAAAATACATTTGGGGGGTTATGGTTTTCGGTTTTAATGCTTTTATATTTTCCTTTTTGCCCTGTTAGCCACCCAGAGTCATCAATGTGAGATGCGTGGCCATATAAATTGAAATAAATGAAGTATATTACACTAGAACAGTGATAAAACATGTTTCTATTCCCTGACCTTTGAGAAAGGAACATCATGCAAAGTATCAAAAGAGCGCTGCAGAACGGAGAGTGGTGAAAATCTTATAGCCTAAGTAAAATGTAATATTCTAATGCAATGACAAAAATGTGAACTTTGACCAGGAGACAGACAATACATTTGCAAAAGTGGTGGTTTAAGAGGATCAACTTACCTCGTCGAGGATCCGAATCACCTGAATAAACGCAAAAAGAAAAGAAAAAGGGTAAGAACACAGACTTCTGGATGGAACCAAGACTCAGCATCCTACCTCCCAGGGTGGCTAATCAAACCTGGATTAACTTGGGTGGAAGCCCAGAAAAATAGCTCCCTGCTATTGTGGTTTCCCATGATTTGTACTGAGTCGAATGTTGCTTCTAGTGAGATCATAATTTATAGCCTCTCATAGCTATGCATTTCTGTATTTTTCCCAATCGCCTTTTAAAGTCATCTGAACATCTGGAAGTGAGAAGAACTTCAAAAGCAGATGTGGAGAAAGTGCTCCCATTTGCTCTTCCTGCCATTTCTCATCACCACTCAGCATCATTAGCAAAGAAGAATAAAACCTCCGTATCTGCTTTCATCAGATTAGGACAATTTCATTCACTTCCATCACGCCCCCCAGAAGCCTCTTTTGCCTCAAGTGAAAACCTCACGAGGAGCAAAACCAGCTCGTTAGCTATTCAGCTCATCCTTTTTGGAATCTTTTCCATTTTGACCTTTCCTGAAATGCAGCAACACGCCAAAGAATTCAGCCTTCTAAGAATGGTCATGTTGTACTTGAAACTAAAATACTGGCCACTGTTTTGAGATGTCTTCCCTGGTTCTCTTTTGCTCAGAATTTGCACTGCTCACAAGGGCTGCATAATCAGCTTCAACTGTCTGCAGGAACTCTTCAGATCTTTCTCCTGGCCAGCTACCACGATCTCAAACTGCAGTATATATGGAATTAAACTTCTCGCCCCAAGGTTAGATGGCACAGGATTATCTGCCCTGTTATTGCTTATTCCCAGAAAATATTATTTTGAAACTCTTGGAAACCCCTTGCTACTTTTCATTAGCCTGAATATTCGCCACAGTCAGCAAATGTGCATTATTCATCTAACTGAAGCGCCTTTATGTACTAATAAAGACACACCAGTCCTGGTACTCAGAAGATCTTAATTTCCTTCACATCTGTCCATGTGTTCCCTATCACCTGGGCTTAATACTTGAAATTTGCGGAGCAAGGGGAATATAAGCAGTCAAATGGGAGGTAATAATATCATCCTTGTTAGGGATCAACTGCACTTGGAATTCAAGTACAAAAAAGGTGCATTGGAGTGAGTATCCATGCTGTATCTGCTGGTGCCTCTTTAAAGCAATGGCAACTTCTCCTGGCCTTGCACAGTAGCCATGCAATCCCAGGCAAATATATAACTGGGTTAAGGAGGTACCAACAGGGTGTGGACAAGGCGCTTCAGAGCAAGAGTGAGTGCATCGTTGGCATCTCTTTAATTCGAATGTATTATTTTCCTGGGGTTGTGTGGTTACTGTGGGGGTCCAGGAAAAGATGCAGCTGCTTTAAGGAGATGTTGATAGGTATGGCACATGGACCTTTTTGGCTCTAGAGGCAAAGCACTCCTTCCTTCCTTCCTTCCTTCCTTCCTTCCTTCCTTCCTTCCTTCCTTCCTTCCTTCCTTCCTTCCTTCCTTCCTTCCTTCCTTCCTTCCTTCCTTCCTTCCTTCCTTCCTTCCCTCCCTCCCTCCCTCCCTCCCTCCCTCCCTCTTTCTTTCTTTCTTTCTTTCTTTCTTTCTTTCTTTCTTTCTTTCTTTCTTTCTTTCTTTCTTTCTTTCTTTCTTTCTTTCTTTTTTTATTTATTTCTTTCTTTCTTTCTTTCTTTCTTTCTTTCTTTCTTTCTTTCTTTCTTTCTTTCTTTCTTTCCCCAGTTGAACCTAATAAAATAAAGGAGATGACTTCACTGTAAAACATACCTTCCCACTTTATGTTAGGTGCAAAACACAGTACTGTACTCAATGGGAAATGAAGCCACCACTTCGGGTTTTGGGGTGGTCATTAAAGCATGCTCTATCAAATGAATCGGGATGCTGTAGGAATGGCCTATAAAGCAGCAAACTTTGGCATTATTTATTCCCTGAGCAGCCTTCATATAAGATGAGGCTCACTTTGCTACTGTCATGCAGTAAAGACTATTGTTAGTGTGATAAATTGATTCCAGCGACAACGATCTCTACTTTGAACACCAAAGAAATGTTGACCCTCTGCCATGAGGTTCTTCTCAAAACAGACAATAATGAAAATAGAACATGGTTAAAAAAATACAAATATAACCTCCCCTACCCTCTACAAATCTAATTATTCAGACTTCAAAGGTTCATCTGCATTTCCTTAGCTAATTCAAGGAGAACGCCTGAATTACCCCCTTCTGTGGTTTCTAGCAAAGTGTTCGCATATGGGTAAAACGTTTATTATTACGTAAGAACCTTAATACATATGGTGAGCCCATGTGGGTCTTTTCTTCCCTCTTCTCAATCTGTAGACAAGGCAGACATTTTTGGGCTTTTCCCCCTGGCCTTGCTGGCAGCTATCCAGGTGCCCCAAGGTCAAAAAGTTTAATCTTGGGTTTGGAAGTTCACAGTTACAATCTCTCACTCAAACAGTAAGACAAAAATAAGAAAATACAGCAAAATGTGCTTACCGGCATGTCCTGTCATCTTAGCTAAAAGTAGAAAGCACATAGATAGAGCATTTGCAAATGATCTTCAGAATGCAACATCATTTCTCAAATCTTCTATGGCTCCCTATAAATTTGCTATATTTCCTTTTCTATAAAAGGCTATGTCCATACTGTAACTTCTCCGCCTTCTTCCCCAGAAGTTTTCCTTCATTTTCTTTCTTTGTGTAGAATTTTATCCTCTTTCCAAATACCGTCTTGTCCTGTTTATGCTTCCTTTCACTGATGATATCCTGCTGAATATTGGAGTTCTTTCCATGACTTTAACTGCCTACACCTATATGCACAGAGACCCACAGCCAGGTTCTGGTCCCCCCTCAGCCATGGCAGTTCTGTTGGGGACTTTGGGCCAACCCTTCTTTTCAACCCCAAGAGCCAGGGTGGTCGGTGCTGCACTAGGAGTGAGGAGACCCAGGTTCTGGTCCTCCCTCAGCCACAGAAGCTTCCTGGGGGTGACTTTGCCCCAGGCCCCCTCTTACCCAACTCACATGGCTATGCTTGGGAGGGGCATGTAAGAAAAGAGTAATTTATAACTCAATAGATATATTGTTGTTGTTGTTGTTTAGTCGTTAAGTCGTGTCCGACTCTTCGTGACCCCATGAACCATATTGCGCCAGGCCTTCCTGTCCTTCACTGCCTCCCTGAGTTTGCTCAGTTTCATGCTCAATAGATATATATAGAGAAAGAGAAAGGAAAACTGATTATCTTGGAGAGCTAAGGTGATACAGTGGTGAAGATGTCAGAATATACAGGCATTCTGAGTTACAACAGCTCATTACGAGGCAAGCCAATAAATTCCAAAGCTGAATCAGCAATTTACCAGAATAATAACCACTGGTGTTGCACACCAGCCATCATTTTTATTTTCTTCCTGGGTGTGTTTGGCACGCAGGGGGTGCTGGTTACAGAAACATGAATGGCAGAAGGTTGTTTGGTAGCCCTCCCTGCCAATCTTCCAGGCAAGGAACCTGGTGGACATCAGGTAAGATCTCTGGTTTAAGCCCATCCACAGCCATGGAACCCTGTGTGACTTTGGGCCAACCCCTCTCTCTCAGTCCAGACTATCTCATAAGGTTGTTGTTGGAAAAAACAGGAGGAGGGAGGGCTGTGCACACAAGGCAGAATAGAAACCCAATAAACCTATCTACCTGCTTCTCCTTAACTATTTGCCAATCTGCCATTTTTTATGGCCAAGGTGCTATCAGCTTGGTACCAGGAGACAGAGAAGTTCCTCACAGAGATCTTACATGGTGTCCACCAGGTTCCTTGCCCCCTTGACTTTTTACATTGGTTTTTATTTAAAAATGGAAGATTGGGGGGTGGGGGCTACCAAACAACCTTTTGCCATTCATGTTGTTATGACCAGCCCTCCCTGCATGCCAAACACGCCCAGGAAGAAAATAAAAATGATGGCTGGTGTGCAACAGTGGTTATTATTTTGGTGAAGTGTTGATTCTGCTTTGGAATCTATCTCCTTGCCTTGTAATGAGCTGTTGGAACTCAAACCGTGTGCAGCCGGTGGAAACAAGTGGTGCAAATTCCTTGTGTGGATGGTTGCTTAGAGAAAGATGCTGGCAACAGTAGTTGTGCATGCTGCAGTGTGTGTGTGTGTGTGTGTGTGTGTGTGTGTCTGGAAGGGGAAAGATGCTTTGTGTCTCTGAGAGGTAAATGACCCTGTCAGGACCCTGAATTTATCTGTCAAATTTAGACTCTGCTACAGGAAGAACATGCCGGGACGTAGGAGGAAAGGAATTTGCTGTATCTGAATGAGAAAGGTTTCTACATGCGGGAAGCTCTTCTTATGGGAAGTGAACGAAGTTCTACTTCAGCCAGAGTGACTTAAAAGTAGTAGCTGAGGTTGGACTTGAACTCCAGTCTCCCCAGTTAAGTTCAACCACTTGCTTGCGGTTCGAACAAAGAGATCCCCAAACCAGCACAGTCCACCACACTGGAGGCATGCCCACACGCTCAGAAAAAGCAAACATAAATAGGGTAGAAGGAGCAACCTATGGAAGAGGGGGGACCATGAGTATCTGTTCCAGAATTTTGAGAATGGGTAAGCTCTCTGATGGTCATTTTGTAGAGATATCCACACCCCAAAAAGCTGACTTCACATGGAACCAGAGAGTTTAATGAACATGAATATTTTAAGATGATTTTACCAATGTGCTTTTGGCGAGCGGACATGCTACTCCATATTTTATGACCGTTGGGATGAGAATGAGAGGAGATCAATGCTCTGGAAGTTCCCTCTTCAAACAGATTTTCCCAAACTGGACATTTATTCATATAGAGCATGGGCAGGAAAGGACAAACCCTCTCTATACACTGTAGCAGGGATCGCTTCTCCAAAAGGACCCTGTCATTCCTGGCCTGTTGTCTAGAGAGGTCTGCTCAAGGTCCAGCCCCTTTGGGGGGTGGGTCTGATCAGAAGGCAGGTCTTCTCTGTGGTGGCCCCCAGGCTTTCAGAACACCTTCCTTGGAAAGAAGAGCCTAGCTCTTAGGACTGAAAATCAAAAGGAACTGTATTTAGGCAGGCTTCTGAAGCTTAGTAGTGACCAGTCCGCTGCGGCTTCTTCTTGTATATGTTTTGGGAGAATTATTTACTCTCTGTTTGGGGGGTGGGGAACTTATAATGTTTTGTTGCATGGATTATTTTTATGATTTTGTACCATGTCCATGTGTGGTTTGATGATTTGGGCGGTGTAAATGTTCTAAATGGATTAATAAATAAATGCCATGGAGAATGGTGTCTTCAAGTAATATCTAATCTGAACTAAAGGATCCAGAGTACAATGACAATTATGAAGCCAAAGCTTTAAAGTTGATGAAAAACAGTCCAAAACAAAAAATCTTCTTGATCAAGAAAATCTGGTATGCAAACTAGGGGTCATCCATTGAGGTGCACAGGTAAGAGAGCAGAACCAATCATCTAGGCTGATATTCTGAATTAGAACAAAATAACAACACCCCAATATTTGTTGTTTCTAGCCCACTGGAAGCAACGATTCTGAAAAAACACTAGATTTCAGGATAGAAACACTTTAGTACAAGACAGCCTTATTGTTGAGCTGGTTCAGCCATTACTAACAGACACAGCTGCTAACTGCTAATTCATAACTGCTAACTGTAATATCCTGATGGAAGAAAATTAAATATAGCAGTTATTCCATACTTGCGGTGTTAAAGGCTTGTGAAGTAGCTAGTGCAGTTGTGACGTTGGTCTCCACAGTCATCAAGGTTTTATTTGTAGTTGTGACACTGGGAGGTGATTCTGTGGCATTGAGTGGAATGGCGGTGGGCCCAGAAGTGGGCAGAGTTTTGTGTGAGGTTGTGGCCACTCCCACGCTGGGCAACGTGATGGTTGTGGTGGTTGTGAATTCTGGCTCTTTCAGAGGGGTGTGGCTTTGTATCACCACCGGAGACACGGTTGGTGATGTGGCGTGCCTCTTCATTGAGCTTGTGGGCTTCGCACTACTTGACTGTGTACTGACAGTTTTCACTAAACTGGTGGACGAGGGACTCTCAGTCGACGGTTGTACTAGGAACAAAAGAATAAAATAAAAAAGGGCATTTCCAAGATATGCTGCTTTTATGAAAAGCTCCTCATTCTCCTTGCAAAGCCCCATTTAAAGGACAGATTTCCCAGGAAATCAACAGTCATTAAGCCAAAGAAGTAAGCAATGGAACATATCTTCAGTATTATGGTATTCACAATGTAGGACGCAAGATTAACTTGTGCAACCTTCCCAGAATTAGTGTCCTAATATTTATTACAGGTACTTAACTGCCTTCCAACCCATTCTCATCTTTCCTCAGAGTTTAGCTTGCTGCCCCAAATCTGGACACCATCCTAGTTTCCTGATGATGTCAAACTAAATGGCAGCTTTAAAATGTAAAGTGTGTGTAACCTTAAAATATAGTTAGTTTATAGCTTTTTGTGGCTATCCTATGATGCTCTTTTATTCCATTTATTGAAAGACAGTGATTCACATTCTGTGATACAAATAATTGACTTCTATTTCCGGCTTAGGTTTGCTCAGACAGCTCAGAGCATACACGCGTGTGTACATAAAACAGCAACTGTCTAATCCCCTTATCCTTAGAAGAACCAGGGCAAGAAGGAATTAAAACATCTGGCACTTCACATATTGTTTTAAAGATACAGACTTAAGTACATGCCTGCAAACACAGAGATATGGTAATGAAATCAAAGTATACCGATAGCCAAGAAGCTAGCCATACAGACATATGCCCAACAGGTCATGTTATATCTGCATTCAGCCAGCCTCCCAAAATGACACATGTATAACTCACCTGAAGTCATATTGGCAACACCTAGGTATGTTAAGCAGCTGCTGAATAGGATAACAAGGAAGCATATACCCATATTGGCCTGGGAGATAAAAAGAAAATCTTTGTTAGCAACCCAGGGAAAGTTACTCAGGAAGCACCAAATCATTAACACTGAACACAACATCTTAAAGGATATGGTTATAAAATGATCTTTAATATGAAAGGGACAGGAGAGCTGTTTTGCTGGAAACTTAGGACAGCCTGGAAGTCTATGGGTCGTCCTCGTTTAGGGACTGCAATTGGGACTGGCAACACAGTCATTAAGCAAAGTGGTTGCTAACTGAAAATCACATGATCGTGACTGTGCTTAAGGTTTTATTTCAGTTTTCCTTTACTTCTTGCTACTTCCTTCAGCTGAACTGGGGTTCTTTCTCTTTCTCTTTGAGGACAACTTGGTATGGGGTAAAGAAGCAAGTGAAAATAAGAGCAGAGGGATGCTGCGAAGGTCATAAATGTGAGAGCTGGTAGCTAAGTTTTTTTTTAGCACTGCCGTAACTTCAAATGGTCACAAAGTGAGGCAGTCACTAAACAAGGACAACCTGTATAGAGGCAGAGTTTAAGATTTCTACATGGGGTAACTTTAATTGTCCATCTGTGCTTGATATAAACTTACTGTGTGGCTTTAGGTATGTCTTGGGGCAATTGTCAAAGAGGTAAAGGGAGTGACAGCACAGCCATAACACGCATATGACATGGGCACACTTTGGGCTAATGAAGAGTTGTGACACAAGAACTGTAAAATCTTCCCTACTTTCCCTGTTTCTCAGCCTACCATTCAAAAGCTTTGTTCCTTCCTCAATAAGAGATGTTGTTCAACCACATTTTCTATCTAACCCAGACATGATATAGGTTTATAGCAGCTTCGTATGGATGTAGCATAAAATATATTGGCAATATGCAGACTGGTGCCCTCCAGTTATATTGCAACAGGTATTTCCAAAATTCCCAGCCAAGGTGGCCTACAAAGCAGGAATGTACCACCTCCTCTAGGAGCCCCATTTAACTTTTTGGAAGAGCAAGGGCCACAGTCCAGGCAGGTGATAACTAAGAGATACATATCGCGAAGCCAGAATTCCAGTGACAATCTGAGAAGGAACAATACTTTTAAGTCCATCATAAAATTATACATGTTTTTCTCACTGAGGAAACTCGGAGGGAGTACAGGGGTATAAAGCCAAGGTGTGGAAATCAATATCATTTATATATTTATTTGATTTACAGGCCACCCAACTTGTAAATGACTCTGGATGATTTACAACTAAAAAACAACAACATATAATACATGTAAGCTCTACTCCTGCCGTATGAGATTATGTTTTTTCTGCCTCATTGTAAATGTCATAAAAGATTTACCAGCTTGTTTCTTTAGAGAATGACCTGCCAGAATTTGCCAAAATGGCTGATTGTGATTAGATCTCCTGTGACGGCTGCTGGCACTCTACTTAGTTCGTACTTTGCTTCAGCTCCAACTTTGCTCAACTCTGGATATACAGTCAAGAATGAAATAATAAAGTCCTGGGCACATCACTCAACTTAAAAGCTCTACCAACTCAGAAGTAAAACTGTTTACAAGAGCAAAACTAGATGAATTTGAAATGTGTCTTTCAGAAGCAGATTACAGGGTTTGAAACAACCACTATGATCTGCTTCTGAAAGACACATTTCAAATACATCTAGTTTTGCTCTTGTAAATCTGTCTGTAGGTCTGGTTTTTGGGGTGTGTGGGATGTGTGTGGACCAACAGAGGAAATTTGGGATCTTTACAACACCAATTTCTCAGTTTATGCAGAATTAGCCTTCAATACTTTGATGCCTATTTTTTCCCCTACATCTAAGTTGACTTAGAAACATCACTTCTATGATTGACAGCATGACCAGATCTACTATCAAATTTCAGGAACATGAACTGCATTCATAGGTCTTCCAAAAAGCAAACAGATGTACAAACTTGCTTCAAGTCAATTCTCTAGCATCAATTCAGCGTCATTCCACAGCATAGTGGAAGAGCTCAGTTCATCATTCAGAAAAGACCTACAACCATTTGCTGCTCACGTTACAATCATTTATGTTTCCTTGCTCCTCTGGTGGATCTTCCTATCAGGAAACTCCTCAAACGGGATGATATCCAAAACTTTACTCTTAGACAGGCTCAAACACTCGAACCTTCCCAATACAATTTTGGAGGATTTTCTTACAACGTGTTACAAACTGCCTTTGAAACTTCTCAGGCCTGAAATGGGATGTGGGTGGAAGCTGTTTGAGACATTAAAAAAGTCCCTTGTTGCCATGCTTCTTTCAATCCAGGCCTTTTGTATACCAGAAACAAATACAATGCAGTCAACATACAGACAATCAGAGTTTTTTCAACTACAGAGGATTTGATACACTTTTCCTTACTTCTGTAGCTAATACCCATTTACTTGCCTTCATCTGAATGAATGGGGTGGTAGCAGTTTTATTGAAGTGAACTGGGGCAACTTAGCCATCCTTCTAGAAGGATTTTTCTTTGCATCTTTAGCAATCACTTTGCTACTCCACACTCATAGTAACACCTGGCAAAAATGATCAAATAGCTGAGTGCAATAAATGCAATGATGTGGGAAAGGAAGGGTACAGTGATATAATGGTCTTTGCCTATAAACAACAAGCAGAGTTACATCTCTGTGAAGGTCTGTTGTGCAATAAGCAAAACAGAAATAGGAGCTGCCCTTTAAACTGCTAAATTCTAGGTGAGGTGTTAATGTGTACCTATTTTAGACTGCAGAAACTACAAACCAAATATTATGGGTATACTATCCATTGGGTACCTAAATCTAGGTCTCTCCCCATGTCCTTACAAACATGTTTTCTTTTGAAAACTGTTCTTAATGGCCCTTTCCATAACACTTCTCATCAGAGACTTGATGCATTAATTGAAAAATAAACCAACTGGTGAACACTAGGGTGATATGTTATCACAGTATGTCTTGAATTTCAGCTAGCTGCAACAGCCAAAGTAAGAGAAAGGAAAATGAGCAATGTTCCTTTGAACATTGTGCAGTTTTTGGTGCTCTCTGAGCTTGGTTGTTTGCTTGGAGACATTTCATTACTCAACTAGGTAACATCATCATTGCAGTGCTGATGTTACCTAGTTGGGTTATCAACTGTCTGCAAGCAAACAGCCAAGCTCAGAGAGCACCAAGAACTCCACAGCTCAATCCTAAACTACAGATATTCTCTTCTACTGGAAACTTTAAAAACTGTGTACCTTAAGTCATGCAAATGTGCTTGATTCATGCAACGTATCTTGTCCTCCAGTGCTGGCTCCCCTTGTAGGTGAATGTTTTTCTTAAGTAACATTAATTCAAAGGTAGTTGTCCAAGTGAGTAATTAAGGGAACACCGAGCTCTTCATTTGCGTAGAAGCAAATGTTCTTCATGGTAGCATCTAAAATCCATTGCCTCAAGGTTGTTCTTTCCCAGTTCTTGCATAAGCAGCAATTTCTAGCATTAGCTGCCAAAATTACCTTCACTACTCACTAAAAAAAAATCTCACTATTATAGGTGGAGAATGAGGGAAATCGTATTATATTAAAAAAACAGGAACTTTATGGTTACACATTTCATTTAGAGTTATTTCTAAAGTCAGAGCTCTAGAAAGGAAGAGAAGCATGACTGCAGACAAAATGGGGGCCTGGATAAAAATTAGACACATGATTGCCATAAACCAAAGAGACACATGTCTGACATAACATGATAACTTGGTACAACTGAGATTTCTTCAAGAAGCTGTTGAGGTACTCCATTTTAAAAACCGAACCATTTAAATCTCACCCTAGAGCTATCTTTCCAGTTCCAAACAAACCCAAATCAAAATTAAGAGGTAACTAGAGTCATGCAATGTCCCTATTTAACATTTTACCAAGTTTTAAATATTTTCCTAGCCTCCACATCCGCTATATTCAAGAAGGTTCTTTCACTGGGACTTTGGAAGATAAATTGGGAACCAAGAACAGATAACTTCTCTCTCCTGTAGTTAAATACTATAACACAAGCCAAGTCCTCTGCCTCTGTCCAGCTCAGTGACTAATGGCCCAATGTGGTTTAACATTACATCAGTTTTCAACCTCAACAGCAGCATTTAAAGTATCCTCCTTGGTTTGAAAGCACACAAGGTGGGTATCATTCAGATGACCTGGGTGGAGGAAGATTGTACAGTCTAATAGAAGCCAACGTACTTTTTCAGATGTTCCTGCTGAGATTATAGGATTGATACAGAAATTTAGAACAGTGGCTGGGAAAATATATTCCAAATTTCAGAAGACTTGTTGCAAAGCTGCTGACAGAATGGGAATGAACATCTGTCAGAACCACCTAGTTTCTTGAACACTCTGAACAGCTTATTAATACAAAACTCTAGAGACCTCAGTCAAAAGTGGGACTACCCTTTCAACAGTGAAGGGCATAGTGGTGAAATCTCTTTGAAAGAATAAATGTTTTTGCTAGGTGAAGCTTCTTTCTCCCTGTATAATAGAGGGCAGCCATAACTGAAGGCTAACTTTTAATATGAAGGATTCAAAACATGACAGTAAACACATTGTATTTATAGTCACAGACTAGTCGCCTGCATCACATTATAGAAAAGCAAGAAAAAGCAAGAATTCTCAAACAGTATTGCACTACAGGGATATTTTCCTAACAAAAACAAAAACAAATATTACAGTTGTTCATTATACTTCTATATCGTTAAATCAGTAGAGACTATAAAACACTTGACCAAAAAATCTGAACTGGTAAGACAACCACAATAAATATAAACAAATTAAAACAACCCACAACTAATCAAAGTTACCACAATACAAGGATAAATCATAATGATAATGTAGGTGTAGGTGTATTGATCAAGCAGCACCATACCAATTGTTTTTAAGCAGTCACACTTCGCCACCTGCTAGAATTATCTGATGACCGAACGCAACTCAGCATGAACACATTCCCTCTTGATGCTCTCTTCCATTTTAGCAATTCAGAAACCGAGGGGAAATGTTTGTGATACTAACATACACACAGCTGTTGGGCGACTGCTGTATCCTGCAAACTCCCTAGAACATAGCTGACATCATGCCTCTTTATTACAAGCGGGAAAGGGCAAGGAGGAAAAACACAATCAATCTATTCCACAAGAAAGTCTTGGGGTTTTCTGGCTGGGTGACAATTACCAAGTTTGATCTGGAAATACCTTTATCTGGTTCCAGTTGCTAGAGGTGGAAATCAGTGCTTTTTACTAATGTTCCCTGGAACTCCAAGGTGGTGCCATGTTTGTTTGCCTGTCCGTCCATCCATCCATCCATCCATCCATCCATCCATCCATCCATCCATCCATCCATCATATTTATATGGCCACCCATCTCACAAAACATGACTCTTGGTGGTGTACAATAAAGTTTCTGTTCCAAAGAATTCTGAAATATCTCACCATCTTCTAAGAGAAGCTGGCATTATTTTTAACTGCAAATGGAAAAGGGGGAAGTGGGGCAGAGTGTGGTGTGGCTAAGGCCATTTACTCAGAATAGGTTACTATTACATTAATCTGCTTAAAGTCACCCAGAAAGCTTCATAGCTAGCTCTAGTCTGGAGAGCAATCAATGTATTATGGACCAGATTCACAGATTAAAAGCAAGTCAAGTCTCCTTTACTTTTTCAATTGTGTTTTTTTTTTCTGTGAGCTATTTTTGGGTGCCTCCATTTCCACCTATATGATGTGGATAAATATATGAGGATCTCCCTTTGCTCGGTCCTGCTGTCAGAACTAAATCAATGGATCTCTTCTTGATCCAAATATTTGGGGAGATTTCTGCTAACCCTGTCATGCACTCCTGTGTGCTGAAATAGACTGATGTAAATTCTCCACTTGAGTCTCTGTAGGTTAGAAATTAGCTTTGAGAAGTTGCCAGAAACCCATCCTTTTCCTCCCCCACCCTTCTTTCTGTAGTTAAAGCAGATAGGAATGACTCATCACTACTCTGGTTGGCGCTTTGAAAAAAGGAAAACCAGCATGTTTTTCTTTGGACATACAATAGTCTGACATTTCCAGATCATTTGCCTTTGTACCTAGGTTTATAACCTCATGCTGACTTCTACGCTTAATTTTAAAGCAAAGAGTGTTCTATCTAGGCCATTGATGACTGCAAACCTTTGCACTTGTAACCAGGTTTGCTCTAGATGGCAAGATCTAGTTACCATTCCTTTCTCTGCAGCACAATCGCCTGCGCCTGCCTCTACCTGAAAGGCTTAAAGGATTATGAACCTTAGGGTAAGAAATGGCTGAATGTTCCCAATAAACTGAATAGCAGGAGGCCTTGTGTGGCTGGCAAAAAATGCGTTTTGTCCTAAAGCATTCTGCCCCTTGAGACTCCCATCCCTGTATGACGATTGGTGCAAATGATGCGTAATGACTTTGAAAGCCACCCAAAGTTTGCAAACTTCACAGCCATCTGAGAAGGAAAAAGCCAAGCACAAGATAATATCTTCAGATAAAAGAACAGATATTCCTAGAAGTACATCAGAAAAAAAGGGAGGAATCTCCCTCTCTACAATTTGTGAAGTTTCAGCTACCTAGATTTCATTGAAATAGAAAGAAAAGCCTTTTGATGGTAAGATCTGAACATCAGTGGAAGGGTCCGCCTAGTTCTCCATCTCGGGAGGTTTCTGAGAAGAGGCTGAACCACTACCTTTCATGGATGACTTAAATGGTTTTCCTGCAAACTGCAGAAGGTTGGATTAAATGATCCTTGTGGCTCCTTCCAACCCTACCTTTCTATGTTTCTGACACACTTCAATCCACCTGAATCAACGGTTCCTAATACATTAAAGTATCACAAAAGAGAGTGCAAACTTCTGAGCAAGCCAAGATTCATAATCAAGCTAAATAAAAAACCAGTGAAAGGGGTGGATGGGGGAAAATAAAAAAGCTGGCCAGTATTCAAACCATAGAATCTAATTTAGTTTGATGACACAGAGATTCCATAGCTTCAGCCACAGACAGCTTTCCCTTCATCTGCACTTTCTCTATCTTCTGGCCTACTGAAAAGTTCTGGAAAATCTGACACACATTATTTATGACTTCTGAGATGCGCCAATAAAGATAGGGCCCTAAAATGAAGGACGACTTACGTGTTAGAAGAGAGGTGGAGTATGACCTTCAGCCCATATACTAAATCTGGCCTACTAGGTTATCTCATCTGGCACAGGCAACCTTGACAAGGTTCCTCACTGGTGCAAATTGTGTTTTCTCTGTACTTTGTCCACCCCTTTTCTCTTTGAGATAATGCAGAGCTGATGATGGAAGGGAGAACTGTTCACTCTTCCCAGGGAGAAACTGTAGCTTCACACTTTGGGGAAAGTTCAGGGAGAAAATGGCCTTGGGTAACTAGTGTTTGAAGGCAGTCCCAACCAGTGCTTTGGGAGACATCATGAGATAAATAAAGCTCATGGCTGGGGAAGAGATCCTTCCAAAGATTTCTGATGACTGGTGGATTGAGGCTGTAGAGAAATTGCATAAATAAAAATAACTAATATAAATATGTGGGTAAGATCTAGATCTAGAGAAGGTTCCAACTCTAAGTCTTGCTGTAAAAGAAGCTTTTACAACAAAGCTATGGTGTTCATCTGATATATGTTTCTACTGGATGACAACTACAGGTAGTCCTTTCTTATCAACCACAATAGGGATCAGAAAATTGGTTGTTAAGCAGGGCGGTCATTACGCAAGTCATCACATGACCAGACCCAATTTTACGACCATTTTCATAATGGTCATTTTCACAATGGCCATTAAGTGAATCCAGCTTCCCCAATGGACATTTTTTGCCAGAATTCACTTAATGACTACAGTGATTCGCTTAACGACCATTGTAAAAAAGGTCACAAATTGCAATCATGTGACCATGGGGGTGGTGCGACAGTTTGCTATGGTTTTAAGTGCAAGTACAGGTTGTAAAGCAGTTTTTCCAAGGCTGTTGTAACTTCAAACCCTCCTTAAACGAACAATCATTACCTGTACTCTTAGGTGAAAAGATGCTTCATTGCAATTTTAAAGACCTAACCTGAAGATGTCTTCACATCTGCAAACCATCAATCCTTCTCAGCACCATCCAGAAAAACAGAAATAACCATTTTTTTAGCAAAGAGTTGCACTCCGTACAGAATCCCAGTTATGCTGCTATAGTAACTGTTCAAAAATGGTGGACTCCTCATCGTGGTGCAGGAAAACTGCAAGTCAGTGCTGAGGTGCAATCATCATAGATATATGCAACCACTAAGCCAAATCTCAGGAGAAGGGTTCTGCTTGTGCCCAACTTCTAAAGGCAATTGGAATCAGGCCCGAGCACCACCAAATGCCTCACATTCAGCAACGTAAAAAGTTACACTCAGAACTGTGAAGTACAATCAACTCCGGCTGTAAGAATTTGGACGCACTCATGGCTGTAGTGCATTACATTTGTGCAACAGCACAAATAGCCGCGGAGGAGGAGATACGTCCAAAATATTATAATCTCCCTCCCTGGGTTCTCATCCAGCATTGGACACCACATGCTCACTTTTTGCAAGAATAAAGCCACCAGGATTGTTGTAAGTGTAGTGCAGGACAGGAGTGTTCCGTGCTGCAATGCTGAAATTGATGATCTGAAGATCTGTTCTGAGCCACTGTTGAAAAGCAAAGAAATAAATGTGGAGTTGGCTGGGTTCAATTATAGCATTGAATCTAATACTCTATGCAGTGCAAGAATCTAAATTAAAATTTTGAATTTTATTCTGGCTTCTGGGATATTACTTATCTCAACTCTATGTTAACTATGAATTTGATAAGCATTCCTTCCTCCAACCATTCACAGAAAATACTGAAGAACTGATGATCTAGAATTAATCCTTGTGGTACTCTGCTGAATATTTGTAATGGTGAATTCCCAGACTGATAAAGACTGGGGAGGAAGCTATTTAAATAGCTAGCTGCAAGTTCTCAGTTATCAATGAAAAGATCCACCTCCTTTCCATATTATAGGAGGACTGTTAGAAAGATACTCTGACAAAACTGGTTCTAAATGGGAACTAGTTCAGTTGCCAAAATTCTTGTAACCTCATTCTTTTCATCTCAATAAATCCTGCTAAAGAAGACTCTGAGAATCTTGCTTGGAAAAAAATTAATTTTGCTTTGAGGCAGCTGCCAAAAAGTCAGTTTATATCTCTCTCCAGTTTACTGGGGAACCACTGATCGCTTTCAGTATGATGTTTCAAGCCAACGATAGCCACGTAATTGTTATGCCCTCCAGTCGGTGATTAATAAATTTGCTAATCAAAATGTCACTCCATTGATCTGCAAATGCTTGGAAAACCATCGTTTTATGATCTGCTCCAGAATCTTCCCAGGTGTCAGTGTTCACACTGTTTTCTGGATCCTCTTTTTTGAAGACAGAGACAACAATGAATCTGCTCCAGTCCAGATTTCCAAAACCACACAGTAAGGTTCAGCCTATCCATCTGCAACTTCTTTTGGTCCTCTGGCCTGGGGGATCTAAACTCAAACAAAGTAAGTATTCTCTGATGGATTTGAATAGTCTGAAGCTTCAGTTTGGCCCTTCGCAACTGCTTTAATGTCCCTTGGTTCCTGCTTTTCAAATTGTCAAGGTACATGTATCATCTTTTCAGAGAAGACTGAAGGACTATGAATGGAATAGTTCTGCTTTTTCTTTCTCACCCATTAGTATTTTGCCATCTTCATATTATTGGAATATTATTTTCTCTTTTTATTGTGTACCTACCCAAAGATTCCCCCCCCCCACACACACATATTGCCAATTACCATTTATTCTGAGCTTTATCTTTTCTGACATCATCTTGTACTACTGTACATGGGTGTATTCTCACTGGTGACTTGTCTCTTTTTCTACTACCTACAAGCGTCCCTTTTCATTTTCAGATCTTCACTAAAGTTTTCTGTACAGCCCCTGTTGGCTCCTTCTCCAGACTTCCATTTTTTCATCACAGGAACTGTTTGCAAACTTTAAGCATCTTTTCCCCATCTACAGCAGCTCTTCCCATTAGTTTTCTGCCACAGAACACCACTTATCACCACTCTGAATTTATTCAAATCTGCTTTCTTGAAGTTCAGCCTATGTCCTTGATCTACTCAGCCTCAGTTTCCCTTAAAATCAGCAATTCCAATATCATAGGTCACTTTTCCCCCCATGTTCTTGCTACTTCCACTTCCCCAGCTAATTCCTCTCAATTAGGATCAAGTCAAGAGCAATTGATCCCTTTGGGCCATCCTCCTCCCCTCTGAAGAACCATCAGCAAGACAAGTCAATAATTTCCAGGAAGGACCATGCTTGCCAGAGTTTGTCTCTCAACGGATGCTGACATATTTAAAATCCCCCATCTCTTATTTCACGCACCTTTGAACAAAATGAAATTAGCTGCTGAGAAGAATCTTCTACATCTTCTCCTAGGTTGGACAGGCAATTGTAAGCAACACAATAATGCTTTTATTCATTCCTCTACTTACTTTAACCCAGATGTGTTCTACACTATCACCAAGTTCATTCATTTGAATTTCTGAGTTGGAGTGGATATTTTTAACATCCTGTCCAATTCCTTTTCCACTGCTTATGTGCCTTTCGAACAAATGGTATTCTTCAAATCCAGCCCTGGAAGCCATCCAAGCAAGGCTCTGTAACATCTCTTAAATCATATTTGCCTTCCTGGGCTAAGAATTCAAGAATATTTCCCATACGGTGAACATTATGTATAGTCAACAATGGCCATGAATTTCATGGGCCAATGGAATTACAGAATTATACTGTAAGATAAATTAGAATACACTGACAAATGGAAGAGGTTAGAAGCGGCCATATTAAAAGGAAGGGTATGGAATACTGAGTATTTCCTCCAAACTTAATCCTGATTTAGGAGGAACTGAATGGCAAGAGTTTAAATACTCCACCCTAACAATGAAGAGTTGTAGGTCCCTTCCCCAACAATTGCAAAATTGGGAAGGCAGGAGACCAAGTTCAGAGCAGGGGGCCATCAGTTCCTAGTTGCCACCAGTTGGACATCTGATATCATAGCGATGACAAGCAAGTGGGGGGAATAATTTCTGACTGTGGAATATTCTCTGGTCTTTGGGCTGTGTACATTTGGGGTGGGGGGTGGGGATTAAATGCCCTAGAATCAGATGTTGCAGAGTAAGAATGCATCTTATTATTCAGTGACAGTGTGTAAGGTTTGGGTCAGAATTATAAGAAGCTCTACCTTCATTCAGATCAAAATGTAGCATTCGGCTCTGGACATTTCATCATCCATCCATCCATCCATCCATCCATCCATCCATCCATCCATCCATCCATCCATCCATCCATCCTTTCCCAGCAACTGTTCAAACATCCCATAGCATGTGAGTAGCACATTCCCGGTACTCATCTCTATTCTCTTCCCCTGATTCAAAACTTCACTATTTTTCAATGGACCAGGTAATGCAGATGTTGTTGGAACAGCAGCAAAAACAGAGAGGAAAAGCAAAAGAAGACACAGCAAGGTTAACAGATCACCTGAGCACTAAAGATATGCCTTGGGGATTCAAAAACTCACCTGCTTATCCCAATCAAGCCTGTTCAAATTAATAAGTTCTAAGTTGGCCTGTAACGGCCCCAGGTCTCACAGCTGATGTGTATCAAATGTTCAGGGCCAAATGTGGTGAATGTTTCTATACGTGGCTTAAAGTTAACTACTCAGCTAATTTGTCTATCCTGCTGGATAATGCAGTGATGTTGACCCGTTGTCTTCAAATGGGTCTTTTTAATTAGATAAGGGATAATCTAATTTAAAATTTAATGAGACAATCAAATGAGCAATCTGCAGTCCTGCTCCATTTAACTGACATGGAAATGAGACCATCGTGCATAGCACCTGCTTTGCACAAAGTTCAGTTGTCAGCTTCCTACAATATTTGGGTAGGAAGGGAGGGAAAGGAATGGGGAACAGCTAATGAAATGTCCCTTCTTTATCCAAGACCCCAGAGAGATGCTGCCAGTCAGAGTCAACAATATTAAACTAGACACCTGTACAGCAGGACCCCGTATCAGCCAGCTTCCTTTGTTCTTGTAGTCTGACAGGCCGTAAGTGTTAGAGATGCGAGGGGCCAGCAGAGTCTGTTACACTAGGATAGAACAGAGGGAGGTCACCATCCTCTCAGGGATAATCAATTAAAGTTCTTATTGATTATCTTGAGAGGATGGTGACCCACTTATTCCAGTGTAACAGACTCTGTTGGCATCTTGCTTATCTAGACTCGTGGCCCGCCAGACTGTAAGGAGAACATTCGTAAAAATGAAGAAACAAATCATTCTGCATTATACCAACTATGCTTTTCATTCTTGTTTCATATTTTACGCTTCACTACATGAACGGATCTCTCCAAGCACAGCACACTCTCTACAGTTACTGCTTAAATAAAACACTATTTTTGCCACAATAATATAGTTCTCATTCAGGTTTTTTTTTTTTTTTGAGCCCAAGACTGTATGTACAAAAATGGATGCTCTCTAAAAAGAGACAGAAGGTATTAGGGTGAATATAAAGCTGAATATAAAGCCTCTGAGAGAAAACTACAGGAGGCTACCTCAGGCATGTAAAAGTTGAGTCAAGAAATGAATTTTCCTGCAGGGAGTGCTTTGAAGATTAAGACGGGTTTCAGAATTCAAAAGTGGTATCTGCCACTGCGAGATAAAACTTGAGGTTTGTTTCCACTCACCATTGCAGTTTATGACGTGATACGACACTGGGTAAATCTCCCACGCTAGGGTAGCCATTAATTTAAAACTTTCACTACAATTTATCATAACAAATAGTCTTTGTATCCTATATTACCAGTTGGAAACTGAAAAATGTCTGCTAGGACCTTTGCATGTTGTGAAGGATTGAGCAGGCAGGAAAAAGGTTAAGCAGGAGAAAGGCGTCGAGCAATTGACATGGGTTTCGTGGGAGATAAGGTTATTCTGTGGAGTCCTTGGCGCGCTCTGAGCTTGGTGGTTTGGCTGCAGATGTTTCATTACCCGACTCGGTAATATCATCAGTGCAGAAACTGGGCAGAAGCTGCCAGAGGCTGTTTCTGATAACAACATCTGCGCACTGGGCAGTGCAGAAACTGCCCAGTGCACTGATAATGTTACTTGGTCGGGTAATGAAACGTCTGCAAGCAAACCACCAAGCTCAGAGAGCACCAAGGACTCCACAGTTCAACCCTGAGCTACGTATATTCCCTTCTATTGGGATAAGGTTATTTGCTACCCTCTCAGGCTCAAGAGCAATCTGTCCTCCATTCCAGCGTGATGTGCAACTCCCTTACGTCTTCTTTTTGGGTTTCCATGGACATTTGACTACATCAAGGGAGAGATCTACAAAGATTCTTAGAAAGATTTTGTACTGGTCCAGAGCCCCTGTTGCGTGAGCTGCACTGGCTCCCAGTTTCCTTCTGGGTGCAATTCAAGGTGCTGGTTATTCTTTTTAAAGCCCTACATGGCACAGGGCCAGGTTACTTGTGGGACCACCTCTCCCTGAAAGTATCTGCCATTCCCACTAGATCAGATAGAGTGGGTGTGCTCCAGGTTCCTTCCTTGAAATCTTGCCATCTAGGGGGACCTCAGAAGCATGCTTTTTCCATGGCTGCCCCTATCTTATGGAACACCCTCCCCCACTGATCTGCTAGGCCTCACCCTGTTATCCTTCCAGCAGGCCATCAAAACCAGGCTCTTTAAAGGGCACTGGGGGAGTCTGCAGAGTTATTGGGGCATCCTGTATAATGGTATGTGGGAATGACCTTGAGAGACGGGGGAAGAGATGCTGCCTAGGAACGAGGGCATAGCCCTACATTAAGATTCTGTTAATGTAGCTTTTCCATAAAGTAGAATTAGCTCATCTGGTCATGTTTCCTGTCTGATCTACCTGGGAAGGCTGACATCTATCTTGCAAGTCTGATAGTACAAATCTCCTGCCGTCTCTTTTAGAGCCTGAGAAGTTAGGGAGGATCCTTTCTGAGTTTCTTTCTCTTTCCATTATGCAGCTGTGGGCTATGTCCTCTCTTATCTGTTTGTTCCCTAGGCAGCATCTCTTCCCCCCACCCCAATTTCCAAAGGTCATTCCCACATACCATTACGCCCTGTGAAGCAGATTGAGGCACTGGGTTTTCAGTTTTTGTCATATGGTTTTTATGTTTTTCTTTTTTGGTAGTTATCCTGTTGTTGTGAGCCACCCAGAGATGGACTCAAGATGGACGGCCACACAAATCTTTTAAAATAAATAAAAAAATAAAACAAGACCCTTAGTTTGCTGTAGGCTTGGTAGGAGGACAACCATGTTTGTCTCTACAAATTTCATTGAAAAGCAGAAGCTTTTTTCAGTCTGGTCTAGGAGAGATTTCCTGATGTTCTGACTTGTATTTTATCTTTCTTTCATTCTTGGATTTATTACATGCATGTAAAGCTGATTCTGTAGGTGTCATGTAAAGTAATGCAAGAGTATAAAACTAACATCTAAAAACACCCCACCCAAGCAGCATGATAAAACGCCCAAGTGAAAGGCTAATAAGATTAAAAGAATGATACAAAGGCAGCTTGATAAACGCAGCAAATGGAGGAAATGAAAGAAGCAAGTGATAAAACAAAAGATACACCAACACAGATACTAGTGTTGGAAAATCACTGTAATTTCCAGGTTTGTTTGCAGCTAGCACGCTCCCAGTCAATCTGCATATCGAGATGAGAGCAAGTACACATTCCAGCTAACAAAAGTAATACAGCTTGATCATTACTTATTAAACATCAGCAAATATAAAAAAAAAAATAAGTGGCAAAAATGGGATAAAAGACAGACAAAAAACAGAAAGAAAGATATGAACAACAAGCAACAAGAAATCCATCCATCCATCCATCCATCCATCCATCCATCCATCCATCCATCCATCCATCGAACAGAGAACTTTCTAGAGCCATCCAAATCAGTGCTGTGAGTAATTAGCATGGACAATCCTAAAGGGAGTTTTTCGTTATTCCACATTTAACCCATTTATGCACATAACAGCAGCTGAACAGAAATGGTAGGACACCAGGTGACCCCCTCCTCTCATTCTGCACCGTGAACGAAACAATTCAATGGATTAATTTACTGTAATTTATTCAGCTTCCGCACTGCCTGACTCCAAAATGATTCTAGGCAGTACACAATAAAACCAAACAAAATCAAAAATACAATATAATACAAAGAAATAAGAGAAATAAAGAACAAGAACAGATGGCGGGTCCAGCTACCAGCACCCACTGGATGAGGATGATGTATCCAACAATCAGAGACATTTGTTTTGAATTCTGGGCAGGGCAGCCACATTGCTGCATTTGCTTTTTAACCTATTTTAATACTCAGCTTCCAAAATAAGTGAGAAATTTGTTCCCTCATTGAATTTGGGTTGTTCTTAGTTCCTTCCCTGCCACAACCCTTGTCATGTCATTGCGCAAATGATGTTACTATGTACTGGTCTCCTGATATCGGAGATTAAAATATGTCAGTCGCAGGATCTGAAAGATGTTATCCGCCCATATTATCAGCTGCACCCCCCCAAAAAATGCCCATGTTTGTTAAGCGATTAAGTGAGGGCAGGAGTTGGCTAAGGTCATCTCCAAAAATCACCACGGAGCTTTGTAACCTAGGTTTCGTATTTAAACCTAAGCTGAAAACTCTTTTAAATCCAATGGCCCCGATGCAGAATGGGAACAGGAATGCCTGTTAAAATACTTAACAAGCTGAAAAGGAGAACCATGTTTAATTAATGTTGGCTAAATGCTTTGTGCAGCAAAGGCAGGGGCATCATCTTTCTGGAACTACTGGTTGTTCCTAAGATGACAAAGGCACATTCAAAAGCACCACCTTTTGGGGACTGGAAATGCATAGTAGCACTGGTGGGGGGAGAGAAGAGGAGGAGGAGAAAGCAGCAGAAATGGAAAACAAGGCAGGTTTGGACAAAGCTGCTTATTCAAAGGCTGAAGGAAGGAGGGGATGGGGAAAAAATCATATGATGAGAAAGAGGTTAAAATGGCCAGCACCACTTTAAGCAGCCGGTCCTTTAGATAGCTTGGAAGAAATAATGTCCTAAACCCAGGGGAACAAACCATTAACCAAAGTAACTCTCCAGATGATCTTCTGATAATCTGCGATTAATGTCAAGCCAGCCGATTCCCACGCTGACAATTGGAAAAAAACGGTATTCAAGATTAAGGTTCATAATCATAGCACCCCACTTTTCTGTTTTAGGAAACACATCTGAAAGGCACGGCTCCCTGCGGTCTCCACTGGGGTCCCCCCTGTATTTTCACAATCAGAAGCTGAGCAGGAATTCCTCCAGCAAAGTGACAGTGGGCCACCTTCTGTCCTCTACCCTGGGCTTTTACAACAGGACATGTAATCAGCATGCACCTCCTTTGCACGTCCATTGAAGCTGGTTTCAGAAGTCTCTGCAAGAGGCTGGAGCTCATCCATGGATGCAGAAGAGAATCACCTGCCACTGACCATCCATTTTTCTGTTGCCCTATACTTCCCACATATGTATCTCTTTCGCCTTTGTTAAATTAAACCTAGTCACACCTATTCTTTGTTCCTGCTCCTCCACTGTAAATCCTCCCTGGTAACTCTTGATTCTTCCAGTAATTCTAATGACCATCAACCACCCATTTGTTGGGCATCTCTAACCCAAAGTAAACAATCTGGGAGTATAACGTAGGGTGAAATTTTATTTATTATGCTACCATTGATTTTGTGCTGGATGGTCTAGGTCACAAGACATGACCAACAAGGAAGTTGCGTTGATCGCTTCTGTGCCCTGCTTGTAGTGAGGGACTTTAGAGTCAATACAGGAGTTGTATGAAGTCCAGAATGTTAAGGCAACCAATACTGCATCTTGCACAACATCTTCTTAACAAAAATGCCTATGCTGGGTCCAGGAGAGAAGGAATCTTCTATAGATGAAGGGAAGGAAACTACAAAGAAATGGCACATTTTTTTTTTCATCTCAGTCCTCCAGAAAAGGAAATGGCATTGAAGCACAAGGGACTCGCTGCTCCCGTCCCTTATTCTCAAGGATAAATATAGTCCGCAATTAGGTCATGTTAAAATAGGGCAGGCATATGAAAGGAACGCTTCCTTACAAAGGTTTGGCACATACGACAAGGAAAGTAGATTGTCTCTCTGATCCTGAGGAAGGACAAGAAGGAGCATGAAACCAAGTGGCATCTGCAGGAGGGGTCAGAAAGTCACAGGGTGGAGTTTCAGTAGTGCTCCATGACTGCATCTTGACTTTTTTTTGACCCACGCTATCTTTGACTTTCTCATGCTATTGCAAGAGATGGTGGGAGGTTAGAAAAGGATCCGAAGAGAGAGGAGATTCAAGCAATCAAGAGAAAGAGCTTATCTCATGAATGGCGACTCAGCCCAGGTGGCGAGAAATCCTCAAAAAAGCATCCCAAAGTATCAATTTCACCTTAATAAAATCATTATAAATGAGAGTGGGAAATTCCTCTTGCAGTGACCAAGATTCTGTATTTACTCCAGACCAGTGTTTCTCAACCTCGGCAACTTGAAGACGTGTGGACTTCAACTCCCAGAATTCCCCAGCCAGCATAGCTGGAATTCTGGGAGTTGAAGTCCACACGTCTTCAAGTTGCTGAGGTTGAGAAACCCTGGTCTGGAGAAAGGCATCTTCCTGAAATCTGTGTTGTCCTTGCTTTCTTCATCTTGCTCAACTACGTAGGCCATGACCAATACAGAGCAGGAGAAGATCAAGCCACAGGTGGAAGAACAGGTAAGCATAGGAAGATGGATCAACCCTGATCAAGAAATTCCATTCTCATCACCTGGAATGGAACTGGACTTTTCTTTTTTACCCTGTAGATTTTGGGAGGCGGGGCAGAGGGGTTCCTTCAAGTCAGTCTGGATTGACAAGACCCTGAAGTTTTCTTGGCAGCATTTTCAGAAGGGGTTTGCCCTGTCCTTCTTCTTCCTAGGGGTGAGAAAGAGGGGCCAGCCCAAAATCACCCAGCCAGCTTCATGCCCCAGGCAGGATCAGAACTCAAGGTCTCCCAGTTTCTACTCCATCACCTAAGCAATTACACCAAAATGGTTCTCACAGATATAACATCACTCTCTATTCCAGAATGTTTATCAGTCCTAATTCTTAATAGTCATAATTATTTTAAGACATTGCCCTTCCATGCAATTATTATATTCCTTGCATTTCCTTCCTTCTGGCCTTGTTAATCTATTTTTCTCCCTATGTGTACAACAGGAAATAGTTTCTAACCAGCCTCTGCAAGAAGCTGTTCACCTCTTACGACCTACAGAAACAGCACCTCATCTCCTCAAAATGTTTGATGGGGGCCAGAAAATCTGCTAGTGCCTTGTGGGGGGGTTCAGAAGAGCTGTACCTTATCTTTTCCTTTTCATCTTCAAAGAGCTTAAATTTTTCTGGAAAAAATTCAAAATTGGTAGAAGCAGTATGTTGATTAGCCTGAGTGGAGGTCTATAAAATAGTTGCAGGATTCTGAGTTTCTGAAACCATGTCAACAATTGAGATATTTGGGAATAAAAGAAAGAAAAGCAGGTGGGAGGAGGGGAGGAAAAATGTGGATGTTGGAGAGCTCATTATCTGTACCAGGTTATATTATTATATAAAAGTGACAATCTCCAAACATGTAATATGGAGAAGTGATGCTGGGTTGTGCCAGGAGCATTCTTCAAATTTTTCAGGGAAGAGAATCAAGTATATGCCATTAAGGTCCCCCTTTCTGGATAAATTCCACGTATTTAAGGACTGCATTTAGATGCTAAAATCAGCTAATGAGGCTGGGTCATTGAATGTTTTCATAAAAAACCAAGCTTTCTTCTTCTTATATTGTGAAGAATACAAACTGTAATTTTATCATTTGGACAAGAAACTTTCAAAGCTTCCTTTTAAGACAGCATTTGCTTGTACAGACAATCACCCGCATAACTTTTTGCCCACTGGAGTGTCTCTCTTTACCAGAAACTTCTAAATTATTTTTTTCCTTGCTGTCCAACTGGATTGATTGAAAGAATACTTGACTTCCCAGGAGATGAAACTATGGGGATGTGTGAATGGGGTAAGGCTTAACAAAGACCTAATTCCAGTTTACTATGAGCAGAGCATAGAATGGTAGGATTGTATCTGATTGGCTTACATAATTCTTCTTAATGGGATCTGACAGAGATTGGCTCATTTCCCAAGTGGGCGGATCCCTCCCACGTTTTGTCCCTCAAAAGACCAAACTGAGAGATTGAATGGAAAGGACTTGGCCAAACAACTTCTATGGACCTCAAACTGATCAGGCACTTCCTTTTCTTCCTTTGTCCTTAAATAATATTTTACTATCAAAAATCTTTGTCAGGATTCATTTTTACTTGCTTTCCTTCACTTTCTTGACTGAAGCTCCTGCCTGTTTTCAACTACCCCATCGTGATTCTTATGCAGAACATTGTTTATATCTATGGCACGGTAGAAAACTGCAAATGAAATTGAGTCAGCTGTGTGATAATGGCCGTTAAAAAGCCAAATGCAATTTTAGCTCCCATCCACAAAAGGATATTTTCCAAGCGACGGGAAGCAGTTGTTCCACTTTGGAGAAAGATCCAGTTTGGGGCAACATATTTCAAGAAGGAGTCAGCAAAATTGGAAGCGATGCAGAAAAACAGAACAGGAATGATTAAAGAACTAGAAGCTAAGTCCCATAAAGACTGAGGACATGATATGTTTGGCCTTGAAAAGGACAGTGGAAAGAGGTGAAATGATAGCCCTCTTCAAATAATTGAAGGAGGTCAGCTTGTTCTCCATTGTTTCAGAGTGCTGGACACGGAATAAGAGGTTTAAATTACAAGGAGGCAGATTCTGACTCAATATTAGAAAAAACATTAATAGTGAGAGCAGTTCAACAGGGAAATCAGCAACCTAGAAAGGTGGTGACCTCCCCTTTGTACGATGTGTCCAAGCAGAGACCAGTTCTTAATTTGGATTCTGGTACTGCTTAACCATCAATTCGTTACAGTTCTGCAGGAGTTAAGATAAAGCCCATTATTTTTGTACGTTTCAATCAAACACAGTTTGCGAGCATGAAACAGGGATTGTTTAAAGGAGGCCATTGTTTTAAAGAGAGCATTGAAAAATCTGAAGACGGTGACTAGCAAGAATCTGCAAGATGCTACAATGACCTCATTTAGCTTTCAAGAGATTGAATAAATGTGTTTAATAAAATAAATTGTGAGATTAGGAAAGGAATGGAATGAGGTTGGAATGTGGCTGACGGGCCATTTACTTTTATTAAGACAAATTCTGCAAATGGAAACAGAAGCCGCATTTTAGCCAGCTAAATTGTGTTTAGCTGCTGCAATCAGGTTTGGGGGAGAGAATTAACTTCCATAAAGGATGCTGTCTGCCAATGAATTCTGCAAAATGATGGGTTTGAACATTAACGAAAGACAACCATCTTTGGATACTAACGTCCCTAATCCATAACCACAGTGCTTCCTCCAAGCATATGCTCCCTATGTTCTTCACAGCCAGGATTTTTGACTTTGAACTATTCAAAGAGCAGAACTGAATAGACATCTTGCTGCAGATACAAAGGAAGGATCTGGATCCAAGCTGCTCAGATTCCTGTTGGAAAAACCAGAATCTAACCCAGCTTGACAGCAACATAACCCACTATGCAAAAGAAAGGCATGAATAGACATGCATAGTGTTGCGGCATTTAATATTAGGGGATTAATCTCACGTGACTGCAGAAGATTTATTATTAAGACAGACACCTGGAGTAAGCTGCCATTTCCAGAAGAGC
Source organism: Python bivittatus (assembly GCF_059951505.1). Lineage (NCBI taxonomy): Eukaryota > Metazoa > Chordata > Lepidosauria > Squamata > Pythonidae > Python > Python bivittatus. Next base: position 55,004,859 of record NW_028277034.1, on the reverse strand, counting down.
TTTGGATACACAAGGGAGCAGTTCCGAGGTGATTGTCAAAAAAACCCAGATGTTGAACTCTCAACAAGTCAGCAATTTCAAAAAGAAAGGCAGGATAAAAATCAGCAGGGTTAGAAGTTCAGAATGTTTTCAGATGTAAGGCATGGCCGTTAGTTGGTGGAGATTAATAATAACAACAATTTATTAAACTTGTATGCCACGATGTTAAAGTTCTCTTTATTAACCCAGTCCAACAGTTTTGGTTTTTTTAAGCGAAGAGCTAAAGATCTTACAACTCAAAATCCAGTGCAGCTAATTCTAACAAGTTTCTTATACATATATACCACATTCCCTCCTCTCATTTTCCCCCATAACAACCTTGTGAACTAGGCTGGGTTGAGGGAGAGTGACTGGATCTTAGCTATTCAGTGAGTTCCCATGGCTGAGGACAGACTTGAATCTGGGCCTCCCCACTCTTATTCCAATACCTTAACCGCTGCCCCACGCTATAAAACGTTTAAAGTTTTGTAAGAATATTAATAACGTGGACAGCCAAGAAAACAAGCAAATGGATCATCAAACAAATCAATCCAGAGTTCTCACCCAATGCACAAATGACCAAGCTCAAGTTATCCTCCTTCGGACACCTTATATGAAGACCCAGCTCTCTGGAGAAGGCTCTGATGCTGGGAAAGGTGGAAGGAAAGAGAAGATGATGATGACCAGCAGCAAGGAGGATGGACTCAGTTATGGTGGTGATGAGTGCACTGTTGGAAGACCTGAACAGGTTAGGGATTATGGAAGACCTGAACAGGTTAGGTCATCATGGAGAAAATCTTATCTATGTGGTTACTAGGAGTCAAAAACGACTTGATGGCACATAAAAAATGAAAGAATATGAATGTCTTCTATGCATGAAAAATGTTACACTGGTCAGACTTGAATTCCCTAGAAGCAAGTAGATGAGGATTTGAGCAATGTCAGGAATGAACAAGAAAAAAATATCCAGTACTACAAGAGTGCTTTGAGAATGACCACACTACTTCAAGGATCAGATTTTGGATTCTGGGGATGAGAAGACCCTACCTACTAAGGAAAGAAATCAAGTACTGTCTGGAAGTCTGGAGAATGGTTCGATTTCTTTTTTTCATTTCCTGTTACTCTTTCATTTTTGCCCGTGTTGTGAAAAGAAGATTGAACAATAACTGAAAACGTAGTGCCTCTAGGATCATCTTTAAACATGATCCCCAACAATTAATTGTTGCACCTGCAATCTCAAAGTATTCAGAGAGCTTTTGAACTTTGCTTTGGCAGACAAAAAGCTTATTTGACAATATCGATGAGAATGGGAGCCAAAACTATCATATATACCCCTCCCTCCAGTTCTCTAGGACTCAACTATCCTTTTAAAAAATAGTCTTGAAATGAGGTCATGTGAGAGATATCAAAGAGAATCCATTCTTTAGTTGAAGTTTTTCCTGCAGAAAAGTGATGGGATAAAAGACCACCTCTGCAAATTAGTTCTAATGACCTGCTATAATTTGAAATACTGCCAATATCTACTATTTTGTTATATCTGTTCTTCAAAAAGTTTGATAAAACAGCTTTTTATATACTGTTAGTTCTTTTAATGTATATTTTATGTTTATGTATTTTCTGTGACACACACACACGATTTAATTAAATGGTTACACACTAAATAAATAAATGTTGTAAAACTTGCTGCTTTTGTTACGGTTCAGTTCAGGTGGATTAACTTCAGTTATGGGTGGATTAAAGAACAATAAATAAGATACTGGGCAAAAAAAAAATCTCAAGAAATAAAAGGGATTGCAAGTATAGAAAGCTATCTTTCTTCTAAATTTATAACATCTCAAATGAGTGGGTTCTGAATTTCACAAAGAATCATAACTAACTCTTTGCAGGAGAGCATGAAGAACTCAGATAAGAATCCAAGGAATTTACAAAAACAGTGAATAAGCTGAAATTAAGAAAGTTAACTCTTGCTAGTTTGATCTATCTTGAAGTTTATTTTTACTCCTGAAAAAGAAATTAATTTCCAATCTATTGTTGTTTTGTAAGCCCCTGTTGTATCAACAGTCCAGACTATTGGTGTATGGTGTCTTCAGCAGCCACTTTGCCTTTAGTTGGTTGTGAAATTTGTTGTTTATATTGTGTGCGTATTGTATTTTTTAATCTTTGTCAGCTGCCCAGAGTTGCATTTGTGAGATGGGCAGCCGTATAAATCTATATAAATAAATAAATGCACTATTGTTATAAAGAGAGCCATAACTGTAGAATTTTTTTATATTTGTATTCCGCCACGTTCCATGAGGACTGTGGGGGTCATGGAGCTGCTGTGGAACTCACACAGATTGGCCATTTCCACCTTCTTTTTAAACAAAACCATCATGGTTGCAGACACTGAAATGTCCAAGATTTCTAATCACTGAGGCATATCTCAAGTCAAGTTCATGGAAAGGAGGAAAGCAATCAAGCTCATATTGGTCAAGAATCTTTTTTCTAGAAATAATGAAATGTAGGTGAAGAACTTAATATTGTCATGTCCTCAAACTAAATTCAGCTGATCAACCACCATGAAGAGTTCAATGTTCTTCTGTTGTCAAATTTCCACGGGTAAAAAGAGCCTGCCAAACTACTATCAGTCTGAGATCTCTAACAGGGAAGAACCGTGGAACGTAAACAGAATTACACAGTGGCTGAGGAAATATTTGCTAGAGCTACTGAAAACGAGATCATTTTAGAGTCATATATCAGACTCTAAATAGACTTAAAGTTCCCAAGAGAGACCTTAGGAGAAGCCTTCTCAGCAAAGAATTCTGGGGAATGGCCAGTCCAAATCTTCAAATCCCTCCGAAAATGAAACTGAAACTTACACATCTGGACAACTCTAGCTTTTACTCACTACTCTGAAGTTGCTACTCCAACTCAGTACTGCCTCTAGTCAAGATTAAACAGTCCCATCTATCTTTGGATGAGTGTCAAGAGTCAGTAGAAGGACTGAAAGGAAGGGACCCCTAAAGATTCAAGAATGTACTTCAGGCGACTGCAGGCAGAACAATTTCTAATGGCTTAGGAATATGAAAAGATCTAACATGACTTTGTACTTTTGTACAAAGTACAACTGGGGACTGAAACCAGACCCAAGGGATACATGTGTCAGGAGAAGGCCTTTATTCTCCACCAAAAGCAATCGGTAATGCTTGTGAAAGAGCCTTTTATGTCCCATTAAACATAGCAGGGTTTACATCTTATTCCAGATTAACTACTAAACTTTCAAAGGGTGCAAAGGATGTCTCCTTTGCTGGAACATTGCTGTTTGTGTCCAGTCATGACTAGCTGAGATTTTCAATGCACAGGAGACCTAAGATATCATATTCCAATATGCATGGGCACATCCACTTATGATCAGGCAGAGAGTCAATGAGAAGACATGGTCTTTCTCCAAAGTCCAAGAGCAGCTCCATGTTATGCAAAACATCGATGTAGCATGTACACTGCAAAATGATCAACATGAATCCTTACAGTCCAATCCATCAAGTATAGCATGGTTTAAATAATCTTCACTGGGAGTGGATCCTAGATTTTGCATATGTGAATTTTTAGAGCAATGGTATACTGCTTTGGAAAAAGGTTTATTTTTGCAAAGGCTCACTTCTATATCAGAGATGCAAATGGCTTTATTTTGTACACCATTTTCCCCCACATCCAGATCAGAGAAAATATTGGGCTTAAAAGAAGTTTATGAAAGAATCAGAAAGGAAGCAAAATGTTGAAGACTTCCAGGGAAGAATGGCGGACTGAAGTGCCTTAGCAAAAAGCGGAGCCAACGTTTACAGCCAAAAACAGGGAGCCAGTGGGTAGACTGGCTCCTTCAACCCTCTCTGGATAGAGGATGTGAGATCGCCCAAGCTTTTATCCATACAGTTGTTCCTCATGGGAGAGTGCAAAGCAGCGGTCCCTGGAGGGTGGGAGAACCGGAAGCCAAAGGAATTTGCCGTAATTGCTCCAGACGCAAACGGACCTTTTCAAATACACTAAGTTCGCGCCTCCCTTGCTAACCACTTTCGGAAATTGCCTATTAACTGCTTTAAAGAAGTTAGACATCTTCAGAATGACAAGCTGGAAACACCGGGTGCATGCCTTCAATCCTTAGTAGAAGAAAATGAAGATATATCTTTATAATCTTTATGAATTTAAAATAAACAGCAGAAAGCAAGGCAAGGTTTTGGCTATAGAAAATTTTAAACAGATGAGGGCTCAGAAAACGTTGGAATATTGGATTTTGACTATGAAGACTTTGAAATTAATTTTAAAGAATAAATGCATTTTTGTGGGAAAGAAAAACTGTTTTTGATATTGGAGATATACCAATAGAAGCGAATATGTGTAGCTCAGGGTTGAACTGTGGAGTCTTTGGGGTTCTCTGAGCTTGGTTGTTTTCTTGTAAATATTTCATTACCCGGGTAGGTAACATCTTCAGTGCTAGAATGGAAGATGTTACCTAGCTGGGTAATGAAACATTTGCAAGAAAACAACCAAGCTCAGAGAACCCCAAGGACTCCATTGGAGATATAACAAGGCAAATAACTTATAATGGGGTTCAGAGATATTTTTGAGGGACTCCACCAGGACCTTGAATCAATAATGTCAGCTATGTTGTGTCTTCTTGGGAACACTCTGTTCCCAGAAGAGGATGTTAACAGAAAAAGATACACAATAAAGTCTACCTAAGTTCTACATGAACAAGAATTTGTCACCAGAGATAGACAGACAGACAGACAGATATGGATGAGGCTTTAAAAATTAAGAAGAAAATAAAAATGACAATCCCAGAGAGCAACTGGAACAATTTCTTTTTGCTGGACTTACAAAAGAGGCTGTTTAAGCTATTGAAGAAATTTGAAACAAGGATCAACAATCATCTGAATGGATTAAAGAGCAAGATTGTTTTACATAAAAAGAAGGAACACGAAGTCGGTTTATTTGACCAGGGTTAAAATGGGACATGTTGCTATTTTGGGTGGTCCTTTTGGGATTTGCTAATATCTGGACTGGAAAAATGTTGTGTATCGGATTTGCTTACAGTTAACATTTTCCCCTATAGTTACTTTATGTATCCTAATCTGACAGTATTTAAACTGGCTTTGTATCTAGCTGTCTTTTTTACTTTAAGAAATTTTTGTGAGCGCGTTCTCTTTAAAGGAGAAATTATCCCTCTTTGTTGTGTTAAATTCCAGTCTTTTGTTTATACTAGAATACTGGGATTACTTTATGCCTTTTAAATGTGGATTTGTTTATAGTTAAGAGTTGAGATATGGAATGTTTATTTTAATGGGACATGTTATTTGGGGTGGTTCCCTTTGGTTTGCTGGCATCAGGAGTGGAAAAACATTGTGTATTGGGTTTGCTTACAGTTAATATCATGTTTAAGCCTTTTTCCCTACAGTTACTTTATGTATTCTAATCTGATAGCATTTAAATTGGCTTTTTAGCTAACTGCCTTTCACTTAAAGTAAGAGGTTGAGATGTAGAATGTTGAGTTTTATATATATATTACTTGATATTACTCTTTTAGGGCTCTGTTTGGACTTTTTGCTGATACCTGGATTGGAGAAGATGTTACTTATTGGATTTGCCTATAGTTAAGAGATGGGTTATGGGATAAGGAGTTTTAGATCTGTTAATTAAGAGGAGGTGAAGAGATTGTGAAATTGTCTATACTTGTTTAATGAGGGTGGGAAGTTGCTTTCTAAAGGTCTTCTTTCCTTTTTATGTTTCCTTTCTTTTTTTTGCTTTTTTGCCTTTTTGAACCTTTTCCTTTCTTTCCTTTTTTAGTTTGTACTGTCTTTTACCATTGTAATTAAAACTTGTAATAAAATTATTAAAAAAAAGAAAAGAAGCAAAATGTTGAGAAGGCAAAAAAACAATGCAGGTGGTCCTTGTTTAACGACCACTTGGTCAGTGACTGCTCAAACTTACAACAGTGCTGAATGAGTGGTACTTATGATGGGTCCTTGAAGTTCTGGCTGTCACAGCATCCCCATGGTCACGTGATCACCATCTGTGACCTTCTTTGCTGGCTTCTTACAAGCAAAGTCAATGGGGAAGCCAGCAGGAGGTCGCAAATGGTGACCACATGATGTCCTTGCTCAACAACCCATGGTGATTCGCTTAACAATGGCAACCGAAAGGGCTGGAATTTCCGTCACTAACTGGTGCAGTCATGTGACGTTGTGCTTTACGACCGTGTCACTTAGCGACGGAAATTCCAGTCCCAATTACCATTGTTAAGTGAGAACTACCTGTATAAGAACGTAAAAGACTCAAAGGGGTGAAATAAAGTTGCTCGTCATACTTGGGAACATCAAATATTTTTGAATTCCTATCAGCACGTGCAGGATTTTTCTAAATGTGAAGCAATTTTACAATGCAGGCTAGGACTGCATTTTGGCTTTGCTATCTGTAACTCTTCAACTGAAAAGTACTTTTTTTCCTATAGTAAGTTTGTAAGTGAAAGTACACTGAATGAATATTAAGAACTACTTAAGAGAAGTAATTATATTACTTAATATAAATGTATTAGAAATATACACATACTTGAATAATATTTGCATTAGGTAAGTATATACAGAATTGCAATTATTTACTGTTATAACGACATATTAACACGTCTTTTTCCTTTGTTGTATTTCTTTCACCTCTTTGTAAAAGCAATTTCTAGGTGCTTTTTCTTTCTTTCTTCTTCTCAATAATAAAAAACAAAACAAAAGAATTACTTAAGAGGGAAAAAAAGCAGGCAGGAAGTGAAATGAGATGCAGAAGAAAATTAAGTTCTTTGAGGATGCAAGGAATTAACCCTCAATCAGGAACAAGACACAATTCCCTTGTCAACATAAACTGGAAGATAAGCTCTTATATTAAGCCAGATTTCCCCCGCTGGAGGAACAAATACTGTTTGCTGCCCTAGCAGAAGAATTCTGACATTGTTCACGCTGCTTTATCATTTTCTAGCAGCCTCCTGCGACCCTTTTATAAATCTTGCAGACCACTCATGATCACAAAACTGGACAGACATTCCAGATGGGCCACACATATGGAATATCTCGTGCCCAGCCTCAATTTCAGGGAAATTGACTGCCAAGGTTTTTATCATCCTTTCCTTGTTAACTGCAGGCAAAGTTGCAGGATAAGACAAGATCGCCCAATCAGAAAACATCTTCCTTGGTGGCATTCATTGTGAATGAAAATATGAATGATGTTGCTTAGGAATAAGCAGCAAACGCCTTTACCGGGAATTCTGAACTCGCTGGTTTGTAATAGAGAAACTCTCTGCCTTTCCGTGAAATCACCCACGTGCTGCACTGAGAATTGTGCATGTATCAGTGTGTGTGTGTGGGTGTGTGTGTTGGGGACATAGCTAAGCTTATTGTAAAATATACTGCAAGTCTGCAATGTAACATACAGACATATACAGTAATACTTTGGTTCACGAACGCTTCTGTTCTTGAACAATTTGGTTCGCGAACAGCAGCATTTGCAAAATTTTGCTTCCATTCACGAACTCCGCATCGGGTGATGAACATGACCCGCGGCCACCTTCCCTGCTCTGACATGCGGTCGTGGCTTCCTCTAGGTGAGATCGCGGTCGCAGACAGACACTTGCTGTGAAGCTTTCTGGTGTGCTTTTTAGCACATACAGTACATCCAGCATGGCTCCAAAGAAAGTGCAGAGCAAGCATGGTGGTAAAAAGAAAGTGCAGAGCGGTAATGAAGGTGACAAGAACGTGCAGAGCAAGAATGGCAAGAAGAAGCTTTTGAAGAAAATAACCACTGAACTGAAGAAGGAAATTGTAGAAAAGCACGGGCATGGTATTCGTCTGACTGATCTGGCCTCGGAGTACAAGATGGCGAAGTCGACAATCTCGACTATTTTGAAGAATAAAGATGATTAAAAAAAAATACATATGGTTCAGAATGGATTAACCTTATTTACATTGAACCTTATGGGGAAATTTGATTTGGTTCGCGACCAGAATCGTGGAATGAATTAAGTTCGTGAACCGAGGTACCACTGTATTAGACTTTTGCATCAAAAGCAATCTAGCTAACAGTAAAATATACGATTTAAGAAGAATCTCATAACAGTCTCAGAAGGGCCTAATATGCAGTAAGTATTTGTATTAGCCACATATTTATTCAGAATAATGTAGTGCAGTGTTTCTCAACCATGGCAACTTTAAGATGGGTGGACTTCAACTCCCAGAATTCCCCAGCCAGCCATGCTGGCTGGGGAATTCTGGGAGTTGAAATCCAGACGCCTTAAAGTGGCCACGGTTGAGAAACACTGACGTAGAGGACTGGAAACCTCTTACGGACCTTTTGTGTAAACACACACACACACACACAAATGAACTTGTGATTGATGGTTTTGATTAGACAGGATAGATTATAGAAAGAAGAGCATCATGATGGAACTTGACAGAGAGAGGTTAAAATATAATTGCACTTATAACCACTGTGAAGAATATCGGAAGCCACTTCTTTGTATCTTTCTTCTCTTCTATTTTTCTTTAACTTCTTTTTCTTTTCTTGAACTTTTTGCTTTCTCTTTGCTTTCTCTCTTTTTCTCTTGTCTTCTTTCCTTTCCTTTATATTAGCTTGTATTTGTTTTTATCTTTATCTTTTTTTTAAAAAAAGTTTTAATAAAAGTCGTGTGTGTGTGGGGGGGGGAGAGAGAGAGAGAAACACTGATGCAGAGGACTGTATTCCAACTATAGTTAAGATTTACAACACTTCCTACTGCAGGGTTTTTCAAACTGAGTTGTGCAGATCCCTGCAATTCCATAAAAAGTCGATGAGGTCCCATGAGATTAAGGGGGGGGGGAGAAACCCTCAAACGCAGCCAATTTTCTATCACTAGAGCTTTGCTTCTTGATCAGGGATTCCAAGATTTTTTTCTTTCCTTTCAACTAACCAGTTTTGTGCCCTGAAAAAGTTTGAAAACCCCAAATCTTCTAGTTGACCTTAATTCCCCTTTTAAGATTTGGAATCAGCGCAGTCGCTTTCACAACATCACTCGCATATTCAGGATGGGAGGGCCATTCTTAACAGGTCCTCTCTTCCTGGAGCTGGTTTGGGGAGCTCTCAGCCTGGGCTGGGGCATGCAGATTCTGGTCAGGCTGTTCTCCTCCTTGGTCACTCAGCTGGCCTTGCAGCTCCAAGAGTTGGCGTTTTCTTTCACTGTCTGAAGACGGCTGCCGAGATGCATACCTCTTTCCTGCTTCCCTGCTGTTTTCCTGGCTTGACCCCTTTCCTGACACACCCACCACATCCAGGCTTGGTTTCTGTTCCATTTTGTGGGACAAACTCTCCCAGGAAGGAGAGGGTGGGGCGGTTTGAACCCTCCCTTCCTGGCAGTACCAAAACTCTGGATCCCAGGACAGACAGAAATGCCTGCTCACTCGGGGTGGGGAGTTCACTCTTCCACATTTCACGTATTGCTTGCCCCATTAATTCACTGCTTTCGCTTTTGTCTTGCTATTGTTTTATGCTGGTCATTGCCTAAAATAAAGAAATGAATGAATGAATGAATGAATGAATGAATGAATGAATTCATTCATTCATTCATTCATTCATTCATTCATTCATTCATTCCATCCAACTGAAATGGCATCAACATGCAATCCCAAGACATCCTCAGCCTTGGGGGACAATATTTCTTTCAGCCATATTACCACAGATAAGGAAGCTTTCCATAGTTGGAGTGGTTTAACATTTACACAAAGCCACAGATCACTTGGAGTGAACACTTTTCACCATTTATTGTTGTTTTCTTCATCCAGTAATTCACTGGCTCTGTTTCCACAAAGTACTTGTGTTGGTCTCTTGCAGCAGTAATAAACAGAAGTCTTGCGGAACCTCAGAAACTAAGAAAGATATTATTGCATCTGTTTCTGTAGCTCCAGAAGAGCTTATGCAACAACATTTTTCTTCTTTAAGGAGCCAGACATCTTGTTGCCAAAAGCCCATTTGGTTTTGAATAATTTGCATTTCTGGAAGAAGCTCTGAAGATCATTAAACATCTAGCCTCTTGTCTTGGGAACATCTTTAGGAGAAAAATGTCCTTCCTCAAAACGATCTCAGAGCGAGTACAATATGTATTGACCTATATGATTCAAAGGAATTGTAAACTGATCACTGCCAAATTTCAACGGAGGATCTTCAATGGCTCCACTTCAATATTTATATTAATATTGAATATTGATAAAAGGGCCCAATAGCAAGAGAATGTTCACCTGGCTCTGAAAGCGAAAAAGATCCCTGCTGGTCTAATTTTCAGGGGAATAACACCTCAGAGCTGAAGACTGCAAATTCCTAGGAGTCTGCTGAGGTAGGCAATACATAATTATGGTAAGAAATAAATAGTAATTAATTAAAATAAGTTATCACCTCCAAGAATTACAAATTCCAGAAGTCCTGACTTTGGATAATGATGGTACAGCTAAAAGAGCTTCTCCAGATGGGTTTCCATGGGGACTAAGAAAATTTTGAAGGTCCTGGTCTCTGACACTGTCCCTCTTGTTGGCTGTGTGTCACCAGGGTTTGTTGCCACCAGCGTTTGCACGTGGTCAGCACACAACCTGTCTGGTTGCCTTTTCCTCACCACCCCTCCAGCCTTCCGTCTTCTCAGATACACATGCGCAAAACCCAATTCCTGCGTGGACAGCTTGCAAATGAGTATGTCCTGTTGAGTTGCATGGGAATTAATAGAGAACATGGATTGATTGATTGATTGAATGATTGATTAAGAAAGAAGCACCATCCCACCTGAGATCAGACTGGCTCCCACCTTGCAGGCCTTTTGAAAAGCCTTCAAGACCTGGCTGTTCTCCCAGACAGGGGAGTCAGGAGGTTGGCTGAGCCTGGGAGGTATTATTCATTAATTGCTGGTGGATTTATCCTCAGTTGTCATTTTCTTTCTTTTTTGGCCTTGGTTTTATTTGTATCTTTGCTTTTTTTTCTTACGTTGATCTTTTTACCTGTGAAGACACCCTAGAGTTGCCTTGACAAGATGGACGGAAGAAAAGAGGAAGAGGAAGGAGAGAGGGAACTTGCGCGGATCAGCTGGTCAGTTGGCAACCCTGCTGATTGCTGCTTTTTTCAACATGACAGTGACACCTACAATCTCTTATCCTGTGAAGGTTCTTTATTTTGATAATCACCTAGAAGTTTTATACTTTGTCCTTGGCAGGATTCTTTTGCTCCTAATCACTGCCATAAATATGAGAGGTGACAATTTTCAGTTGGGATATTTCAATGGCAGAACAAAACAAACTGTTGATTGCTGTTTTCTACTGTACTTTTGTTCCATAACCTTTCCCCCCTCCCTGATAATAAATTCAGAACTTCCAAGCCCTTTTATCTATTTCCACATTCAGTTTTTTCTCCTTAAAATGTATTAATATAGCATAATTATATAGTATAAATTATAGTCAATCCCATTCGCTTGAATAATTGATTAGGATTAGATATTATTGTTTCATCATTCTAATGCATGATAAAGCTTTAATTTATTTATTAACAAAAAGTTAACATATTTTTACCTTCCTTTCAGATGAAAAAGCTCTCAGGGGTTTTCCACATCAATTGTCATAATCAACACCAATTTTCTTAAAGTAAAGAAAAATATGTGACGCAAAAGGAAACAGTGATGAGGAGGGAGTAAGAAAATAAACTCAGACATCAATTCTTAATTAATGGTACCATTTTTTAAAATAATTATTAGCTGGTATTGATGCAATGTGGGGGGGGGGGGAATCAAAGAAAGTTGATTTTCAGCATTGTTGAGGGGACAACCCAGCTTTCTATGTCTCAGTCTACTGCAACCGGGCAGAGACTGTTTTAAACCCAGCTTTATTCTCTGTGATATATTTATTGTGATGGCTGGTGTGGGTCTTCTGGGCTGTGTGGCCGCGTTCTGGAAGTTTTGTTTCCTAACGTTTCGCCAGCACCTGTGACTGGCATCTGCAGAGTGGGCACAGAGAGAACTGCTCCTGTCTGTGCTCCTGCTCTTTGAAGATGCCGGTCACAGATGCTGGCGAAACGTTAGGAAACAAAACTTCCAGAACACGGCCACACAGCCCGAAAGACCCACACCAGCCATCGTATGCCGGCCGTGAAAGCCTTCGACAATACAATGATATTTATTCTTTGTAGTAAATAGAAGTTTGCATTCCTGGCACCTGAATTTGCTATTTTGAAGTACAGTGGTACCTCTACTTACGAACTTAATCCGTTCCGTGACTCTGATCGCAAGTCGAGTTGGTTGCAAGTCGAAGTAAATTTTCCCATAAGGTTCAATGTAATTACCGTTAATCCATTCCGGCGTCCGCAGATCACGCATCAGGGGTGGAAAAACGGCCGCTGACCACGCGGCAGGGTGGAAAAATGGCCGAGGAGCACATGTCGGGGCGGAAAAATGGCTGCGGACCACGTGTCGGGTGGGAAAATGGCCACGGACCACGTGGAACGGGTGGAAAATGGCCAGGGACCACGTGGAACGGGTGGAAAAATGGCCAGGGACCACGTGGAACGGGCAGAAAATGGCCGCGGACCACGCGGCAGGGCGGAAAAACGGCCGCGGACCACGTGGCACGGGCAGAAAATGGCCACGGACCACATGGCACGGGCGGAAAATGGCCGCGGACCACGCGGCATGGGCAGAAAAATGGCCACGGACCACGTGGAACGGGCGGAAAATGGCCGCGGATCCGGTTCGTAAGTCGAGGCGAGTTCGTAAGTAGAGGTAAATTTTTGGGGCTGGAGCTGGTCATATCTCGAAAAATTCTTAAGTAGGGGCGTTCGTAAGTAGAGGTACCACTGTACATCTCCCATATTCCTTTGCTATTAATATGCAGTCTGGGGATGATGGAAATTGAAGTCCTAATTGTATAGAGCAGAGTTTTTTCAAACTGTGTTTAATGGAGTTTCGTGAAAGGTTAAGGAAAGAAAAAAATATCACACAGATGCAACCAATTTTCTATCACTAGAGCTTTTGCCTCTTGCTAAGTAGTTCCAAGAATCTCTTTTTTCACAGACAGGCTCCACAGCTGAAAAATGTTTGAAAATGTCTTCTCTAGAGGGTCTAAAGCAGTGTTTCTCAACCACAACAACTTCAAGATGTGTGGACTTCAACTCCCAGAGTTCCCCAGCCAGCCATGCTGATGGATGACCTCACCCAGCAGTTTCATGTAGATGTTAAACAAAGAGAGGAGGAAGTGGCAAGTCTTGCAGCACCCCACAAGTGAGGGGCTAGATATGGAAAGATGAAGAGAAGACATGGCATCTGAAAAGCACAGAAGGAGGATGGAACTGACTTGATCTCCATTTTTGAAGACAAGATTAGAACTAATAATTTGACTTTGCAAGAAAACAGATTGTGGTGCATTGGTAAATATCAATTATTTAACATTTAAATAATATTCCAAAGCAGATTTTGGTTAAATATACGGAAAGTTCTCCAACACAACAAGCTGTTCAACAGTGTGACAGATTTACTTTGGAGGTGCTCAGTGTTCCTTTACTGGAGACATTTAAAGAGGAACATAAAGAATGCTCTAGTGACAAAATTCATGCACTGAGCAGGGAAAAGCAATCTTGGAGGCCATTATTTCAAACCACTTCAAACCTGCTCAGTGGTTTGAAATAATGGCCTCCAAGATTGCTTTTCAATTATAAAATTCTATACTCTTATGAGAAATAAACCACTATAGAGTTTTAAGATGTATGGGTGTTGACATCCAAAATTCCCAGATCTCAGACTGGGTTTGGTTGATGATGATAAAACCATTACTGAATGAATGAATGAATGAATGAATGAATGAATGAATGAATGAATGAATGAATGAATGAATGAATGAGAAGACTATTTGCCTGCTAAGATGATACTCAAATGCATTGTGAATGAGCTCAGGTTCATATCTCTTGTTCATCTGAAAAGCATCAATGTGAACTGTTGTTCTTAGGAACATATGCTACATTTAAAAAAAATTTTTTACTAGGCATATATTATGTTTCTGCTTTTTATTTGCTACCTCTGAACTATATAAGCATAGCTCTGGAGCATGAAAAGTTCATCGTATTTCAAAAAGCTTGTCAGGCAAGGTTGTTAGTCTTGGCATAGTCAGCCTATTTTTTTGGACACTTGATAACTATTAAATATTATTACTTGGAATCCTATTTTTATTATACCTTGTACATGAATGGAAACAGACTACTGTTTGCTGTAACTGATCCTGCATTTTAGATTCTTAATTAGCAGGACAAGATAGTTTTTCAGTGGAAAAGTTGTCTAACATTCCGCATACAAATGTAAGCTGGGTTGGTTGTAGCCAGGATCAAAACCCTAAAGGAAAGCAGTTCAAACAACAACAGTGAGCAATTTTCTGGGTTCACAATAATTGGAGAAATGGACATGAACATCATAAAAATTACTGATGCCAAATTTCTTACTTGTATTACTAATATTATACACATACACTCTTTTTCTCTCTTTCTAAAGCTTTATCTTCATTAATTTTGGAGCTGGAGAAGACTCCTGAGAAGATCATGCACAGCCAAAACAAACAACAAACAAATCAATCATGGAACAAATTAACCCAAAGTTGATTTGGGGCACAAATGACCAGGGTCAAATTATCCTACTTTGGACACCCTATGCAAAGACTCAGCTATCTTGGGAAGTCTATGATGCTGGAAAGGTGGAAGGAAAGAGAAGAAGAGGATGATGGGCAGTAAGGTGGATGGACTCAATTACAAGGGTGAAGAGTACACCCTTAGAAGATGTGAAGGACCAGGCTGAGGACAGTTCTGGAGAAAATACATCTGTATGACCACTAAGAGTCGACACCAACTTGATGGCACATAATCGATCAATTACTCTCTATATAATTGCAGGCACAGATAAGGGTGAACATGAATCAACATGCCTTTATCTGAAGGCTAAAGTTTATCTAGTATTCCTAATATGTCCTAATATTCTTTAGGAAATTGCCACATTATGTGCATAAACAGGATAGTAACTGAACACTGTCAAACAAACTATATAGATAACAGGAAGAGCAGCATAGCCCAAGATGGCTAAAGGAATTTCAGCATCATTTTGATCCATGTCATTTAGAAGGATATACGGATCGTTAAAACTAACTAGCCCACAAAGTTTTTAATATTACTTTTGTCTGATAGGAAAAAAATATGTATGCATTTTAACAGGCTGCTCAACTGATTGTATCAACACAATCAGGTAACAAACTTCCATTTCTAATTTCGGAGTCAAATTAAAGCAGAGAAATAGCACTGATCAAATTTCTTCCCAGTCTGCCTCATTTTTGATTTCCTGCTAGAAAGCTGAAAATGTATTTTCCCATGGAAAATGTTTCCTGTATATGGAAAACGAGTTTATTTTCCAGTCATTTGAGCTTTTCTGTGGTCTATCTGTGCCTTATATGAAATTTTGAAATGATTACTTCAAAAATTGTATAAATATAAATCAAAGCAATAGTTTAGGATTGCAAATTGATTATAATGAGACTGTGATTTCATTATAATGGTGAAAGGTGGTAACTTTCTATCCACTTTGCAATCTGTATATTCCCTCACAAGAGGAAGTTATTTTCCTGACTAAAGCTTGAATAAAAAAGGGAAAAATCTTTGGCTTCACAATTCCACCAAGTTTTCGGAGGATCCACACGTTGTCCAGATACCTGTTCTAGCACTTATATTTTGATGCTTCTAGGGTTAAAATGATGGAGGCCATATAAAAGCATTTGTAACAAATGAATAAATAAAATTTGAAAATGAATTTTCCAAAAAAGAATCCTCCCTATCAGAGAACAGTTGGGCAGCTTTTCCCAAGATCTCCGAATGAGGCCATGTCAGCTTGAAGGGGGAAATTGTCAAAAGCAACCCCTTCTTCTCATGAACTTATTAAAAATATCCTTCGTAACGTTAAGGGGTAGAGCACTTATGGTAAGAGTCAGCTCCTTGTCTGAATGGAGCGTAAGAGCTTCTCGAGAGTCATTATGGTCAATTTAGAAACAGAACAACCTGTCATAAATATTCACTGACTGACAGGTATACCTAACTCTTTCATCTATAAAATATTGCCTAGATCAATTTCTTTTTCATTTTTTTTTCTAACTAAACCAAGCCAAAGAGAATGGGCAACCTGTTTTGAGAAGGCCCCTCAATTAACCAGAAGTCTTATCTATGCATGTATCGCAAGCATTGTGTTCAATTAAAAACAGAAAAGGCAACGAGAGCTGAACTTGACGCTTAGTGGCTGCATCATCTGTGCAGTTTTCTTGGCCGCGTTACCGGAGGGGTTTGCCAATAACTATTCCCAGAGCTTTTTTTCCCTTTAATTTCTCAGTCTAGCCAACAACCTTGGAATTCCCAGGCTGTCCCCCATCCAAGTCTTAACCAGAGCCAACCCTGTTTAACCTCTGAGATCAGCCAAGGTCAACTAGATGTTGCCAACTGCTGAGTTGTGGCCCTTTTTACTGGGTCTCAGAAGAACTGCAAGAGTTTTGTGACTCAACTATTTCCAAAAGGCCTCTGGTTGATGTGCCAACCAATGATTGATTTGCAGTCCAAGCTAATTTCTTAAAACATTATGGAAACTGAAGTGCTCCAAATTGGTTTCCCTCATTTCACTGGTCTAGGATATGCTAGCTGTCACTTAGATCTTTTAGACTACAAATGTATAACTTTGAAAAGGAAGGAGAATCTTCTTTTACTTCAAAAGATCTGGAAGATATCTGGTCCCTACTCTGCTTCCATTCATAGTATGGATGGATGGCTAGGACAATACTTCCTGCATCTGGGAATATTTCTACTCCATTCAGGTGGGCCAACTACAAATGTGAATGCAACTAAAATTTGACACATTGCATTGCTTTGACCCAGTACGTCAGAAATACACATCTGTATTTGACACCAGGGAAATTGTCTGAAGACATATAAAGTACTTCTAAATACTGCTGGAAATGTGAAAAACATGGACATTTCATCACGCATGGTGGACTTGTGAAAAAGCAAAAAGATACTGGACACAAATATATGTGGCGATGCGGAGAGTTTTAAAATCTTTTATTTGGATGAAACCAGAATTTTTCTTACTAGGACTTATGGATAGTCAACTAGAAAAGGCTCATGGACAATTGGTTTTATGGAGTCCTTGGGGTTCTCTGAGCTTGGCTGTTTTCTTGCAAACGTTTCGTTACCCGGCTAGATAACATCTGCAGTGCTAGAATGGAGTGGGGTTTGCTCTCTGTTTATATACTGTGGCATGCCCTGCCAGTGTTGGTAAGGGTGGGGGTTTTGTTTTATTTTTTCCCTCTGGTAGTTCCTTGATTAAGGTATTGTTTACTGCTTGATTGTACATCTGGTGATATTCTTGGTATAATCTCTGCTTATCTGGGTAATGATTGCTTGCAAGGAGATGTTCTGGTCTTTCGTTTTCCTTTCTTTTGTCTCTTTTGAACATTGTGTAGATGTTTATCTCTGTATGCCTGTTGATGGCTGCCTTGTCTGGATACCAAGCTTCCAGGAATTTCCCTCACATTTCATCTAAGATGCTGACAGTTTCCCAGTTGAAACTATGACTGAGTCTGTCCATCTGTTGTGAGATTAAGGAGTTTTCATCATGTCTTCTGACTGCTTGTTGGTGTTCATAGATGCGCTCTGCTAGCCTTCTGCCTGTCTGTCCTACATAGTGGCTGTTACAGTCCTTACACTGTATGTTGTTGTTGTTGTTCAGTCGTTAAGTCGCGTCCGACTCTTCGTGACCCCATGAACTATATCGCGCCAGGTCTTCCTGTCCTTCACTGCCTCCCTTAGTTGGCTCAGTTTCATGCTCATTGCTTCAGTGATGCTCTCTAACCATCTCATCCTCTGCCGTCCTCTTCTACTTTTGCCTTCAATCTTTCCCAGCATCAGGGTCTTTTCCAAAGAGTCCTCTCTTTGCATTAGGTGGCCAAAGTATCTGAGCTTGAGCTTCAGTATCAATCCTTCCAATGAGCAATCAGGGTTGATTTCCTTTAAGACTGACTGGTTTGACCTCCTAGCAGTCCAGGGGACTCTCAAGAGTCTTCTCCAGCACCACAGTTCAACTGTATGTTGTAAATGACTCCTATTTTTTCTTTTTGGGCTACTGGCTCTTTTGGTTTGCTTAAGATGTTTTGGAGGGCTTTAGTTGATCTGTGTGCTATGGAAATGCCAAGTGGTTGTAATAGTCTGTTGGTTGTTTCTGAGACATTTCTGATGTATGGCAGTGTGATCCTTTTCATAGCTTGTGTTGGCTGAGTTGTAGTAGGTTGAGTGGTCAGGCACTCTTTGATAAAGTTGCATGGATATCCATTTTGTTGGAAGATGTTGTATAGGTGGTCTGTTTCCTTTTTCTGCTGTTCTGAGTTGCTGCAGTGCATTTGTGCTCGCTTGAATAATGTTCTTACACAGCTCCTCTTGTGGGAGGTAGGGTTGTTACTTTGGTAATGGAGTATTTGATTAGCGTGGGTTGTCTTCCGATAAACTTGGGTTTCTAATTTACTGTTGTTTCCTCTGCTGATGACGATATCCAGGAAGGGTAGCGTATTGTTGTTTTCTTCCTCTCTGGTGAATTTTATTCCTTTGAAGATGTTGTTGCTGGTTTCATGTGTCTTCTCTAGTTGTTCCTTTTTTATTATAACAAAGGTGTCATCTACATACCAGATCCATACTTTTGGTTGTATGTGTGGAAGTGCTATAGTTTCTAGATGCTGCATTACAATCTCTGCTGAGTCCTGAGAGTGGTGATCCCATGGTATATATATGGTAACTTCAGCGAAGCTATTATATGCACAAAGATGGAAGACTACAGAAATACCATAATGGAGGAGCGGATGGTGAAGATGGCAGAGCTTGCAGAAATAGCTCAACTGACTTGTTTGATTAAGGAGGGAACAACAATTACTTTTATAAAAGACTGCAAACCCTTAATGAAGTTTTTGCTGAAAAGGGATAAAATGAATTGGTGATTTCAGGATTTATTGATGAAAAAGGCTTCTTTATGGGAAGAAGGGAACCATGGTATGGAATTTGGAAGGGTGGAGATGCTAACTGCTATGTCTGGAACTGCTGCAAAGAAGATCGGAAGTCGCTTCTTTAGATCTCTTTCTTCTTCTCTTTTTCTTTTGTTCTCTTTCACTTTTTCTTTTCTTCTTTCATAATTCTTTCTTTTTTCTACTTTTCCTTTTAGGTTTCCGTAGTTTTTTAATCTCGTGTAAAATTTTCTTTTAATAAAAATTATATTAAAAAAAGAGATCTGTATGGGCCCAATACAAATCACTCATAGTATCTAATTAATTTTTCTCTTCATTAACACTACAACATCATCTCTGAATAGATCAACCCCATAAAGATTCTTCAAGTTTTTGGTCCAGTAAAGTTTACTCACAAGAACATTTTTTCAGAAAAGAGATAACATTAACTAAACACCCAGCCTGGATAAGCCCACATTTTTTTGCTGTTGTTATCATGATGCTTCCTTGACACAGGCATACACAAACACACCCAGCTGCTTATGAATCTTTGCCTACTTTGGAAAGAAACGCATTCTTAGACTTACTTTCAGAGATCATATGTATATTCTGACACTTCTAAGAACGGTAACCCCCAAAATTACACTATTTTGTCATAACAACCCCATGATCGGAGGTTCCACTGAAATGGCAACTGATCTGAGATTGCCCAACGAATGTATACATAATTCATTATAACAGGGTCTGGCTCCAAAAACAGTGTACAATGGCAGGATGTAATACTGTTTACTGTAACACGAGTGAGCCACATAAACTAAGTTTGGCAACTTAGACTATTGCAATAATCTACACAAATAAACCTCTTTTGATGTGTCATCACCAGTATATCAGCAGAATAAATATGAGAGAGAGAATGCCTTCAACAAATATTCCGGGGTGCTTACAAAACTATGTTTAAAAACAAATGAAAAAACACAAGTAGAACGAAACGATGAAAAAATAAATCACAATGTAAGTCCAAGAGAGTTCAGTGTCCATTCTTCCTTCCATGAAGATGCGAAAGAATTGGGAGAATAAAGGTCAAAAGGAAAAGAAAAAAAGAGAATGTGCAAAAACAGCACTGTATACATTTCTCAGAATTATAAACACATCTGATAATAGATTTATTGGTCTCTGACATGCCATAGGGCTCTTAGTTTTTTTACTGTGCTAGATTGACATGAAAGCAAGAATGCCTGATTTTTATCTATGGTCACTCTTCTTTGTCATTTTTCTTCCTCATTTCACCTTCTTCATTCTCTCCGCCCTACAAAAAAACTATTTGTATTTAAAATGTTCTTCTCTTAGAACTCTACACCATACAGTTGATGGAGTTGATTATGATTCATGAAAATATACTTGATAAGCCACCGCAGGACTGCATTTTCTTAAATTTAAATGTCCTGACCTGTCATATGGCATCTGGAAATACATAGAACATACATGTTGTTGTCCCCCTGGCTCCACATTCCCAGCTGGAAGTGCCCAGCAACCAGTAAACTATTCCACAAGTCACTATTTTAGGAAAAACGATGGGAGTTATTGACTTTACCCAAGGCAAAACATAGCTATGTGTTATGATGGCTTCTAGTCCTACCTCCTCAACACATCACATTCTACAGAAGATTGTTTGGAAGGTTCATCTCACTGTTTCCTCTCTCTTTCTCCAGCCTGTTCCTCCTATCTTCTCCAGAACTATTCCACTTCTCCTCTTCTTTTAGTCTGTGAAGGAAATCCCACTGGCACATAATGTACAGAACCCACAAACATGCTCTGAACCAGTACATGATTTTCTGCCAGAGAGAATCAGGGCTGTTGGCTCCCGATAATTTTGGCTCTGATTTCCAAGCAAAACAAGGAGAGAGAATTGTGCATTAAAAATGTCATTACCTTGGGGTGGGCATTATCTTGAGACATAAAAATAAATAGGGGGAGAGAGACAAACCCAATATATTTTATTGCTTCTTTTCAGCATTCAGCTTTCTTTGATATTGTCACACTTCAGGTCAAGCACAACAATAAATCACTATTCTTCCATAACCCAAATCTCTCATTTAGGATAAGCTGATAAAGCAACTTATCTAGCATTATCAAGTCCTTGAAGTTCTTGCTGTTATCAAGAAAGTCAAGCACTTGAAAATGGTAGATAAGTTGTATTATTGAAGGCAATCATATAAAGATCCACCTACTGCAAATACAAAACCAAGCCCTATATGTATGTCAACCCAGGGTTTAAATTCTAAATTGTTTCTTCCCATCCTTCCAATTAATGGACTGTGGGTTCTATTACCAGCCATGCGATTGGAAGACATCTGCTCAGACTAGTTGGGGGGCACATAACCAAATTTAAAGTTCAGCCCTGTCTTTTTAAGATAAAGGCTAACTTTACAGCCATTAAACTCAACCACATCCAAGTCTGCAAAGGGGTAGGAAAAATGCACAACAGTATTGTCTTAAGTCAGTTTTACAAGTATCAAAACTTTTTAAACATAAATATTTGGTTTCCTGCCTTTTCCCTTAACAAATATATGTGGATAATGCCCAATGATTCTAAGAAAGACTGCAGGATTTTATGATGTGTCCATTACTGAGAAGCAAAAATATCACCTGTTTTATTCATTTTAGAACTTTTTTATGGTTTTCCAGCAGGAAAAGTAGCTCTTCACTCCATAATAGCAACAAAAATAAGGAAGAAGAAGAAGATCCCACCTCTAGATTACAGTCACATCTATTGTCAGGTCTAATTTGAGCCTTAGTAATCTTTTATTATTCCTCTAAACATTCTTTTTCTTCCTGACCAGAGTCTTTTTTTCAGGCTGTCTTGCTTGATTTTTCTCCAGAGATCTGTGCAAAACCCCCTAATCAGCCAGTTTCTATCACTGGTAGCCAAACACTTTTATTCTTCTAGTGAAGACATATTGGATGAATTATTTCAAAAATTCTTGTAAACAACATCTGCCGATGTCCATGTCAGGAAATATTACTGTAATCCAGTATAGTCATGGGCTCAAGTCCCAAGCACTTAAAATTTTTGAGGAGGTCAATCACTGTAAGCAAATCTGAGAATATGCTAAACTTCTTTAGGGCCCTGGGACCACTCATAATTACAATTCAGCTACAATTCAAGAAGAATTCAGCTTTTTGAGAGACTTCAGGATCTGCCATTACACAAGCTTTTCTGGTGATGGTTAAAAGCACGTAAGTAATGTTTGTTGTGATGTTTGTCGTCAGAGAGACAACTGAATGAGCTTTTCACTACTTGGAAAATTCTTGAAGCTGTTGCCTCTTCCATGACTAGAAAGCCAGATTATGGCAATGGGAGTGGAATTATGGAACAGAATTCAACTTTGTTTGGTAGAGAACTCAATCTATTTTGGTGGAGGTCCATACTGTGGTTGAGTCATCACTTAAGACTGACTTAAAACACAGCACAGGATCAGGATGCCTACATTTAATTTTCATATCCTAATCAGAATGGATCTGCATAGTCTCTAGCTGTGATTACTAGAAAAACAGGTGGGCCTAATTTCTGATCACTCTTCTAGTGCTAAGCTCTTAGATGGATTTTCTGGTTATTTGAAAGTTTCAGATAGCAAACACAAGTTCTTTGGACCCACCTAAACCTCTTAAAATAAATTGTCACATCCTAGGTTCTCCCAATGGAGAATGTACATTACTTGATAGAGAGTGTTCTTGTCTCTTTTATGTGTGTAGAGAATTAAAACCCTGATCAATTAACATTGCTTCTGAACTCTTTACAGCCTCTTCTCTTTATGAACTATCTGTGTCACAAAATAACTCTCAACAAAAGTAGGTCCTGAAAAGAGAAAACAGTTACAGGACAGGATAAAAAGCCTTTGGAACAAGATTCACAGGAATGTCACAGTTCTAGATAGAGTGTCAACATCTAGAGATCTGGGTTGAGCCAGGAGTCATGCACAATAAAGGAATGGAAATGGGGGCCATCCTCAAGCAAAGCTCCAGATGTTGCATCCAGCTGTGATTTCTCAGTTTCAATCACCATTGACCATGTCTGCACAATTACGTCTCCCAGGGGTTTTTCCACAGCGCACCCTCCTCATGACTGCAGACAGTCCTAATTTAAGCTTAAAGACAGGCCCATCTGTAACTGATGTTTCTGATCAGAGAAACAATTAACAAAAAATATTCCCTAACTTTCAAATTTTATCTTAAGCTCATCCACGTGTAAGGACAGCATTCTCTATGTAAACTAGTCACATACAACTAAATAAATGTACGATGTTCTCTCCCTCATATAAAGTCCTGTATAGGGGGGGCTTAATCAAATGTAAAGATATCATCTCTTCACTGATGATGTATAAGAATGGACACTAGCCACAGCCAGAAGCAAGAAACCTGAATCACAGACCTTGGTCTATGCAGAAGGGCTTCCAAGTCCATTTCACATTAACAAACTTTAAAAAAAACACATGGAAATCATAAGAATCATAGCTGGAGCTACCATTATGAACAAAGAGATGGGGAATCTACCTGGGGCTTGAACGCAAAGAGGTACAGAGATGGTGAAAGGAAGAAAGAGTATCTGCCCTGCACCTTTAGCTTGTTGTCATGTTGTCATTCACTCTAAGAATCATGAGCTGCTCTTGCTAAGGGCAAACATGGCTGTTATCAGGTGGTTTTCTGGCTTCATGGAATTTGCCTTCACGAAAAACAGCCACGTGACAAAGATGATAATGTGGCAAAGCTACAAGACACATCAATAACCTTTTTGAGCACAATGCCATGGGGACAGAATACCAGTCAGAACCAGAGATCACTATTACGGTATGCATATCCATACACCTCTTATTCATATATGCATTAAGGAGTTTCCTTACGGGGAGAAAAAGGGAGAGGTATCTCAACTGCCAATGAAATGCTTTGTAAGAGGAGAACAATGTTAGTCTGTTTAGTTTACTTAGCCAACAACGAGGAGGAGTCTGGTAGCACCTTCCCCAACAAATTGTATTAAAAGGCAGATGCTTCAGATGCACAGAGTAATTAGACTGATGAAGATTAAACAGGGCCTCATCCCAATTTAAATTCTCATCCTCACTCCAGTTTAAACCTTACGTCACTCTAGCCACTCGATACATCTGATGAAGGGAGTTGCAGCTTACAAAAGCTTATGCTTTTTAATAGAATCTGTTAGTTGGAAAAGGTGACACCAGACTCCTCCTGATTAGTGAAATGCTTTGCAATTCTCCAACTTGTTTAGATATATTTGTTTTCTTAATGGACTCCCTTTTGTTTGTTACAGGTTACTTTCCCGGAAAGTAGACACATTTTTTGTTCCACCTTAACTGTCTCACCGAGGCCAGCACCTTTACTGACTTTCTCAGACTCAGAAACTAACCATGTTAGGCCTGGTTAGGCCTTGGATGGAAGACTACCAATAAAGGAAGAAAGGTGACAGGAGTTTTCCGCTTGCCAATTAAGTATGAGGAGATAACCCCTTAAGCTTGCAGAGAACTTGGACTGCAAAGCTTTAAAGAAATCCTCCATCTACGGAGGGCCTCTTCTGCTCTCTCAGTGAGTATGAATACAAAAGGGGAACATTACCTATGAAAAAGAATATTTTTGAATAAACTTCAATTGTCTACACATGAGTTGCTTAATATTCTTTTCTAAGGATCCTACACTGAAGTAAGAGAACACCACCACGAACAACCAAAATCCAACCTCACTCTGAAAGAAGGAAATTGCAACCATTTCCAAGAAAATTTCAGAGTGTGTCCACAAAGTCACCAGGAGATGGCCTTGGAGATGTTACTGTTACCATCTTAATTACTGTAGTGCAAGAGACTATAATTTGTTATACGTATACTCCTTTGTAAAGACCCAAACACACACTCACTCACTCACTGAGAAATCCAGCACATTCCCGTATTTCTTCAAATGCCTTTACCACGTTCATACGCAAATGCTATTTTCTCCCTCTGCTTGGAGACGTATCTTAAGGAGAAATTACAGAGACAACCTTATTTTGTAGCAGCACAGAGAAGGAATATAATTCAGTTTGTCAAGTTCTAGCATTTTATGCCTCCAAAATGATGCCTGAAAGCATATGGCTTACTCAAGTTAAAATCTCAGAAACAGGTGATATGGCAAAAGATTCAGTTGATAAGGTGAAATGTCAATTTATTCAAACACCGTATTTTAAATGAAACCAAAACTAGGCACACGAAAGACAAAAATACAGAAGTTTATCCAATTTATTTGATGATGTTGACTACCTGGTATTTTCTTAGCACAGAATTTGAATTGTCTGGGTCCAGAACTTAGAGGAAAAAATCCTAAAATTACAAATGAGGCAGCAATGTGGAATGTGGTTGCCCAACAAACAGAGGCAATTTCCTCTCAAGCTGAAATGTCTTAGCTTGATACTAAAAGCTTGCCATGATTACCTTGAATAGATTGAGACTGCAGAAAAGATAATGTAGACCAGGGTGGCTGGGGAATTCTGGGAATTGAAGTCCACACATCTTCAAGTCGCCAAGGTTGAGAAATACTGGTCTATACTATCTTCTGCATAGAACTGAAACAGTTTTTAAAAATCAGGATGCCAGGAATGGTCTGATCATCCTCCATTCAAGATCCTTAGTCATCACACACTGTTTGGTGACCAAGGAGTACAAATAAATCAGCGGGCTGGAGGAAACAGGTGGACACCAACGCTGCCTGCGTACATTACTCACAGCCATTCAATCCTTTTCCTGCCTTCAAGGGTAAAATCCTTAATATTACACCAGGACTCTACAGCTTTATTGGCTTACTACAGTCTTCCAGACACAATCTGAGACCTTAGACTTGCCTTATTTAACCCATTCTTATATTCCATGGTAATCCCTGGACGCCACGACTACAATCACCATGTGTGATCCATGTAGTGCACTACATGTACTGGTGATGTTGTTGGACTTGGGCTGAGAAGACCCAGGTTTAAGTCTCCATTCAGCCACAGAGCTCCCTGGGTGACTTTGGGCCAGTCACTCCCTCTTTCACCCTATCCTTCCTCACAGGTTGTATTACAGGGTGTCCATCCTACGTGCTACTTTGAGTTCTTAGAAAAAAGGTACACTAGAAATGCAATAAAAGTAATAATGTCATCAGTCAAACTCCTCCTTAGTCCTCTGCTCTGAAGTTTCACAGCAGCCTCAAGCCTCTTTCTGTTATTCCAGACCCCATTTTGCTGCAACCGCTAAGAGCCATTAAAGAGGATTTGTTCACTGGATTTAGCTCTGCCTTTAAGGCTAGCAGCTATTTTATACTGCCAGAAATTGAAATAAATTACAGTGACATAAAATACAATAAAGAAAGAAAATACAATAAATAAAATAATGCATCAAACAGTTCCTTAAATTAGTTGCATCAACTCAAGTTAAGACCAGCTTTCCCCAAATTGATGTCCTTCAAATCCCTCAAAATCATCTCCAAGATCTCTCCCAAATAACTCCAAGAATTCCTAGTCAATATGATCAAAAGTCAGGCTGGGGTTCTGAGAACTAAAGTCCAAACTCATCTGGAAAAGCATTTTGACATTTGCTGATCTTCCCCCAAAAATCAAAAGCAAAAACAAGCTATACTAAGACTGAGAGGCACAAACAGGCTTTAAAATTCTCTGAAATCCATACTGACTTCAGAAACCTTAGCACCACATTCAAGAGTAAGAATTTTTCTTCTTCTAGCAAAGTCTATCTGCTCCCATGAATAAGTTAGCCCACAGTGATAAGCTACTATGCTGTTGCTTGTAGAGGCGGAAAAGAAGAGACCCACATTTCCCACTCGGCCCAACCACCTTTCAAAAACGTCCATTGTGTTGTGATAGGAAAAAAATAAAAATGAAAGATAAATGGTCTCTTCTCTATGACTCAAAAATTAGTCATGGTGGATGAAGAGAGCCTGGGAAGGTCATAACTCTCAAAAGAGAAGTTCCATTTAGTAAATAGTCACTTTCAGATTGCTAGGCCACAAAGTCTTCAGTGGCAAAATTAACTCGCTGCCTAGGAAGCCATTCTAGAAAGTCTCAAAAGAGAAATAACCAAGAACTAACGTGCAGTAGACGCTGGGACAAAATCAGACAAAGATAGATGGTATACCTGCTGAAAGAACTACAGAAGCTCATACCTAAGTGGGCACATGACACCTATTCATACTCGCTGGAATTGGGGTGTAGTTAAGCTAATTGTTTGGAGACCTAAATAACCATTTTTCTGTGTTGGTTTTCTATTCCCTCATCCCTGTTTCCCAAGTAGTTCTCCTCCTCATAACCCTTTGCAAGGAAGGCTGGAGAGAAATCAGGTGAACTTCACAAGGCCGAGTTGATTTCTATAAGGAGAGGAAGAAAGAAGATATAAATAAGGAAGAACACTGTGGAAAAAAATAAATGTGTGGGGGAGGGAGAAGAGTCCTGGGTGAAAAGATGGGCTCCACAAAAAAAATACCATTATATGGACATTTTTCTGACACTTTAGGGAAGACTTCTCCCAACTGGAAGGGATTATTTTAATTTTATGTTTTTGATACTACAATAATTATTTTTGACGTTCCCCCAAAAAGTTCATTCAATATGCATCGGGTTGGTTAGAAATGATTGACTTGGTGAGGTTCTTCCTTGGTCACTCTTGAAGGAGGAGGTGTGGATTTATTCTGTATAGCATCTGAGGGCAGAATAAGACCCAACAGGCTACCTTCACAGAGGGAGATCCAAATTTGAAATAAAAAGGAATTTCCTGACTATGAGAGCTATAAGGCAGTGGAATAGCCTGACTCATCACTGAAGGGTTCCAAGCAAAGCTTGGACAGCCTTCTGTCTGGGACCTTCTGAGGATTCCTGCCCTAGACTAGGATTTTCAAACTGTGTTCCTTGAAATCCTAGGGTTCTGCAAGAGATTAAGTGGTGGTGGGAGGAATCCACTCAAACAGAGCCAATTTTCTATCACTAGAGCTTTGCCTCTCGATCAGAGGTTCTGGGAATATATATATATATTAACTAACATGTTCTATAGCCTGAACAACTTTGAGAACTTCCAGATTAGAAGATCTCCAATGTTCCTTCCAACCTATGATTCTATGAGATCAAGTATGATACTAGATGCAGTTCTCTCTGATCTAGTAAGGCAACCTTTGGATTCTGCTACATCAGGCTGTTTCATACATTTCCTTTGAACTTTCCCAAACTGACTGCTGTCAAAGACAGGATGTTCGGCTGGAAGGATCATAGTTTTGACCCACGAGATCCAGTTCTATTTCTGACCTTGTTCCATTGTCTGGGAGCTACGCACTTCCCTTCTTATTCTTCCATTCCCCACCCCCAGATCTTCTCAAGTCCAGCCTGCTCAGAAGATTTGATCAGCAATTCTGACACACAGCGCAAGGGTGTCAGGAAGCTGAATCCGAAAGCGACAGTCCTTGAAGTTTCCACCGGATTTCCAAATTAAAGGATGAATTTTTATATTATAGCCACGGCATCAAGCTACACTCCAGCCCTATAAAATGAAATGACATTTTCACTTAAGACAGCTCTTAAAAACGTGCTTACTTTTTCCTAAGAAGTTAGCATTTTATAATCATCTGGAGGTTATCTACTATAAACCTTACAACTCAGAAACACCACATTTCACAAGACAATGTCTATGTTGCTGACAGGAAACTCCTTATAGACTTTTTTGCATGAAACAGAAATAAATGAACTTAAGATTTATGGCTTTGATGATTAGACAGAATAGATGATAGAAAGAAGAGAGATATACTGTAACCATAGAGTAAGAGGTAAATTTATAATTGTACTTGTAACCGCTACAAAAAAGATCAGAAGCTAATACTTTGTATTTTCTTTTTTTCTTTTACTTGTTTTCCTTTCTTGCACTTTTAGCTCTCTCTTTTATTTATTTTTTCTTCTTTTCTTCTCACTTTATATTAGTTTGTATTAGTTTTTATCTTCTTTCTTAAAATATTTAATTATACACACACACACACACACACGTGAAACATCACATTTTAAGAGTATTTCCCAAATGACTCCTGCCTTTAAGAATGGCATGAAGTAATTAAGTACTAAAACACTGTCACTGTACCCACATATTTTTAAAATTATATCTATTATGCGTAGCCTCCCATTGACATTCAACCGCGGTGTATGAAACTTAACTTTGGGCACATTCCCCATTGCAAAATGAAGAATCCTGATTGGCAGATCTTGAAATCAAGATCACTTCAGGAAAACTAGCTAACACTCTTAAGTCTTGCAAATCCCAAAGCTGAATAAAACTTGAGCTGGTTTTGATTCATTCAGAAAACATGTATTGCAGAAAGTATATCTTTTCCATATGGCAATTTTTGCATTCAAGTCCTGCATGATCTATACATCCAGTCTTCATCCTGTCATAATCTCTGAACAAACCATTCCCTTTTGAAAGGAACGCATCACTCAAATCCCAGACATTCACAGTGACCCTCCATGACAAACCTCTGTGTCACAAAGAAAACTATTCTTTTCCTGCCTGTCTGTAACTTTTGTTAGTGCCCCAGTTAAAATGAGTCAGTTTGCACACCAGAGGCCAGTCCTGATGACCCATTCTCTTTCAGTTTCCATACTCTTGCCTCTACAAACTATTTCTCTGTATGCTTCAGTGCACAAGGATCAGGAAAAGAAGTCTTATGAAAATGGATTTCCCGCAAATTCTATCCCATGATTTGTCTTCTTTAGTGAAATGAATTTTCCAGTTATGCCTGACCACCCTATTGAGTCTAGAGGGAGGGTGCCTAGATTAAGGACTGCTGCTTTGAGTTCAAGTCCCTTCCTGAATTTCATCCTTCTTTAAAGCAGGACTGAAATCATATACTAGATGGCCAGAATTTGCCCAAAGGAAGTGTGTGCGTGCTTTCTCTCTTTCTTGATCGATTGATTTTGGTTTAGGTGCCACCTAACTCCAAAACCATTCTAGATTTAAAATGATAAAAATAACCGTAGCCTAGGTTGTTAGCTATAATGTGCATTTTTCCTCCAGAACAATCACAGAATCATAGCATGATAGAGTTGGAAGGGATCACAAGGATCATCTAGTCCAACCCTCTGGAATGTCCAGGACAAACCATGTCAACTATCCATGGCTGTCCAGCCTATGCTTGTAAGCCTCCACCGGTAGAAGCCCACAAATTCCACAGTAGACTGTTCCACTCTTGTACAGATCTTACCATTAGAAACTTTGCTCTCATATTTCAACACAATCTAGGTAGCTATAACTTATACCTCTACTTTTCAGCCCTACTTTTGGTGGCCATGGAAAACAGTTCCTGAGTATCTTCCCTGTAGCTTCTCTTTATGTACCTGGACATGACTATCAGGTCTCTTCGTCAGACTGAAGAGCCAAAATCAACAATCTCACTACAGGGGGTAAGCATAGGCAGTTTACAATGGATTGGATACAGAGCTGGCCAGATGTGAAGTCCTGCTATTGGTGGAGAGAATGGCGAGCTACCAAAGGCTCCCTGTTGGAGGAAGCCACCTGGGAGGGAAAGCAACCTGCACCCACACTTTTATATTCCCTCAGACCCCACGGTGATTGTACACACTTTAAAGATGTCCACCAGCACTCCAGGACAGATTTTCAGGGATAGAGGTATAACCAGGGACATTCCATAAAAATGATCTGCCGTCTTTGTGCCTAAGCAATCATGTGATTCATGGAGTTCTACTCTGTGTAACTCCAAAGCCAGTCCAAAGCAAAGGCTTTCATGATTTCCCATAAGAGGAAGAAAACTTAGGAAATCCATAGCAATTCCATAATTACTGGGAGTTGCTGGGAGTTGGGTGGTATATACATTTAGATGATGATACGGATTTGGGGAAAGAGTATAGAGAGCATGAGGAAAACTCTTGCCTAACAACCTTCTAATAAAAATGCACAATTCTATTCAACCTTGTTACTGTATTTTCTGTCCCAAGCTTGCTGGATTTTATGATTTTTCTTGTTCCAGGCATTTATTTGTGGCATTTATACCCCACTGCAATCCAACAATGCTGGGTAGCTTGCATGATATACAATGTAGAATATTACAGGTAATGACTGTTTGTTAACCATGATTCAAAGTTCTGACGGCCTCGGAAAAAGCGGTTTACAACCTGTACTCACCACTGTTGCAAACCATCAAACCACCCCCACTGTCACAAGATTGCAATTTGTGACCTTTTTACGATAGTCGTTAAGCAAGTTGCATGGTCACCTTACCCAGGTTCCATTTCAGCCTGTTCTCTCCCTCCCACAGCTTAAAGCAACCAGGCATGGAGATAGGATGCCAACAGCATCTCTCCTACAGACTGGGTTGGGGATATAAAGGTGTCATCAACATACTGATGATCCCACATCCCAAATGGTCACATGACTCTCCTAAAGGTTTCATATAGATGCTAAAGAGTAGGGGAGAGACCCCTGTGGCACCCCACATTTCAGAGGCCATCAGGCTGACACCTTATTTATAACCACCATCTGGAAGGAGCAGGGCCACACTAAAACAGTACCTTTTATCCCAACCTGCCCATCAAGATCTGCCATCCAAGTCCTGAGATAGGTCATCCAAGAGAGCTCTCTTAGTCCCACACCTGGGACTGAACCTTAACCAAAAAGGATCCCAGATGATCTACACCTTCTAGGGTGCTGCAAAGTTAAACAGCCACCACTGTTTCAACAACCCCTCCCCCCTTCAAAAGAAGGAGGGTGTTGGACAATAATTACCTAAAATCACTGAATCTTGAAAAAAAGGCATGGACAACTTTGCAGATCTAGGTGGCTTCCTCTTCATGTGCTCCTTGCAAAAGCTAAACTGGGCAGGGGTTTTAAAGTGGCCAGCTTAGACTGGAGCCTCTCCACTTCCTCAGAGTTCACGATGAAAAGATGTCCCAGATGACATGGCAAGATGATGCTTTAGTCTCCACCAAAGACTCTGCCTATATGGGGTAAAGAGTTTGGTGAATCTCCAGACGACACAATGAGGGGTGTTCCTTAAAAACAAACATGGCGTCCCCTGCTCTGCTTCCTGCACCAATTTAAATCATCTTGGAAGAAGGCTAAAAGCCACATGCATGTGGCAATGTTCAGAAAGGCACAGCTATTTCATATTTGGTTCTCTTCCCAGTAAAAAGTTGGCTTGGATCCTCTTGTTGTCGCATAAATCTTGATTTAATTCATCAGCTTCATTGTCTCTCTCGCATGCTTAGTGCCCAATAATGGACATGCTATTCTGAAATGCCAGCCCTTTGGTACCTGAATCTCCCTTCCGAAAAGTGGCAGGCTGTGAAGCTCAAACTGCATGATAGTTATTAATTTAATATATTGTTATATTGTTAATTTAATACAATCCTCTAATACAGATTCTGCTGCTTCATAGGACTATAGCCAATGCGAGGTCACTGAAAAATAAAATTACTTGCATGTCTAGGGAGAGAGATGCAAAGCAACACACTTTTTTGCAAAAATCCCTCCAAGAATATAAAATTGCAGAGGGGGAGAAAGAAAGAACAATGCTCTGTTCCAGGATGGTAGTAACTTAGTTTAGCCTGGGATTATATGCACCCTTGTTTTTTCTTAAGAAAAAGGAAATGAAGATTGAGGTGGGGTCTGGAGGAGGAGAGAGAAGGAATAAAAGCAAACAGCAATGTAGATCCACTCTCTTGCTCATGCACTCACACACACGTACAGAGAGAGAGAGAGAGTGCGCATGCAAAGAAAAGTATCACAAGGGAGGTGAGGGACAAGCATCCATGCAACTAGCATTCCTGGGCACTTGGTCTGTCTTCAAGCATCAAACCCAGTTACTTATGGCGGGGCAGCTGCCTAACTTATATCTGCCTATACGGGCTCAATGCACTTTCTTGTCAATTAAAAATCTTGGGAGGTTGTACTGCCTGGTGAAACAGGGCCTATCTATTTAGGAAAAGGACACAAGGAAGGAGGCAGGAAAGCATGCAGGTTACAAATGGCTCCATTGGTGTTTTGCAACTGAACTAGGTTCCCAGGACAGCTACAGATAGTCCTCGCCTAACAACCACATTTGGGACTGGAACTTCCATCGCTAAGCAATGAGATTGTTAGGTGAAACATCACAGGACCGCATCGCTTAGCAACCACAATCCCGACAGTCCTGGTTGTCGTCGTTAAGTGAATGCCCCGGTCGTTAGTTGAGGCAACTTCCTGCTGGCTTCCCACAATCCGATCAGTGGGGAAGCTGGCAGGAAGTTGCAAGCCTCAAGTGCTGCCGGCTGGGGGAGGGTGCAAGGGGGTGCATGGGAGGGTCAGTGAGGGTGCGCAGGGGCGCAGTGCGGGTGCGCGAGGGCCTCAGAACCACTTGGACTTTCAGCCCCAGAGTGGAGCTCAAACCACATGAGACTAACCCCACACAGAGAAGCTAAGTGCTCCTGAGAGAAGCTGTGTTAAAACCATTTATTTGGAGCTACGACCATTTTTATCATAATGGATACAGAAGATCTACCCAATACAGTTGCTTCCTCTACACTGCTTTTGGAACAATTCTTAAAGGAGTTTGGAACAGTGAACATGCATTTAGACAACGTACAGCCTGCCAACATCTTTTGGAGCCACCAGAATGTATGAGGTCAAAGATTATTGTGGGGATTTCAGGAGCAAAACAGCACCTTATTCAACCCCTTAAAATCCCCAGCCTCCTTTAAACATGACAAATACGGACCCTTCCCATGCTTCGGATGTCAAGACTCTAAATCACTTGTGTGTCCAGGTCCACAGCCAGTCTACCATTTGGCAAGGCCACAAGTAACGGTAGTGAGCACCTTCAATCACCCCAGTGAGAGTTACGCTGTTCCCACATCTCTTGTAGGGGAACAGCGTTGGGAATCTATAATGCAACACATCATGGTAAACGGCTATTTAGGAAACTCTCATTTCCTCACAGAGGAAATGCAAAACAGCTGCATTCTTATGAACAAGTTTGCATTAAAAAAGCAAAAAAAGAAATTGTAATTACTAAATGGCATGTAATCTATTGGGGTTTTCATTTGGGCAGCAGGAGAATTTTTTGTACATGGAACACAGCCCCAAACTCTAGGTTCTGGTTAGAGTTTTTCAAAGTTGCAAAGTTATGACTTTTTGAAGCTCTGGCAGGTTCATCCTTATAAGCAGACAATGTTTGTATCTGTACTCACTTCCTTTTCTTAAAAGATGTTTATGCACTAATGTATTATATTACATCCTTGATCATTTCCTAGGGAAGAATATGGGATTAATATCTACTCACTTCCTGCCCAAATTGACTTCATTTAATTTGACCAAGAACAACAATAACGATCATGCAATTGTAATTTGGAGAACACAATTTAAAATCAAGAAGTATTACTGAAGGGAGTAGGAGGGGGGGAAACTTCTCCACCCTTTTCTTGTTTTTTAAATGTATTTAAAATATAATTATTTTATAATCATCATCATCATAACCTAATGTTTGTATTATTTGAATTGTTTTTAGTTTAAATTTTGTTCGCCGCCCAGAGTCACTCGGTGAGATGGGCAGCCATGCAAATTAAATAAATTAAATAAATAAAATAAATAATAATAATAATGAAAATCCACACGCTTGCTTTATTATCCATCCGCCATTACTGAATAACTAAACTTTTAAGCACTTGGGAAGTCACAGTTTTAGACAATGTTGTCTCTGAACCAGGCTGTAGAAAATCTTGGAGAATGATTCGTCTAACGTTTGATCTGCTTACCCCGTATTCTTGGCAAACCCTCTCTCTTGAGGATAATTCCGTGGAAGTCAAATCTTCAAACCAGTAGGCTGCAAATAAAACAGCAAAATTTATTTTTACTTTGATGGTTCTGTTGTAACAAGTCACAAAAAATTAGTGGCATCTTGATTCAATGGAGAATTGGTCAGAGGGCTGGATTTATTGTTAGTCACACTCTTAGCAGGTTCAGTGAAAGCAGTAGAGCAAATACTGTGAATTGTGGCACCTTGGGGGCTCATGAACAACTTACAAGGTGGATCACAATTTTTTTTTTTAAGCCTAAGCCCAACAGGGGGAAACGTCCAGAGTGCTAAAAGTAATACTGCTTTCCCTGCCCAGTCTTGCCAAAACGGGCTTCTGTTTTGCCTGGGCAGGAAAAATGGGGAGCAAAATTTGAAGTGAGTTTTGAGAGAGTGCTAAGCCCGTGGGTCTAGCCATCTGTCAAAACCCTTACCAAACTCAGTATGCTAAGAGTAGGGGTCCTCAACCGCTTCCTGCCAGGGATCCCTTGGTGTCTAGTGAAACCTACAGGCCCCTTCTCAGAAAAAGTATTTGAATGCATAAAATAAAATACATAGAGGCAGATTGAATTACAATATAAAGCACTGATGCTCAAACACAGTAATCAACAGATAGATAGATGTAGATGTAGAAAGACAGAGAGACAGACAGACAGATATGAGAGCCAGTTTGGTGTAGTGGTTAAGGCATTAGGCTAGAAACAGAGAGACCCTGAGTTCTAATCTCCCCTTACACACAAAGCCAGGTGGGTGACCTTGGGCCAGTCACTCTCTCTCAGCCCTAGGAAGGAGGAGGCAATGGCAAACCACTTCCCAAAAACCTTTGCAAGAAAATTGCAGGGACTTGTCCAGGCCGTCTCCAAGAATCAGACATGATTGAATGGATAGAACACAAACACCCAGAATATATACATGCATGCATTAAAAACACGATGCAATATAGTAATATGAATGCTTCTTTATTAATCCATTAAATCAATTACAAGACATCTTTTTTAGGATAAAATCTGCCCCTACTACACAAGAAACTTTTTCTTTCTTCTTTCTTGGCACCTATATAGCTCGTAATGCAAGTTCTTTTCTTGATTTTCTCCCTTCAGATAAGGAACCATTTATTACATACAACATAGCTAGATTTTGCCTGGCAGGAATTAAAATTTGCAAACAGATAATTAAGGATACTGGGCATGGATAAACTTACTGAGAATTCTTTTTTTTTTTAAATCTTCATTTGTTTTTACATTGTTTTTGCAGCCTTCAGAGGCCTCCCTATAGTGTATAGTTTTAGTATTGATATTAAGCGTTTTTATAGAGACATTAGCACTTTAATTTTATATATAAAATATATTTATTTTTATATTTTAAAATTATATTTTATATTTTAATGTTATATATTGCACTAGCAATTCTAGCTTTTAGTTATCATTTATAAGTTTTAGTGGAATCACTGAAATGGACATAATTTTCCTGGTTTCTATTTTATGCTGGTCTATGACTGAAATAAAGTTTTGTTGTTGTTTAGGATATAATAAATTTAGATAGCGAGATTTATTTAAGTTAACAAACATTTTGGGAATCTAGAGGCCACAAATTACTTTGTGGCTTATATACATTGTTGAATGAAAAACCAATTTCAATTAGAGGTCAGTGAAAATAAAATTCTGGGGCTTTTCCCCATCCAAGTTCATGGACCCCTGGAAATCTATCCACAAACCCCCTTGGAGGTCCTCAGGTTAAGAGACCCGGGCTTAGAGAAGTTTCCTGCTGGCTGATGACTTCTGGTGTGCCAATACGGTATACGTGTAACCTTTGGCTTGTCTGCAGAAGTGCACGTACTTGTGAAATTCAATATTTTTACCCATTATTTTATGTCTGCAGCCTTTCAAAATGGAAAAGGTTTTGCTGTGTGGTAAGGCAGAATCTAATGAGGAGCAATCTACAGGTAGGTCTGATAAAAGTCAAGAAAGGACAATGGAAGTTACACATCTTTTAATAAGTGCTGTATTAAATTCTTGTCCAACCCTAAACTCAAAGAAACCATCTCATTCATGAAGGCTGGGGGTCACCCAGATTCCTTTATCTCCTTAAGGGGGTTGCAGGATCACATAGTTTGAGAATTTTTGAGTTAAATTTATCTAAATTTATATCCAACTCAAAAAGCTAACTTCATGCAAATCATAGAAAGAGGCTAATATAAAATCTTCAATAATACACAGTCTTAACTTTAAAATCAATTATCTTTTAACCGATCCTTCAGTTTGAATAATTAAAGATCAGTTAGCTAACAGTTCTGTGTGTGTGCGCGTGTATACCCAATTTTTTAAAAGTAGTGTTTGCCTAGTACAAATCTGTACATTTCACACAATTCAGAAATCTCCTTCTTGATATATGAAATATGCCTAGAAGAGTATTATTATAAATTAAACAATAATTCATTTGATTCAGTGATATCAGGCAAGCAGGTCCAAGCTTAAAACTTTTAAACAATTCAATGATATCTGTTAAGAAATGTAGTAAATGTTATATTGTAGTAACTACTCAAACAAAGGGGGAGAGATATCAATGTTCACACCCTTTGAAACAAACAAACAAGAGAACTGGCTCCCAATTTTCCTCTGTACAAAATTCAACTTGTCAGGCAGGCAGGCAGGCAGGCAGGCAGGCAGGCAGGCAGGCAGATTTTTATAGACTAATTTTGTTTTGATCTTACACAGCCTCACCACAAATTTCCTGCAAGCTCCTATTTTCTTAACAGGCAACTCTAATATGAAGTGTGTTTAGACATTTCTGGTAATGAACAAATTGCAATTAATTAATATTTTTGCACAGCAATGGCAGGGATTTAGCATTAGAAGTACTTAGCACCCTCATTTATCTGAGAGACATCACCTTGAATTTAATTTGTGTATGCACTTAATTTTTAGAAAAATCATTGCAGCAATAAAAAGGCTTTAACTTTGAACAGACATAAGGCTGTGTCGCAGTCCTTCAGAAACAGGTAGGCAGCACAGATGTTGTTACGGAAAGGACATCTTGGGAAATTACTATGTTTCCCAAACAGAGATGCCTGGACTCTAATTTATTCATTTACTTACTACTTCAACTTATACGCTCTTTAATCCCTTTTCCCTGGATGGGACATATTGTTTTTGTCTTATTGGCACCCTGAGCATAATTTCATCCACAATAAAAAAGCTGTTTTCCATTAAAAAAAACAAACCACGACAAATCATTGGCTCGTGCTGGATTGCCCTCAAACACAATCTATACATTCTTGGAAGGGATTCCCTGAGCGGAACCTCTGTTGTTTTAAAAACTTTAAAAAACCAAAGTTGGAAAGGGAAACTTCTTATTCAAGATCCTGACACTGCTACGGGCTTCTCAGCAAAATTTAATAGGGGAAGTGGGATGCCCTAGAAAGGAGAAAGCTTTAAGAAAGGCTGATAAAGCCATAGGGATAGACACTCAAAATGGGAAATGGATTTAGGGCCCTTGCAAAAGAAAGCTAATAATGCCTCTGTCTTCTCCTAATAGTGAAATGACTGATCCAACCTTTCTCCTCTTCATAT
Source organism: Python bivittatus (assembly GCF_059951505.1). Classification (NCBI taxonomy): domain Eukaryota; kingdom Metazoa; phylum Chordata; class Lepidosauria; order Squamata; family Pythonidae; genus Python; species Python bivittatus. The sequence continues at coordinate 54,966,374 of NW_028277034.1, read as the reverse complement.
CCACTTGCCTAACCGAACAGAATTCTCTTTTTGCCAATTAAGCCTGTTGCAGCTAGACTTCCCGGCTAATTGAAGGTAGGAGACAGATGTGCAACTGCAAACATTTTCCTGCCAAAGGAAAAATGCACTAATTAGAACACAAAGGCCATTTCAGACACTTCGAGGAAAAGAAGGAACCCCTCCTCCTCCTCCAAAAAAATCAGGAATGGGAGCTGGGCAGGCCAGAGGAGAGAGAATTAGCAAGTCTCATTTTAGTGACTGATTGGGGTAGGACATCGATTCAATCTCATGACCCTTGGCGGTTGACCAGATACGCCAAGAAAATTATTAAAACATCCACACTATGATTAAAACAAAAATAAACTAAATCATAAAATGAACAACCTCAAAACATAAGAATGGAAAATAAAAAGAGGGCGCAGTGATCCATCCTTGGAACGCTCAGCAGAAAAGCTCGGTTTTCAACAACCTTTGAAAGGCCATCAAGGAGCCTTCAATCTTTCGGAACAATCTTAAGTTCTGGGCCTTACCCATCTCCAATTCTAATTTGCTAGGATCACAGACCTAAAGAACATATTCTGGTCCAGTCAAGGGAGGTTAGACTCAGTTCCAAAACCAGAAATGACTATCTGAGCTTTCTAGCTTCAGAATCATAAAATTGCTACGGGGCTTTCATAAATTATTAAGAGTCATATCAAACCCTCATTTTGGCAGGAAGTGGACCAGACCACTGACAATGGGAATAGGACTCTTTAACAAGCTAAGAAATGAATTTATTCAAAGGGAAGACAATCGTACCCAAGGAAGATTAAACAGAAAAACTCATCTGCCTCTGTTATGATATTCTCGGAGGGTAGAAGGTTTTTCTCTCCTTTTAAAGATAAATTACCTGAGGAAAACTAATCTTCCTTTCAGATAAATAGAGCACTTAGGTCTTGAAAATCAAATCAGTCTCTAGGAATCGACAATGAATTCATGGCACATAATCACTCAATCAAAGTCCAAACTTTGGGAATGCCTCTTGCACACTCTCTTGAACGGTTCCTATTAACTTCTATTGATTTTGCCTTTGTGACTCCCTTGGCAGTTCTCGCTTACACTTTTGTTCTTTTACCACCTGCATCCAACTAATTTTCACTTAACCAACCTAACAGCATAATCAAATGCAGGCAGCAGGAAGGAAGGGAGGCAGGCGTCCTGGGAATAATTTGAACAAGGTGATTATTCCCATCCAATCAGGACACGAGGCCTTTCAGGGTTCCTGATTACAGAACATTTCCGCTCCCCTATGGAAACTAGATTTTCATTCTGGCAACTTGCCCGTAGGTATCTGCCTTCAGCAAAGTGAGAGATGGGCAAGCAAAGTGCCCATTATTCTGGGATAGTGGAAGATGGTCACTCAGTAGAATTGCAAGGATGAACTTGAAGAGAAACAAAGTCGCATCCTTGCAATTCTTTGAAGCAACAGGAATTCCCAGTAGAGCTACAACGAAGACACAAGACCCTTCCTTGTAGCTGTACTGGGAACTCCTGTTGCTGCAAAGTACCTCTGAAGCTTGGTTCAAACAGGCCCCCTAAGTCCAAGCTGGACTGTTCTAGAAAACACTGAATTGGTATCCAGACCAAATCTTGTGGAAATGGATTCCCTACTGAAAATTAAGCTACCCTTTGATTTTAGGGACTTGAGGATTTTTGAAACTGCAACAATGGGGGATAAAGAATTTGTCATATGCATTAGACTGGTGGGGGGGGGGGGGACACCTTGCCACTAAACACTGAAGTACAGGCACAGGACTGGACTGCTGTCTTGTGACGCCTATCCAACACCACTGAGATCCTAAGGGCTAATTAAGTTTAACGCCGATATGCTAGTTTCTGTACAGATTGTATAAATGAAACAGTTTCTTATTGTTTTTAATTAATCGTTTCATCTAATGGTTTAATTATTAAATGGTTTATTAGATTGTATCATAATAAAGTTTATAATATGGTTGTTGCTCTAAGTCCTGTGTTCATAATTAATGTCAAAATATTTTAATTGTGTTTAATTTGTTATTGCTAGCCACACTGAGCACCATACTTTGACCAAAAACAAGCAGATTAAAAACCTAGTTTAAAAAAAATCTCAGTTTCCTTTGTTGCAATGATTTTCAGACACTTAATACTGACTGGAAAGTTATACACTGTTAGGCAAATATTCCTTTCTTTTTGAAGCCTCACTAAATTGGAGTTTCTTCCAAATCCTTTTCAGGGCATGACTTGCTTGTAGGAGAAAAAACGAAGCTTACTTTGCTAGCCTTGCACCTGAAACAATCTATGGAAGTCATCCAAGTCATTAAAATCATCAAGCTCTAAGAAAACAGGTTTCTTCTAAAAATGCCATGCGCTCTACAAGGCTACCAAAATGAGGATGAAGACAATTAATGAAGCTTAAGGACCCCAACTGACCTCTTTTGTTCATTCAAAAGTTAACGGGTGAAATAAAAGTGAAAGGGAATCCATCTCAAACTGTACAGAAATGCCAAAACTGTAGTAGATAGGTGTGGTTGCTAAATTGAGCCTCAGAAACACACTAATGTCCCTACAAACACACTGATGACATTATGTTAAAATATAATACCATGTTAAATCTCCCATAGCATCTGCCTGGCCAGTGCGATCCTGCAGGGTTGGCACGCTCCGGGTTCCTTCAATTAAACAATGCCATCTGTCCGGTCCCCAGAAGCATAGACTTCTCTGCTGTGGCATCTGCCCTCTGGAATGAGGTTACCCCTGAGATCCAGGTGGCCCCCACCCTGCTGGTGTTTCAGAGGGCCCTGAAGATCTGGGTCTTTGCCCAGGCCTTTGGCAACCCCCTTTGGGTGGCATGGGTCTTTGCTTTTTCTTCCTGCCTGGTTTTTGTCATCTCTGCCATTTTTTACTCCTTTATTCTTGTATTTCTTTTTTTCTTATTAACCAACCAGAACTGTTGGGAGTTGGGTGATTTACAGCAAACCCGTGAACACACATCAGTCACAAAATGAGTACAGCTGGAGCTAACCACACTAGGTTAACCCCATAATAGCCTACCTGCCCACTTGTGATGGAAGATACGTAGCATCCAACGGCTCTCACCATGGCTAATGTTTCGTTTATTAGGGAAGAAAGCAATCCTTTAGAAGTTTTTGCTCAATCCAACAAAGAGAAATTGTTGCCAAGATCTGGGAGCTACTGCAATGCAATTTTTTTCACCTAAATCTAGAAGTCCCATCATCCAAACTGTAGAAATTAATTTGGACTTGGCAACACCTGCTTGTGGAGGATTAACTTATATATACATACATAATGTTATATTGCAGTCCCAGTGTAGCTAGGCTAGGGAGCTTAGAGGGACAGATGTCACTTTTAGAGACAAAATACCTGCACACTCTAATCCATCTGCTCCAAGCAATTATTTTAGAAGCCAGGATCCTCTAGTCAAAAACACTGAAAATTTAATTATTTCATATTAAAATATTGTAAGCTACTTTTACATCCTTCTGGATACATAGCTTAAAATATGTGTAAATTACCGTTATCATATTAAAAAAGAAACCAAGAAGCCAAATGCATACAAATAATACAATACTTACACCAACACACACACATGCACAAATTAAAAGCTTGAAATGGAAGCAAATACAATAAAAAGATTCGAGAAGCATCATAACCTCCTTGCCATTATAAAACACCCCAGGAAAGAGATCACAGTCATAGGCGACGATAGAAGATGGAATATTTTACATGAGAATTGAGACTGAGAAAGGGGTGGTGGTGTCATTTTAGGATAAACCCTAACCCTGCAAATGTAAGTTGTGAGATGATCAACTTACTCTTGCCTCCTAAATCAGCACCCACGTTTATTAGCACCTTTCTTGATGAAGAAAAAATAAGATTGGAATCCAATTTGCTAGCTCATGGCTATGTTTGCAATTCCTTTTCTGAATGGCGACCTCTCAAACAGAAAACCAACAACCCGATTTTTACATTATTAATGTCACTACTAGAAGGCAATCAAAGAGAAGTGATTTCCTACTGAAATCCCAGCTGTTATTTACAGACTTGAAAGGCCCTGGAAAAGGAGGCAAAAATGTTTGGTGGTCTGATAAACTTCAATTCCACAACAGGAAGCAAACCATAAACTTTAGAGGGCTTAGCACATGTAGTACAAGATTACAGTCATAGTGGGTCTCATCCCTTCATTTAGCCAGAAGATCCAACAATGACGAAAAAGTTCTAATACAACAGGAGCAGAAATACTAATTTCCCTTGAATTAACAAGCTTTGTTCATGATCAATAAAAGCACTGGAATTTCAGAGTCGCTGCCATCCAAAGGCTCATAGGATCCTAACAAAGCAATTATCAACCCCACTGCTAACATGAAGCAAAGCCAACTATAGTAAAAATAAAATCACTTGGTTCTGAATTGTATTAAGGTCCTCAGTGTCCCCACCATACTGCCAATCTGGCTGCAAACAAGGGGACATATTCCATGAAACATGGGCAATGGTGTATTGGGTTGAAAACTCTTAAGAGATTAGAGATTCTAGCTTGCACAGAATAGCATGAAAATGCTTGGAGTAAAACTAGGGTTCAGGTACCTCTGTGGCCTATTGACTAAAATGTGCCCAAACTGATTGGTACAGGTTATCTAGGCTGCTGTGGCTGTGTATGAAAGTAGGGATCCAGAGGGAGATGTTAGTAAATGCTGATAACAGAAGAACCAGGGACGGGTTTTAGGAAAAACATATGCAACATTTTGAATGAATGTGATCTGAAGGGGGAAAAAATAACCCTGTTAGGGGACATGAATGCATGGCTAGGCAGTTAGGCTATTTAGAGACCCGAGAATGAATGGGAATAGTGACTGGTGAGCATTTGCTTATAAAAGAACTGTATACTTTGAATGCATGGCTTAAACAGAAGCCTACTGTTACATGCACATGACAAAAAATGTGCATAAATCTAAAAGCATGATTGAGTTGGGTTTTTATAATGAAAGATTAAGCATTAGTGAAGGATACAAGGTGATAAGACATTCTGGATGTGGGAAAGACCAAATTTTAGTTAGTGCCAAGAGTGGGTTTTAGAGAAAAAAATGAACATGCGATATTAAAGTAGCCTGAAAGTAGAAGGAAAACAGGAGGAGGGAGTATAAACCTTGTATTTAAAAGTTTTAGAAGACTAATCTTACAACAGAGTGAATGGAAAGCGGATATAAAGAAAGAGGATGGGGAAACTGCTTGAACAGAATGAAAAAAAATATATGTTCAAATGCCACAGAAGTTTTTGGAGTTATGCTAATGAGAAGTAGGGAAAGGAAGCTTGATGGAATGATGAAGTAAAATGGGACAAAAATATTGTGCAATGTGTACAGAGAACAAGGCACAGTTAAGATTAAATTGATTATATGCCATCAAGTTGTTGGCAACTCTTAGCAACCACATATATAGATTTCCTCCATGAGTTCAGATTAAAAGAGGTAGAGAAATTGCAGTGCAATTTGATGGAAGTGGGTAAAAAGGACTAAATAAGGAAAAGGGATGGAATTAACAATAACAGGAAAGGGTGAACATGAAACTAGAGTGAGGGAATCTTGGAAGAAGTATTTTAGAGAGTTACGCAGGAATGACAATGAGATTTCAAAGAAAAGAATTGAAATGAATGCTATATACATTAGGGGAAAACAACTGGGGAAAAGGAAGCAATACATATTATGAGCATGTGGAAATTGATAACGTTATCGACTTAGATGGCATAATTGGAGAAACATTACAATTATGGATGTGTCTTCCATGATGGAGGGGAGTTTGAATTGGGGTCCCCTGACCTTGGCCCCACGTTGCTTCATTTATTATTTATTAAAATTTTGCCCTGCCTTGCTTAGATAAGCATGCAAGGGGGGCTTAGAACAATAAAACAAAATCCAACAAAATAAAAACAAAACCCAAGCCATAATTTAGTTATGATTATAAAATGAACAAAACGAAATGGAAATCACATTAAGGTGTACATTCCAGATTAATCAGTGTTCAAGACCAAAGGGAAGCGGAGGGTCCCCCCGCTTTATTCGAACATGCTGTCCTTCTGTTCTGACGTAAAAGTTTGTACTTTGCTCAGCTAAATAAGTTTTCAGAAAGGTTTGAAAGTCTAAAACCTGCCAAAAGCATTAAATAACAGACTGTTGCTTGTAACGGAGGCACTGAGGCAGCTGGAAATTGTTTAGCTCTTACTGTGGTTGTTGAGGTTCAGAAGTTTCAAGATCTACCCATCTGTCCAACCCATTACTCTTCCTGCCTGCCTGCTGACACTTACACTTTGAATTTAGGTACAATAGTAGAAGATAATCAAAAAAGAGGAATTTTTCAAAAGTCATAAATAAAGTGCATTTTTCCACCATCAAGAAATCATAATTTAAGGGTCAAAGATCGTTAGGCCAAGAAACCCTCCAAACCAGAGTTTCTCAACCTTGGCAACGTTAAGCTATGTGGACTTTCTGGCTGGGGAATTCTGGGAGTGGAAGTCCACATATCTTAACGTTGCCAAGGTTGAGAAACATTGCCCTAAACGCTGAAAGGCATTTTCAACCACAATGGGGAAGACCATGGGCCTTTCCCCATCTCCCATTCTGCTTGCACGAATCTCAATCTTCTTTCCAATTCAGTGGACCCAGAATTAACTTACCCTCCACCAACAAATTAACACTGAACTTTATGAACTGGCTTATTTATTTATTTAGAAGGTTTATATGGCCACCCAACTCAAACAATGTGACTCTGGGTGGTGTACAAAAGTCGGCAAACAGACTCTAAGAGAACAATAATAAGTACCACTAAAGCAAACTGAAGCAACTAAACGGCAATCCAAATTTAAAATATGTTGGTTGAGAAATCAGAGTCATTCTAGAATCGGGCAGCCTTCTATATTTAAAGAAACAAATAGAAATAGAAACCAACTCGGAATTAACTCTAGCGATCACCACCTTTACATTTTGGTACCAAAAAGAGAGAGAGAGAACGAGAACAGGCACGCATTTGAAAAGCAGGCATCACGCTTACCAGTTGTGCAGTTCTGAATTCTTTGAGAGCCAGGCGCAAGGATTTTTTTTTCTCTTTCCCTGGAAAACTCTACTTCATGTCATTTGTACTTTAAATATTTATTCACTAAGATTGGATATCCATTTACCTTGAGACACTACTCTTTTAAACTGTGTAATTTTTTCAAAAGTTATCTCCTCATCTCTCTTCCTTGAATGAACACCCACGTGCTGTTCTTGTTGCCATAACCCATCGAGATGACTCAAGACGGGGAAACACTTTATGCTTCTCCTACACTACCTCAAGGAAGTGCTTTCTTGGTTAAACAAGCAAGTAAGACAGCATCTCTTTTAGGAAGCTCTACAAGTGGAAGAAAATCACACGTGACAAAAACAAGTATCTAGGCTTTAACTTAGCAAGAAAAATGGCTGAATATCACACTTAATTAAGGAGGCAAGTAGAAAGGAAAGGAAAGGAAAGGAAAGGTAGCAATTTTACACAAAACTGCATTTATAGTAAAGAAATTGGGCTGGTTCATACTCCAAGTCTAAAGGAAGGAAGGTCTGAATACTGCAATGAAGAGTCATAAATTAATCACCGCTTAAGTTCCTTAAGTTAGTTGTATATATAAAAAGGATACCTTTGCACTTAAAGGTTTTCCTGCAAGGGGCATAGCTGTGTGTCTTACATGAACTGAGATGTATTTTGGAGATAAACATAACTGAAGGGCATCAGGAACATGGATGGCCACTAATCATGAGTTCCTAGTGGTGACCTAGTGCTGAGGAACGTTTGTGGACGTGTTGCAGTTTCAACAGGATTCTGTAACAAGAGCACATCAGTTTTGCAAAGGGATTCTTGGGCCTTCTTTGGCTCTGCAACATTTATTCTGTTTGCATTAGTTTGGAAGGAAGTTGTGGAAGCACTAAGTTTCCATACTTAAGAACTACTAGCGATTATACGTTGGCCTCATTTCATCTAGTCCCTGAAGTCTGTTTCTGCAATTTTTCCAAGCCTTTCACATGTACCTTCAAGCTTCTCTTGGCAACTATAAATCTATTTGTTAGATGATGATGATGATGATGTCCCATCAAGTCAGTGTCTACTCTTAGCAACCACATAAATAAATTTTCTCCAGGATGATATATTTATTTATATAATTAAAATCAGAGATTCTCTAGGTCAGTGTTTCTCATCCTTAGCAACTTTAAGATAAATGGACTTCAATTCCCATGCTGGCTGGGGAATTCTGGGAGTTGAAGTCCACATATCTTAAAGTTGCCAAGGTTGAGAAACACTGATCTAGATATTGACTTCAATAACAACCTTTCTTCTGTTTGCGTTCTGTAACAACTAAGATTAAAAATAAATAAAACACCCTGCTCTGAGGGAAATCCTGTCCAACTTTGCATAGTAGATAAATTTTGTTCTCTCAGGTGATCTTAACTCTACAGGTTGTAATTGAGTTAGGACTTCATCATCAGTTTACAAATGGGACAAGAAGGAAATCCACCCACAGATTCTCTAAAGTTGTACTCATGTGTCAAGATAAGCAACTGTTTCTTTAATCATGGTTTATTAACTATGTCACAATTAGTTGGATTCACACCACATATTAAACCCAAATCGAACCAGATTACAGCTTAAAAGGATGCATGAACCAACTCTCAGGGTACTGAGTATTATCTATTAAAGACAGTATATTTCTCATCCTCCTCAAACTCTCAAGTGATAATATTTTGCTACACTGCTTTTATTCCTCTCAACATTCTTGAAGCGAGCAGGTCTTTGTCTAGCAGTATAAGAAATCCTCTTGCGATCAAGATGTGTAAGTTATTATAAATTTAATATTAGATGAGAAAACTGTTTCCAAATAAAAATAACTTACTCCAGTGGAACATTTGCTTGCTTTTTAATCCTAAGGTATCAGATCGCTCTACCTTCTATATTCCATCACATCTGGGCCAACAAATATACAATAGCGCATGAATGCTTCATAGATTTCCTGCTACCTACGGGAGACACATGTAGCATCAAACTGATCATCTGCCATACCGCTGCAGCCCATCTGCTCTTCGGTGAATCCCAAGGGCTTTCAATAAGTGCAAAATACTTTTAATTCTCAACCACAACAACTGTCATGTCCTCGTGGCCCTAGGAAAAGTATCCAGCAGAAAGTGCAAGGGGTCCAAGAGATGTAAGAACCAACATCCTATTCTCAAGAACAGCGTTACATGTGCACAAAAGGGCGTGTTGTGCAAGAGAAAAACTCTGAAGAGAAGGAACAGGATGGGAATGCTTCACAAGTACAGAACGAGCAGAGATGCCTTATTGCTCATCCTTTAATGAAAAGCACAGAGGGAAAGAAACATCAGGCACCGTGTCAGCTATGCAAACTTTCTGTGAACTGGAGTCTGGCCACATCCCAATTAGTGGAATTACATTTCAGCTCACCAGAAAATGCTCCCTGTTCCACCTTATTCCTTCTTCCAGAATGGCAATTCCAATCTTTGCAGAGTTTAAATGAAAACGAACTTTGCAGAGTTTAAATGAAAATAAGCCATTTCTGCATGTGTTTTTTCATGCTCTTTGAGTTGCATCAGGTTGTTTTCCCGGGCAATGAATGAATCCTGAAGGAAAGGCTGGGCTGGTCCTTCAAAGGCAAAAACAGAAATTCTACAATCTGGAAAAACTTGCTTTGCATAGTGCCCCCAAACAGAACAAGCTACCCGATTTGTTGTAATATTGTGATCTGGACTGAGAACTACTGGACACCACCCTGGATGCTTGGGCGTTAATTACTGAAATAAGCAAGGTCCTAATCCTTGTTAAAGCCCAAAATATAAAACTCTGGTGTCGTTTCCAGCCTGAAATGCAGTTTGGTTAAGCATGCCTTATACCCAGTGACTTCTCCTCCTCAGCACCTACTTCCTGTTAACGTTGCGAATCTCGACCTCCTCGATATATTGTACACAGATTCTCAATGCTTTCTGCAAACAGGGCCAAGAAAAACAAGAAATGTTTCTGCGTTTTGCTTTTTTTAATGAACTTCATTCCTCTTTCTCTCTGTGCGTGTGCTAAAGCTGCAGTCCCACAGCAAAATCCAATGGCCAATGAAATCCCTCCTGCTGGTTCCTCCTGCCCATTCATGCATTAGCCCCACAGTGACAATGCAGCACACTTTGGAGAGGAAAAACAAGTTGCCAGAAGAGCCGGTCACAAGGAAACACGCTGCCTTCAACTCTCAGAGAGTTGCCACAAGCAAATAACTGAAAGAAATTATTTGCGGAGGAAGGAAAGCTGCTGACTTCTGATAGAATGTGTCATCAATGAAGCAGAAATGGAACATAACCCAGATCATTCTCTGCTCCCACTTCCCATCTGCCTTTCCAGTCTGTTGAGCTATGAGCAAGCGATAGCTCAACGTTACGCAATGCACCTTCCACCAGGCGTGTCCCCTGTCCGAATGCCACATTTCTGAACACAGGAAGGGGAGGGGGAAGAGAGAGAATGTTGTGAAAATATATGTATATTTATTTAACCCTATCCTGCTCTCTAGGGTTTGATGTGTTCACCCAAACGACCAACTCAAATGAACACATGCCAAAGCAAATCATCATCGAATCACCATCACAGCAAGAGAACTGGCCTCAGTTGGTCTACATCAGTGTTCCTAACACTGGCAACTTTAAGACATAGGGACTTCCACTCCCAGAATTCTGGCTGGGGAATTCTGGGAGTGGAAGTCCACATTAGTAAAGTTGCCAAGTTTGAGAAACACTGGTCTACATATATATAACCCAGATGATATATAGAGAAAAGTTCAGGGTTTCTAGCGTTCCTACTATACCACCAGTGTAGCACGTTCAAGTCAAGGAGACGCACGTGCTCCTTTATAATCATTGTATCTTTTCCGTTCCCAAAAAAATGACAAGCCGTAGGTCACTTTGAGGAAAATGAGGTTGGGTAAATCAAGTTAAATCTGTACTGCAGGTATATTTTTAGATAATTTCTAGGTCCCTTCCATTTTGGGCCTTTGGAGGATTCTGAAGGCAATATCACTAAAGAAGAGAAGGTTATTCAAAAGATGTTGCTTCTAGGTGCAAGAATAACATCACAAAGTTACTTCTAATGCCTCAATGTTAGGATCAGTTAAGTTTTAAGTAAGTAATTAGTAGCAGTCATGGGACATATTCTGTTGGAGAAAAAAAATAACAATATTGATTCATCAGGCACACAACTGATGTCTCACCTACAGTTAAACCTATTTTCTCCAAACTACAATCTTGACATCTACTTAATCACAAAATAGCCAAGAAATGCACTGGAAATTTGCCTTTAAAAACCAACCTACTCCATACTCTGATGTAATATGTATGCATCAGACTAACACAATATGCTGCTATTAGCAACATTAGTTCAATAAAGCAAAGCTTCTTAAGTTTAAGAAGCTCAGCCAGCTGGAGCTGGTAACACGGCAAGATGTGCTGGAGAAGCCTTTGAGAGGTATCCCATGGTACAAGTAGTATGAGTTCCCATACTTTCAGGGTTAGGAGCAGCAACTCCAGGGAGGAAAATAAAACACAACCTTCCCAGTCCCAAGCATTCAAGCCCACAAAACCTTAGCCTATGAAAAATACAGGCTAAAATGTCCATTTAAAAACCCCCAGGAACATTACATCAAGCTCTTGGAAGAGATAACCCAGATCCCATATTAGAAAACTAAACATAGACATATCCATCTAACTATCTGGGGTAAGCAGAGATATGGACCTCAGCTGTCCATCACTGCCATGGTCAATTGAGACTCTTTAGAATAAAATAGAGAATGAGTAGATAATTAGGCAGTGTTGGGCTTTAGGGTTTAGTGACCGTGGTCTAGAGAACAGAGTTCCTGACATTTCACCAGCAACTGTGGCTAGCATCTTCAGAGGTAAGGCAGCCCACTACATAACCCACAGGCAACTGAGCATGGACTGGCTGGGCTCCTAGATTTATAGACAGGTGGCCGAACTCCTGATTGGCCTTTAGCCAAGCTGGTTCTGATTGGTGCAGGTTGGTGAGGGCTTGTCTCTGACTGGCTTTTTGTTTGTGCCCAATCCTGATTGGTCATTTGGGTGGTGTTGGTTCCTGACTGGTCCTTTGCTCATGCCAGCTTCTGATTGGTCATTTTTGGAGTGCTGGTTTTTGATTGGTTCTTTGTTTGTGCAGGGTTCTGATTGGTTAGTCTGAGCAGCTGATTGGTTCCTTGCCCAGACAAGTTTCTGATTTGCCCATTTTTGGGAGTAGATTCCTGGTTGGTCCTGCTTTGGGGCAGGATCTTGGTTTGGTGCAGGGCAGGTAACCAGGCTTTGTTAATCCTCATACTTTCTTCTTTCTTGCAGAAGCCAACACCAGTGTAATGAGTAGAAAAGGTTGCCAGCTTTAATCTCAAGCTTGTCACATGAACTTTCTCTTCTAGCCCAGCTGGGTTCCTTTTGGCCAGTGTACTACAATGTCTAGCTCTTTCTTTCTTTCTTTCTTTCTTTCTTTCTTTCTTTCTTTCTTTCTTTCTTTCTTTCTTTCTTTCTTTCTTTCTTTCTTTCTTTCTTTCTCTTTCTTTTCTTTCTCTCTCTCTCTTTCTCTTATCGAATCCATTCATTCATGGATTCATTACAAAAATGCATGTACTGCCTGATTTACCAGACTACCAAATTCCTAACATTGTACCTAAAATGGCACTGTCCAAAATTTTAAAGAATCTTCACCAAACACTCTACATAGAAGGACTGTTTTTACCACTCCAAGGAGAAGAGGGTGGCCAATTCCATAGGGAGAGGCTGCCTCAGGAAAGCCCTTCTCCTGAACACTGAGCCCTTATTTCTCAGGAAGGAGACCCCCAAATCCTCCCCCCTAACTAGGGAAAGCAGATTCTGCTTGGAAGAAAACAGTCCCACAAGTAACAAGGGCAGAGGTTGTATCTTCATAGGTAAAAATCAAGACCTTAAATTAGGTCCAGAAGCCTGCCAGCAGTGAAAGCAACTCCTAAAGGAACAGGCATTGTTTTATTGAACTGACTAACGCTGGTCATTAAACAGACAGCCAAATTCTGCATCATCAGCTGCAGCTTCCAAGTCAACTTCAGGGGCAGCCCTATGTAGAGTGAATTGCAGTAGTTTAACCCCATCATGACAGGATTTCTAATGCAGAGGCTATCTTGCAAGACAAGATACCGCTGTCAACATGTCACCATCTAGGAGGCACATGTAGGACACACATTTCTTTGAGGGGGCATACTCAAGAGGTTCCAGGTTGAAAAAGCACATTATTCAGTTCTAAGTCTCCCTCCCTCCTTTCTCCTTCCTTCTCTCCCTCCTTCCTTCCTTCCCTCCCTCCTTTCCCCTTCCTTCCTTCCTTCCTCCCTTCTCCTTTCTTCCTTCCCTCCCTCCCTCCTTCCTTTCTCCTTCTTCTTTCCTTCCCTCCCTTTCTCCTTCCTTCCTTCCTCCCTCCCTCCCTTCTCCTTTCTTCCTTCCTTCCCTCCCTCCCTCCCTTCTCCTTCCTTCCTCCCTCCCGCCTTTCTCTTTCCTTCCTTCCTTCCCTCCCTCCCTCCTTCCCTCCTTTCTCCTTCCTTCCCTCCCTCCTTCCTTTCTCCTTCCTTCCTTCCCTCTCTCCCTCCTTTCTCCTTCCCTCCCTCCTTTCTTCCTTCCCTCCGTCTCTCCCACCTTCCTTTCTCCTTCCTTCCTTCCTTCCTTCCTTCCTTCCATCCATCCTTCCTTCCTTCCTCCCTCCCTCCCTCCCTCCCTCCCTCCTTCCTTCCTTCCTTCCTTCCTTCCTTCCTTCCTTCCTTCCTTCCTTCCTTCCTTCCTTTTTAAAACAAATTCAGCTGTTTTTTCTCAGAAAAGTAACTTCCAAGGACAATTCAAATTTTAGCAGAAGTATAAATATCTTAAAAAGGGAATGATTTGTTCATGTCAATTCTCTTCCTTTCATCCTTCCCCTTTCCTCTCAGCTCCAAGTAAGTTCAGAATTGTATTTAACAATTCATTTTGGCTTCCAACCAGTTCCTTTTACAACTCTGTAACACTTTCCAAACATCTAACCGTTTCTAAAAAGATCCAGAGCCTCATTAAATTATTTTAACGAATGAAATACTTGGAAAATACTTAGGATACTTTACACTGTCATTGGGAAATAAGGACAAAACAATAAATGTTAAAAATAAAAATGACCAACAATAGGATAAACAGACAAGAAAGGCTCAGTTATCTGAACAGAGGAAAACAGCCTTGGATTTCAACTTCCAGAATAATCTCCCACAATATCATCATAACATAATTAAGAAATTCATTTATCATCCTGAAATGATTTTTTAGAAAAACATTCTGTATTCCTGCTAAAAGTGCTCTTATGGACTATCTCTGTCCAAAAAAGATACAAGAGGCTGTTCTATTAGAAAAATAAATTATTTTTCTGGTGTCATTAGAATGCAAGATCTCCTCCAAAACCCGTTGCCATGGAGATGCCAGAGATGACAGCTACAATTTTCTACTTAGAAACCAGGTACCTTTCACTGAATTATGGGCATACAATGAAGTAGAAGGTTTCAAATCCTTCTTGCTTTGGGGATAACCATGACAAAGTTTCTGGGAGAGTGGCTAGCCCATAATGGCTGAGGACACAGCAAAACAGAATCAACACAGAAAACCAGTATCCCCCAAGAACCAAATGTGGTAAACCTCAGGCTGAAGTCCACAATCAGCTACTGTACAGGCATGCACTGCTGTCTTGGGAAGAAGTCATTTCCTGCATCCTCAAGCAAACAACTTTTTCATTAGTCAGAACACAGGATGTGGTATCTACCCCCAAGAAATGCAAATCTACCCCAGCTTTCTGTCGGTGCAAGACGAGGCCCCCTGTGAAACTCAACTTATAAAGGGTCTGCGTCCATGTGTGCACGTGCGCTAATGAGCAAGGAACCATGGAGAAGAGGGAAAAGACAGGAACATATACCCTACGGTAGGTGGACACATACTGACTGGGCTTCATCATTTTCAAGAGCACCCCAAAAAGAACATTCACTGTTCTGGGGAAGGGACAATACACTCTCCTGTGGTGTTGGAGAAGTCTGCAATGGCAACATTCATACAAACAAGCAGTTGAATGGAGCGAAAGAAAATCTGCTTAGATGAACCCAAGGGAAAGGCTTGACACACTTAGTTGGGGTGCAATGAACCTATGATTAAGGTGGCTGAGTGCAACCATCTTCTGGGAACAAGGGGTTCAAGAAACTAAAGATACATAACAAAACAGTCAAATGCATGTTTGCGTCCATGCATACAGAGTTATGGCTCTGATTGATGCTGGCACCAACAAGGCCTCGAAGTGGAGGTGACACAAAGAAATATGTGTTCCTCCAAAAGGAACAAAAGAGACGGGGAAAGAAAGTTCATTATTAAGGGAAGATGAAGGAGGGGTTTAGGGAATGGCTGGGACAGTACGTATCTTTCTTAGCAGCCTTTTGTGTCCCACTTTCATATTTCAACTCTACCACAGCCAGCCACCATGATGAAGCATAGGATATTTGCCACTGGGGTATTAAGCCTTATTCCAAGATTATGCTCCTCACAAACACGTGTTCTTCTTTTTATTTCTATACCCTCTGTAGTTAAAGAGGCTCTCCAGATGATAGTGTCGCAACAGTTCTGTTGTGGTGCTGCATAACCAACTGAAAGCATCAGAAATTCCAAGAGAAAGGAAAACACAGTTGCGTGCAAAAGTTTAGGCGCCCCGAATGAATCCTTCAGTGGATAGAAGCTAAACCACCTCTACGCAAAGTTCAACCCAATACCTTTCAACAGCGTTCAAGTCTGGAGTCTGGGAAGTTCATTCCAAAACCTTTTTCTTTCCTGATTAACTGGGACGTCTGTCCCCTTATGGATTCACTGAAACACTTTGACCAGGAGCACCTCCACTTTTGCACAGAACGGTTCTTCGAACCCAAGTCTATTAGCACAGAGCTGCAAAACTATCACAACACACACACTGGTTGCGAGGCTCTCAAAAGAAGCAGAAAAGCTGATCTGTCAAGATTATTTACGCACACCCGCACGCCGTGAGATGACTTTGCCAATCCAAGATATAAGAATGAAACAAAGGTTACAACTTCTGGCTGTCCCATGCACCGAATGAATAAAACTCAGGAGGACTAACTAGCAAGGTGAGGGCATGGTAACCACGCTTTTCCAAGCAACTTTCTATTTGCATTCAAAGGTTCTTTTGTAACGCCTGACGACTGCGTGTTTCATAATGAGTCTGCTAAAGAACTAACTCAACCTCTTCATCTGGACTTGTTTTTTATATCGCTGTGTCATAGTTTTTACTGTATGCCGCCCAGAGTCACGCTTTTCGTGAGATGGGCAGTCGTATAAATACGATGAATAAATAAATAAATAAAATTGGCATAGGAGCACTTCTAATATATATTATGAATTCCCTGCAAAACTGCTAATGTGACCATCACACGAGAGAGCACTAAAAAATACAGGCCCGCATGAGGAATCAGGGAACGGATGCCATCTACCACCCGATTGGCTTCTCCAAGTTGTGGGGCCCACTGCTGGCCAAACTACAGATGAACAGGTCTTTCCTAGTATATTCTAGAAGCACTGAACACAAAAACCTATGGAGAAAGGGACCGGTGTGTAGATACTCGGTGACTCCTCCAGCTCAGAGTTCATGCGCACAAATGCAGGTGGAACAGGGAAAGCGTGAAGCCCGTGGGCTCTGTTATAAAACGTGGAGTCAGTGGGGATAAATTTAAAAGCAACTCACACAACATGCCTTATGATTTAAGGAGAAGAGCACTGACACCATGAGACAGTTTTCAGATAAGTGATGGTGAATCTAGTATCAAGAGAAGGCGCATGGTCCTGACACCCAGTTTCCATCACTTGCGTGCATCAGCGCCAATTTTGGAATCTCCTCTTTGTGTTTGTTAGTGGACTACACAAACAGCTACACACTTATCTCCAGGACAGGTGACAGGTGATGCTAGCAGAATGTCAGTTTTCCAGAGAAGGCAAACCCTCCCCATGGATGATCCCCACAGGCTAATCGGGAAGGGTCCCAAATTTCAAGGGGAAAGAAGGCATTACCTTTTGGTATTCTCTCCTTGCATCTGCTTTCCAGCCAAAAGGTACAAGCTTCCACCTTCCACCCTGTTTTGTCGCCAGGATAATTTGCAGGCCAGGAAGTTGCAATTAAAAGGAAAATGCATGTTTATTTGGAAGGAGCTGCCCCTTGGTTGGCTCAATGGGACGTACGTGCAATGAGTACGTAGGGACTGCAGCCTTAGGTCAAATCCGGCGCGAGAGAACGCGTCACAGTTGGGATCCACACTTTGCACAGCTGAAGGAAGATAATTATACAGCTGAGCAAGTTATAGGGAGAGGAGTGGGCTTAAAACCTGCTTCCTAGAAAAAAACCAATTTTTATCCCTAAAACGTCTTGCAGCAGAGGAGACCATCACGACATAAGTACTAAAACACACACACCCCAAACTAAAAGCAGATTAAAAATTCAGCAAATACAGACAATATAACCAATTTTATGCCAAGAGAAAAACAGCTCCTGTAAAAAGCCTAAAAACAATTACATGGGGACTTTTAAAGATGGACTAGGCTCCTACCAAGCATCTGAAAAAAACTGAACTGAAATGAAATAAATAAAGAGACAAATGTATTGACAATTAAAATGTACCTTCGGGGGGGGGGGGAGGGAAATTCCCCCAAACACTTCCATTAATGTGAGATCCAGTCGAGGCAATTAGCACTGATCCAAATCAAGCAAGAGGAACTGTAATATCTTAAGTATAAAATGAAAGAATACTTGCCGTTTGCAGGTAAACCATATGGGGAGTCTCCATTTTTTTTCTGGAAAAGTGACCAAAAGATTAAGCGCTCTGTTGGCCAGGCGCTAAAGAACCATGCCTTCCTTAATTTTTCACAGAAAAGTTCTTTTCAATTTCGTCTAACCCAGAACAGAATTGTGGCTGGGGAAGGCGGTGGTCCATTCCTGATTTCCAACTTCTCCCCAAGGTTGTCATGTGCCAGTGCTGGGGGGCGGAGAGGAAATGAAGAAAGACAATTTCAAG